>NC_045426.1:56762228-57076256 GCF_902635505.1 Sarcophilus harrisii | reverse complement strand
AAGCAATACATCTGTTATTGCACATTTTTGCTGTTACTGTGTACAATGTATTCCTGGTTCTGCTTGTTTCACTCAGCTTCAATTCATGTAAATTTTTCCAGGACTTTCTAAAATCAGGTTGTTCATCATTTTTTACAGAACAATAATATTCCATTTCCTTCATAAACCACAACTTGTTCAGCCATTCCCCAAATGATGGGCATTGATTCATTTTCCAATTCTTTATTTGTTATAGGAGCTTTGGCTTTGTTTTCTTCTGAGTGTAGGTTTTGATATTCCTTGTCACCATGCTAACTTTCAATGGTCAGAAACTTTTTTGTTGTTTGCTCTAGCCTATCACTCAGTTTTTAACTCTCTGTAGGGCTCTATTTCCAGAGTGGAGGGTGCAACGTCCCAAGTTTTAATAGTTTTGTGCAGCTGTTTTCAGAGATCTTTCTTGGAACCTGACCACAAGCCCTCTTTTCTTCGCTGGAACTATTAGGAACTGTCAGCCCCACTATAGATGTAAGAACTAGTCTGCTAAAGCAACAGAGTCTTACATTGCTAGAGCTGGGGCTGGAACTGCATTACCCAGGGCTGCACTGGGATTATGTGTTGCACTCCCACCTTATTGTCACAGACTTTTTCTGTTGACATTCCAAGTCCTCTTAGTTGTCTCTGGGATGAGAAGTCTGGAAAGCATCAGTACTGCCATGGATTCAGAGGTCTCTAGACACGTTCTTGCTTGCTGGATGGGGCCTGGGCTGGGGCTGCGCTGGTGTGGTCTGCACCAACATTACATGCTGGACTCCCACCTTGGGATCACAGAATTTTTTTCTGATCATGTAAGTTGTCTTCAGCTGGAAAATGTTCTAGTTGTCATTTTGGGTGTACTGACACTCTAAAATTTGTTTATAGTTATTATTTAAAGGAATCTGGAGCTGTTTGGGAGAGTGATTAGGTGAGTTCCTGCTTTTACTTCACCATCCTGGTTTTGCTTCTCTACACACATTCCTATTAAAGATGAGTAAGATGATCTCAGCCTTAAAGAAGCTAGAACTACCTAAGTATCTCAAAAGCAATGAAACTAGAAAAGACCTTTGATTTGAATGAGTCAAATGAATTGGCAAGGGTACTGAAATAATCAGTTGATCTTAATTTCAATTGTAACAGTACCCTGGCTTTGAGAACACTGAGAAAAAAGAATTCCTTGGGCTGATCAATTTTTGGAGTACTTTCATTTTGCCAAATTTGCCCCTCTGTAAACTTGGTATTTCATTCCCATCTTCTCAAGCTGTTCTCCTATGGCTAGAAATGCTCTCACCTCATTATCTCTACCTTATTAGAATCTCTTAGTTTCTGTCAAGGCCCCTGACTCCTACATGAAGCCTTCCTTGAGTCCTTTCTCATCCCTCTGCTTTTTAGTGTCCTCACTCTCCTTCAATTATCTTGTTTTTTACTTATCTTTGCACATCATATATTCCCCCAGTACAATCTAAGTGCCTTGATGTGGCTTGCTTTCATTTTTGTCATGGCATCCCTATAATCATTAAGGTTGTGTAGCTACCAGTTATGGAATGTCATATTGCTTAAGAATTAAAATTACGGGGTATGTGTACTCCCAGAAAAGAGCCTGACACAAAGCAGTAGTTTAATAACTGCCCAGTGATTGATTGATGGTGGTCATGGATGCTTAATAACTTATTATTGACCATAAATTGCCTAGAAGAAGCAACGGAAAGGATATTATCAGAGAATTGCATGACTAGAAAAGGAGTTGGGCTAAGAGTAAAAAATGAGACTGAAGAATAACCAATATTAATAATAATAACAACCAATAAACAATAGTCCATATTCCATTAATATTCACACAGTATCAAGAGATTTAAGAGTACAGCCCACAAGCACAATGGAAGGAATCTCCACAAAAAAGTTATGAGAGGACATGAGCAAGGTCAAAGGATAAGAAGGTTCATAATCTTCAGTGCTGAAGACAGTATTCATTTTGATAAGAACACAGACCCATAAAAGTATAGCAATATCTCCAGGATGGGACATTGCCTGCTGGATAGTTTTTGTTTTTTCTTCAGGTTACTTTCTGTTCATCCCAAACTGCTAACTACTTCCCTATATCTTACACACACAGACACAAATCATACATAGATGGCCATATACACACACAGAGAGAACATAGTCACAGACATATAGAGTCAATGTCCAAGTGGTTCTCATGGAGTATCATCCCTCATTTAGAGGAAACAAGCCCACTATTGCCCACAGTTACACAGATAGTAAATAGCAGAGCCAGAGCCTATATCCAGATCTGACTTCAAATCTAGCTGTCTCCCCACTACTACCTTGTGCTGGTTTTCTCAACCACAAAGTCTTTGAGGCACAGTGAAAATCTTCATGGCTACAAAAGCAGTCCATTTAAAAGCCTTCTGCAAGGATTCGTGGGCAGCTAGGTGGCACAGTGAACATGTTGAGCACTGGGTCTGGACACAGGAAGACCTGAGTTCAAATTTGGAATCAGATGCTTCCTAGTTGGTCAAGTCACTTCACCTCTATTTGCTTCAATTTCCTTGTCTATAAAATAATAATGACAGCACCTACCTCCCAAGGTTGTGAGGATCAAATGAGAAGGTATCTGTAAACATTTAGCACAGTGCCTGGCATGTAGTAGGCACTACATATATGCCAAATATTATCTTCATTTTTAAAAAAGATTTTACAGGCTAACTACATGGCTACTTGACACCATCTTCAACACATCAGATAATCTACTAGGGAAAGGTCAACATTCAAAGTCTTTCTTTGCCTCAGAGAGTTGGTGGATTCAGACATCTTGCCATGTGAACTGTCAGCTTTGAAATTGGGAAGGAATGCTGGAAAGGGTGACAGAATCAAGAGTTGGAAGGAGACTCGTGAGTTATACCAATTGCCTCATTTTATAGTAGATGGAACTGGAATTTTTAGGAGCAACAGTGTAGACTTAAGTACTTATAACATGACTGACTACTTTTATTGGCTCCTGATTCTTGAAAAGAAGATAAAGGAGGAAATGAATAACTTTATCCATCAGATATTTCACCTAAAATATCTGATTCTTTAAAGTTTAAGCCGTCTCAAATCCAAACTAACTTCAGTTTTAGGCAAAGAGAGACATCAGAGACTTTGATCAGTTATTTAATGAAATAAATAAAAAATAAATAAAAATCTGGGGATGGGGGGGTGAGGGAAAGTGTTAGTAGGATAGGCAGAGACAGTATTAGAAAATGACTGTTATCCACAGTTGAAAAGACCTGTAGATACATAGCAGGGAGGCATTGAAATATTTCTTATGTATTAATCATGATGCAAACATGACATTCCATAACTGGTAGCTACACAACCTTAATGATTATAGGGATGCCATGACAAAAATGAAAGCGAGCCACATCAAGGCACTTAGATTGTACTGGGGGAATATATGATGTGCAAAGATAAGTAAAAAACAAGATAATTGAAGGAGAGTGAGGACACTAAAAAGCAGAGGGATGAGAAAGGACTCAAGGAAGGCTTCATGTAGGAGTCAGGGGCCTTGACAGAAACTAAGAGATTCTAATAAGACTCACCCCCTGCTCCAAACATTTTAATTCAATTATTTTAAGACAACGAATTAGCAGAATTTCCTGCTTTAAAGAAATATCTCATGTTGAAAAGTATTCTTAGAATCTATATTAAATTGTTTGCCTTCTAGGAGGGAAGAAGGAAAAGAAAGAGGGAGAGAATTTGGAACTCAAATTTTTTTTGAAAAAAGTGAATGGTAACAAATTTTTTTTTACTTGTAATTGAAAGATATTTAATGAAATAAATAAAAAATAAATAAAAATCTGGGGATGGGGGGGTGAGGGAAAGTGTTAGTAGGATAGGCAGAGACAGTATTAGAAAATGACTGTTATCCACAGTTGAAAAGACCTGTAGATACATAGCAGGGAGGCATTGAAATATTTCTTATGTATTAATTATGATGCAAACATGCATATTAGTTATTAAACAGCATACTCACAGTATCTTCTACATAACAGGTACTCAATAAATATTTCTTGATTGAACTGATAAATAAATTAAATTTTGTAGGAGCAACAAGTAAATTCTTAATTATGACCAGCTTTGGGCATTAAAAAATAGACTCTTGTATTTGAACAGGATTGTTAAAGGTCAAATACTACAAATCCAAGAACCCACCATACAATTTTCTCCCCCAATGGTACTTGATTTTTCCAAATACATGTAAAGAGAGTTTTCAACATTCATTTTTGTTAAACTTTGTGTTATAATTTTTTTCTCCCTCCTTCCCTTCCCTCCCCCTTCCCCAAGAAAGCAAACAATTTAATATAGGTTAAATATGTATGATCCAAACATATTTCCATATTTGTCATGTTGTGCAAGAAAAATCAGACCAAAAGGGAAAAAAAAACCACAAGAAAGAAAACAAACAAAAAGGTGAAAATACTATGCTTTGATCTATATTTAGTCTACAATAGTTCTCTCTCTGGATGTGAAGGGGCATTTTCCATTCCAAATCTACTGGAATTGGTTCTGAACCATGTCCATCAAAGTTGATCATCACCTAACCTTGTTACTGTGTACAATGTTCCCTTGGTTCTGCTCACTTCACTTAGCATCAGTTCGTGTAAGTCTTTCCAGGCTTTTCTAAAATCTGCCTGCTCATTATTTCTTCTAGAACAATAATATTCCATTACTTTCATATACCATAGCTTATTCAGCCATTCTTCAACTAATGGGCATCCACTCAATTTCCAGTTTCTTATCACTACAAAAAGAGCTACTGTAAACATTTTTGTATATATGGGTCCTTCTCCCTGTCTCTCTCCGTGCCCCTCCCCCCCACTTAAAAAAAAAATCTCATTGGGAATATACAGTAGTGGGACTGCTAAAATCAAAGAGTATGTAGAATTTTATATTCCTTGGGCATAGTTCCAAATAACTCTCCAGAATGGTTGGATCGTTTCACAGCTCCACCAACAATGTATTAGTGTACCAGTTTTTCCACATCCCCTTCAACATTTATCATTATATTTTCCTGTTATTTTAGCCAATCTGAGAAGTGTGAGGTGGTATTTCAGAGTATAACTTTTCTTTAACTATTTTTGACACCTCTAAATAATATTAAATTCTTCTTAAGAAGGAGTGCATTCTATTATTACAAACTGTCAACTGTAAAAAAGACCTTTTTTATACTGAGCTGAATCCTGTTTGGAATTCCTGCCCAATGACCTTGGTGTTGCTCCCTTTTCCTCACAGATAATCCTTCAAATCCTGAAAGAGTATAACCATGCCCCCTTAAATCTTCACTCTTCTTTTGGGTGCCTCTCCTGCGATTTTAATTTTTCCATGAGACTAGCTCCTCTCTTTAAGTAGTTCAAATTGTGTCTGTAAACAATTCCCTATACCTTTAAGAGGATGAGCAATATAAATTAGTGTAGGGATCACTAAACCAGTCAACTACATGAGCACCAAACTCAGAGCATGAAGAAATACTCATATCTAGTCATAAAAATACTAATAATACATAAAAACTTGAGAAAAACATTTTTAACAGATATCATGATGCCAAATATTCATCATGTCTAAGATACAGGGAATGGAAAGTTTTCAAAATATGGAAAACTAGCAGAGGAGTTCAAAATCATATAGGACCGGAATGAGGTACATGATGTCCTTATTGTCCTATATGCCATTAAAGTTGTACCAAGGAAGCTTTTAGTGAGTCTTTAGAGGATAAGCTTATATCCCAATACTTTTATTAAACCACAAAAAGCAGTTATTTTATGCATCTATGAAATAATCCATGGAGTTTTAAGTATAAGAGAATAACAAGATGACAACAAATTTCAGTATTTTGAATTCAATACCATCACATCATATATTCTGAGGAGTGAAAATAAGATCCAGAGACTATAGTGGACCAATTTGAAACAACACAGCAGATATCCAAGAGACTTCCTTAGAGTTAGTCTCCTGGGTTTTGTTTGTTTGTTTTGGGGTTTTTTTTTTTTTTTTGATAGGTTGAGTAATAGGCTGCTAAGGTTAACATTAACAATAACTTTATCACTGTTTGGTAGCCTCTGAAATCCTAATAGGATAAGTCTTAACTGGCTGCCCCTACCCAAGTACAATGATCATTTCACATAGTGTTAGGAGATTTGGGTTTACGTCTAACTTCAATAGTGATTAACATTATTAGCAAGTCACTTTTTCTCTCTTAGCACAGGTCTCAAACTTATACTTCTTACTTCTTAAGCATATGGCAAAGATAAATGAGCTGGCATACAAAAGGGAAAGTATATTGCAGTCTTTGGCAATAAAACACCATATAAATTTAAGATTTTACTATCATCCCCTTTTGGGGACTGAAATTGAGACATGGAGCAGAAGTAATTTTTCTAAATTATATAGTGACAGAATTGAAATTTTAAAAAATGTGATCTACTACCAATCCAGGGTTCAGTTCAGAGAACTAGCAATTCTTTGATTTTTTTTTATTTTACCTTTGGCATCTGTTCACAATTTGAAGATTCCCTTTGAACTACTTCAATTTCATATTCCAAAACTTCCTCAACTATTTAAAATCCCTTAGGGAGGTAGAATCAAGATGGTAGAGGAAAGGCAAAATACTCACCTGAGCTCTCACAAATTCCCCCTCAAAACAACTCTAAATAACACTTCAAAACAAATTCTGTAGCAGCAGAATCCAAGAAAGAACAGGGTGAAACAATTTTCCAGCCTAAGAAACTTGGAAGTGGACAAGAAAGGTCTGAAGTGAGATTGCAGTTAGTCCAGTGCAGGCTGCTAGTATAGGCCAGGTCTCAGCGAACCAGCAGCAGGCCTCAGGGGATGACCAAATCATCAGTAGCAACTACAGTTTCCAGCTTCCAAAGTTGTCATTCCACAGACAGTAAGGGAGATGAACAACTGGTTAGGAGTTTACAGGGATCCCCTTGTTGGCACTGGGTGCAGGCTTCTATTGCATTGCTGATACTCAGAAATAGGTCACAGAATCAGGGCCCAGAGAAGTCCTAGAATACCAGAGCCTATGGTTACAGGGAAGCAGAGGATGTAATCACAATTCTAGGACAGAAAAGAATGTTTGTGGTCACTCACAGACAGAGCACAGGCTAGGAGAGTGGTAAACACATCTTTCTTTAGATCATACCAATTTGGAAGAACTGAAAATGTATAAAATTCTAGCTTTTAAAAAAAATTGCACAAAAAAACCTAAAACTTGTGACAGTATCCCCTACACCCCAGGAACAGAGCCCAACTTTAACATAAAATTTAAAAGAAATATGCTGGGAAAATGGGCAAACAACAAAAAAGATGACCACAGAAAGTTACTATAGTGATAGGGAACATCAAAACACAAACTCTGAAAAAGACAAAGCCTTAAAGAAAATTGTGAATTGGTCTTGGGCCCAGGAAGAATTCTTGAAAGAGCTCAAAATGGATTTTAAAAATCAAATCAGAGAAATAGAGAAAAAGTGGGAAAAGAAGGGAGAATGATATTAGAAAATTATTTGGGGTTAGGGAGAGGAAGTCAACAACCTTGGTAAAGAAGACACAAAAAATACTGACTAGAATAAGTATTTTTTGTGCCTCCTTTACCAAGGAATAGAATGGGCCTTATAAAGTAGAATAGGCCAAATGATAAAAGAGGCACAAAAATTCAACGAAGAGAGGAATGCCTTCAAAAGCAGAATTGGCCAAATAGAAAAAAGATGTATAAAAATTCCCTGAAGAGAACAACTCCTTAAAATGTAGAATTGGGCAAGTGAAAATTAATGATTTTTTGAGACATCAATGTGAAAGAAAATGAAAAGAATGGGGGGGAAGAAAAAATGTGAAATATTTAATTGGAAAGCAATGGACTTGAAAATAAATATAGAAGTGATAATTTGAGAATTACTGGTCTAACTGAAAGCCATGATCAAAATAAGAGCTGAGACATCATCATTTGAGAAATTATCAAGAAATACTACCCTTATATCCTAAGGCCAGAGTATAAAACAGAAATTGAAAGAAGCCATTAATCACCTCCTGAGAGATTCCAAAATAAAAACTCTGAAATATTATAGCAAAATTCAAAAGCTCCCAGGTCAAGAAAAAAATATAAACAGGCAGAAAGAAATCATGGAGCCACAATAGGGTAGCATAAGATCTATCATCTTCTACATTAAAGAATTGGAGGGCTTGAATATGATATTTATGGAGGGCAAAAAACTAGGATTACATCTACGCAGAAAAACTGAGTGCAATCCTTGGGGGAGGGGGAAACAGACATTCAATGAAATAGAAGACTTTCAAACATACCAAATGAAAAGACCAGATTTTAATAGAAAATCTGACAAATACATGATTCAAAATGAACCAGAAAAAGGTAAACAAGGAAAAATAGATTATAGGGGATTCAATAAGTTACACTGTTTGTATTCCTACATAGGAAGATATTTGTAACTCCTAAGAATCTATTATTAGACAGATTAAACAGAGGGCACGGATGTGAGTTGAAGTTGAGGGGATGATTATCTAAAAAACTAAAATTAAGAGGTGGAAAAGAAGAATGCACTGGGGGAAGGGAAAAGGGAGAAGTGGAATAGAGTAAATTATCTTACATAAAAGAACCATGAAAGAGCTTTTACAGGGAAGGGAAAAATGAGGAAAGTGGGAAGGAGAGCATGTGAACCTTATTTTCATCCAAATTGGCTCAAACAATGAATAACATACACACTCAGCTGGAACAGATAGTATGAATAAGCAGTTTTCAGACAAAGAAATCAAAGCTGTCTATACTCATGAAAAAAACAATTTAATCCACGAATGATAAATACAAATTAAAACAACTCTGAAGTATTCTTCCATACTGATCAAATTGGTTAATATGACAGAAAAGGAAAATGACAAATGTTAAAGGGGATGTGGGAAAATGAGATATTAAAGCATCATTGGTGGAGTTGGGAACTGATTCAATCACTCTGGAGAGCAATTTGGACCTATGTCCAAAGAGATGCAAAATCACGATGAATATCCTTTGACTCAGTAATACTACTACTATGTCTGTACTTCAAAGAAATAAAAAAAAATGACCTATGTACAAAAATAGTTATGGAAACTTTTTTAGTGATAGCAAAGAAATAGAATCTGAAAGGATGTCCATCAATTAGGAAATGGCTGAACAAATTGTAGTATTTAATTATGATGGAATACAACTGTGTTATAAGAAATGACAAGCAGCATGCTCTCAAAAAAAACCTGGAAAGACAAGAAATGATGCAAAGTGAAATAAGCAGAATAAGAGCACTGTACATAGTAACAGCAATATTACATGAAGATTAAATGTGAATGATTTAGCTATTCTTAGCACTACAATAATCTATGACAATTCCAAAGAACTTATGATGAAAAATGCTATCTATCTTCAGAAAAAGGACTGACGGAGTATGAATGTAGATCAAAACATATTAAAAAAAAAAAAACTTTCTTTTTCTTGGTCTGTTTATTTTTACAATATGGCTAAACAGAAATATGTTTTGTATGACCACGCATGTATAACCTCTATAAAAAATTGTCTGCCTTTTCAATGGGGAAGAAAGAGAGAATTTGGAATTCAAAATTTCAAAAAATGAATGTGAAAATTTGTTTTTACATGTAAGATGGGGGAAAAATGAAATATTTAATTAAAAAACTCTTGGCTTTTAAACATGGGCCCACAAATAAACATGGACACCTTATCATTCCTCCTGCTCCAGAGAATATTTGCCTGTAGTTTTTATTTTTTATTAAGCACTGATTCAGTGCCCTTATAATTCACGACTGTCTCACAAGCCACAACAGATACCATAGGATTTGAGTTAGGAAAGACTATAGAATAATTTACCTGTTCTTTTGATAAATGCTTCTTTGAGCTATTGATAGCCCTTTCTTTTAAAGCATTAGTAAAGTGAAGAAGATACCAGGTACAAGAGAAGGGATTAAAGGATTTAAGAAAATCAAAAGATCATATGGCATCAAAAGCTCAAGAGCAACCTGGAAACTAGGTCAAGGTGAAGAACACACATATGAATGTAATGGGATATATATTAGTGTTCTATAAGCAATGAGGAGGAAGCTGATTTCAGGAAAACCTGCAAAGACTTTCATGAAATGATGCTGAGTGAAACAAGCAGAATCAAGAGAATGCTGTACACAGTAACAGTAGGATAATGTGATGATCAGCTGTGATGGGCATGACTCTTTTCAACAATGAGATGTTTCAAGGCAATTTCAAGAGACTTGTAATGGAAAATGTCATTCACATGTGAGAAAGAATTATGGAGATTGAAGGTGGATCAAAAACATAGTACCTTTCACTTTGCTTTTTCTTGTGAGTATTCCCTTCTGTTCTGATTTTTCTTTCATAACATGACTAATATGGAAATATGTTTTAAATGATTTTACATGTAATCTATCAAATTGATATTGCCTTGAGAAAGGGAGAGACATGGGGAAGAGAGAAAACATTTGGAATTTAAAATCTTACAAAATGAAAGTTGGAAACTATATTTACATACATGTAACTGGAAAAATAAAATGCTATTGAAAAGCAAAAAAAAAAAAAAAAAAAAGAATATGTACAATAAAAGTGTAGAATGCAGGGTTACTTCACACATAAGGGAAAATTAACATTGGGTTTGAGCATAATTCATACCCCAGTTCTTTAAGGGAAAAACATCAGTTTAACAGCAAAAACTGAAAACAAAAATCTGTTAAATTAATCAAATTAAAAATTAGAGGAAGGACTGGGTGGAAAATACAGGAAGTCTTAGTGTAGTTTTTATATTTTAAAGTTATACCCTCTCTGAAGCTCTCCAGACAGCCTCCTGTCACTTCCCTGGAGACAGCCAGAACATACTTGCTCAGTAATTTATGACCTCTACTCATTTCACACTTGTTCATATTAAGCAATGCCGAATTTAATATTCACTTAACATCCACAAAAATCCACGCCAATGTTGTTAAAAAGACAGATTTTCTGAGGAACTAAATTTATAAAAATTAAACCCTAAACTAGGCCTGTTAGAGAAAAACAAATTTTATGGTCAAATCGCAATCTTTACAAAAATGAATCTTGTGGTCATTTTTTTCTTTCATCATCATGCCATAAATTTTTAACAGTAGTATTTAGAATATAACAAGGTTTGCATTATTTGCAGTAGCCAGTACTGACTTTTCACCTGCAAAAATATTTCTACCATGCCCTAGAAAAATAGAACATGTTATATAATAAAACAATCTCATTGGCTCAAAAGCTATGGCTCCCTTCTTTCCTGCCAAGGACAGCCTGAAACTACACTGAATACAGACCCAAAAGAGAATGACTCAAAAGAAAATCCTCAATAGGATGAGTCTGGGGAGTGGCTGTAAGACTCACCTCTTACCTCACCTGCCCAAAACTATTTCTCTGCACATAGGCTTTATGGTACTGACTCATTCTGGGCCAACTAATAGGAACCAATTATGGACCTCATGTCAGAATCCATTGTTGGAAGGTCAATGGGAATGTTACTATCATTCTCCTACCCAGCAATCTATCCTTGGTAACAAAGAGTTTAAAAAAGGAAGAAAGCAAATTCAGGAAAATCAGCCAACATACTGATTATATCAGACAGTGACATAGAAGAGAGAGGTTTAATTTCTCAACTCTACTCCAGGACTAAGCTTAGTTATTAAAATTACATATTGTTCAGGGTTGCTTTTTTGTTCTTTCTATTTAAAATATGGTCCTTGTCTATGTTGTTTTTCTTGGTTCCAGTTATTTCAGTCAGCACTAGTTTGTATATCTTCCTATTTTTCTCTGAAATCTAAATTAAAATCTGACCTCAAACATGTACTAGCTCTGTGACCCTGGGCAAGTCAGTTAACCTTTATCTGCCTCAGTTTCCTTAATTGCAAAATGGGGATAATAGCAGTATCTACCTTCCAGAGTCATTGTGAAGAGAAAATGAGATAATGTTCATAAAGTATTTAGCATAATGCCTGGAACATAGTAGCTGCTTAATAAATTCTTCATTCCTTCCTATAATTTCTTGGATGACAGTAACTTTTCATTTTATTGATGTACCACAATTTAGAAAAATCATTTCTAAATCTATGGGCATTTATTTTATATCCAGTACAAAAAAGTACCATTATAAATATTTTGGTATATATGGGACTATTCTATCTTTAAGGTCTTAAGAGTATATGACTAACAGTTTCAATGATTTTTAACTGTGCCAAATCATAATTTAAACTATAATGAAATACCCAGCCTTGATTGGAATGCTATTTGGTAATATACACTCAGCATGAGACTATCATCTCAGTCTCTTTTAGAACCCCAAAATTATAGCACTAGTTATATTAGTTAATAAACATTTATTGTTTGATATGTGTCAGGCACTGTGCTAAGCACCAAAGATATGTATAAAGGTAAAAGATAGTCCCTGCTTTCAAGAAGCTCACAGTCTAAGGAGGGAGATAACATGTAAGAAACTATAGACAAACAAGATATACAGATAATTTGGAGATAATCTACAAATAGCACTAAAATTATGAGAAAATCAGAAAAGTTTCTTGTAGAAAATGGAATTTTACCTGGGTATTGAAGGAAGTCAGGGAAGCCAGTAAATAAAGATAAGGAGGAAGACCATTTGAGGCATAGGAAACAACAGTTAGTTTATTTTATTAGCTGGAGTATCTCATGCAAAGAACCAGCAAGGAAGTCAGTGTCACTAGATAACAAGAGTAAATGAGGGAGATTAAGGTATAAATAGACCACAAATGTAGGAGAGGGCCACCCTGTGAAGGACTTTGCCAAATAGAAAGTTTTATTTTGTCATGGAGGCATGATAGGGAGCCACTGGAGTTTACTGGGTGGGAAATGACATGAAATGGTCAAACTTGCCTTTTTTTTAGAATGGTTTGATAGCTGAATATAGAGTGGACTGGAATGGGGGAGATGAAGTAGAGAGACCAACCAAAAGGTACTACAATTGTGCTACATAAGATGAGGAGGCCTGCAACAGAGTAGCAGCAGTTTCAAAGGAAAAAAAGGGGACATACATTAGAAATGGTGTAAAATAAAATCAATAGGTTTGGGCAACAGATTAAATATTTGTGAGTGAATGAGAGTAAGGGATTGAGGATAACATCTAGTTTGTGAACCTTCCGTGACTAGGATGATGGTGGTTTGATCAACAATAACAGAAGTTTTGAAGTGGGAAGGATTTTGGGAAAAAAGATAATAAGTTGCCTGTTTTAAGATGTCTTTGAGATATTCAATTCAAGATGTCTAGTAGACAATTGGATATTAAAGTCTGAAAGTCAGGAGAGGAGATAGGACAGGATAAATAGATCTGAGAATCATCAGTATGGTGATCAGTATGGGAATTCATGATATTTAAACAGTATAGAGGAATGAAATAGTATAATGTGAAAAATGGAGGAAGGAAGAAGTGAGAACTCTGTGAATGGCCTCAAATTTTTTCAGTAAAAAAAATTTTTTTAGCAAGATTCTATAGAATCTTGCTTGTGAGGGAAGAGGTACCATGGAAGGTTTGAGAAAGGATGAAAATGTTTAGAAGATTTGCAGTGTGGAGTGGGATAGTGATTTAATTTAGGAGGTATTAAAGAACTGCCTTGAATTGACTCACACTTAACAACATACACCAAGATAAGGTCAAAATGGGTTCATGACCTAGGCATAAAGAATGAGATTATAAATAAATTAGAGGAACACAGGATAGTTTACCTCTCAGACCTGTGGAAGAGGAAGGAATTTATGACCAAAGAAGAACTAGAGATCATTACTGATCACAAAATAGAAAATTTTGGTTACATCAAATTGGAAAGTTTTTGTACAAACAAAACTAATGCAGACAAGATTAGAAAGGAAGCAATAAATTGGGAAAATATTTTTACAGTCCAAGGTTCTGATAAAGGCCTCATTTCCAAAATATATAGAGAATTGATTCTAATTTATAAGAAATCAAGCCATTCTCCAATTGATAAATGGTCAAAGGATATGAACAGACAATTCTCAGATGAAGAAATTGAAACAATTTCTAGCCATATGAAAAGATGCTCCAAGTCATTATTAATCAGAGAAATGCAAATTAAGACAACTCTGAGATACCACTACACACCTGTCAGATTGGCTAGAATGTCAGGGAAAGATAATGTGGAATGTTGGAGGAAATGTGGGAAAACAGGGACACTGATACATTGTTGGTGGAATTGTGAATACATCCAGCCATTCTGGAGAGCAATTTGGAACTATGCTCAAAAAGTTATCAAACTGTGCATACCCTTTGATCCAGCAGTGTTACTACTGGGCTTATATCCCAAAGAGATCATAAAGAAGGGAAAGGGACCTGTATGTGCAAGAATGTTTGTGGCAGCTCTGTAGTGGCCATAAGCTGGAAACTGAGTGGATGCCCATCAATTGGAGAATGGCTGAATAAATTGTGGTATATGAATATTATGGAATATTATTGTTCTGTAAGAAATGACCAACAGGATGATTTCAGAAAGGCCTGGAGAGACTTACATGAACTGATGCTGAGTGAAATGAGCAGGACCAGAAGATCATTATATACATCAACAATAATACTATACGATGATCAATTCTGATGGACCTGGCCATCTTCAGCAATGAGATGAACCAAATCAGTTCCAATGGAGCAGTAATGAACTGAACCAGTTATACCCAGCGAAAGAACTCTGGGAGATGACTAAGAACCATTACATTGAATTCCCAATCGTTATATTTTTGCCTGCCTGCATTTTTTTTTTATTTCCTTCACAAGCTAATTGTACAATATTTCAGAGTCCAATTTTTTTTTTGTACAGCAAAATAATGGTTTGGTTATGTATACTTATTTTGTATTTAATTTATACTTTAATATATTTAACATGTATTGGTCATCCTGCCATGTAGGGGGAGGGGGTTGAGGGAAGGAGGGGAAAAATTGGAACAAAAGGTTTTGCAACTGTCAATGCTGTAAAATTACCCATGCATATAACTCATAAATAAAAAGCGATTAAAAAAATAAAAATAAATAAAAAATTGCCTTGCCATATTGAGGGCCCAGCTGAAATTACGTAACAAATTCAGAATGAACTCAGTAAGCATGATTTCAAGATTTTGGACTGCTTCATTCAGGGTCATGTGAAGAGGAGCAAAGACAGAAGATGGTAAAAGTGATACAAGAATGAAATCTGACACAATAAGACAGTGATATCATTGGAGGCAAATAATTCTAATGTAGAGGACAAAAAGGATTCAAATGTAGAGTTGGATTAGTTCCAAGGAATCAAGATAAAGAAGAGAGGATATTCTAGCTAGCTTTGGGGTGATAGTGTAGGAAAGAACTGAAAAGCTATAGGATTGCAGGTAATGGTTTAATAAACAAAAAGGGTTTGGGGTGGAGGGAGAGGTAGAAAACGAAACTGATCTGATAAGCGAGTTTTTGACTTCATGGACATGGAATGGAAGTGATGCATTTGTGGGTGGTGGCAAAGTCAAAAGTATGACCATATTTATGTGTAGCTAAGATAGGATAGAGAAATAGTTATAGGAAATGATCAAATAGAAATTGTAAGGTTAAGAGTATTTCAAGGACTATCAATATGTATGTTAAAGTTCCCTAGTATGAGCACAGGAGTTAAGTAAAGTAGGTAATAGATTCATTGAAGAAAGAAGAAGAATGTAATGGAAGTCAGCAGTTGCTTGATATTGATTAAGGGACCCTCTAAGGCAAAGAGGTTACTAAATGATGGTGATAGAGATAAACTGGAACTGAAAATGGGAAGCAAAGAATACTCCAATTCTTCCACTTTGATGACTAAGTCAGGGGAAATGAATCAAAGTACAACCAGTACTGAGATGGGTAACCAGAGAAGCTGTGTCACCAGTTAGAAACCAGAACTCATCAAAAGTCAAAAGATGGAAGAAGTGACAAAGGAAAATATTTAAGATGAAATTTGCATACATTTCACAGGACTTTCAATAAGGTCTAAAGGAGCCCATGTCCTCCATAAACACTCTACTTGGGTTTTAAATGAGTAAGGAAGAACAAGGATAAAGAAAATCAAAGAGAAATACTTAAAAACTTCTTTAGCCAATCCAGGATTGTACAAGAAGACTATTATAAGCTTGCAGGACACAAATAATAGCAAGCAGAAGGCACAGTATTTCAGAGCCATTAGTGGAGTCAGGGGCAGAACACAATACAGGTAACATAGCACTAAAACATTTTTCTCTCAAGGAGCCACAGGAAAGGAATAGGCCAAGGCCAGGACTAGGCATCCCATAGCAGAACAAAAGTAAGAGAAAAGTCTATATAAATTCTCAGATACCTCAGAATTCAAGCAGCCTATGCCCAAATTACAGGAGGAATCCCAGCAGGAAGCTTACTATAAAGGTAACTTATTGTGACTTACTAGCATCATAGAAGGACTGTGAGCCAATTCTGTGTTCAAGATAGTGCAAAACAAAAATAGAACAATGGGCCAACATTAAAACCTAAATTCAACAACCAAAAACCTGAGCCAAAATCAAGGATTCCTAGCTACCACATTTAAGTCCAACCAAGGTTTGACCATTCAGAAAGTAAGGACAGTAATGATGTCTGATTCAAGCAAAAAGTCCCAATCTAGAAAATGAGGTAAGAAATGTGAGCAAAGAGAAAGAAACAATGAAAACACACTATCAATGGAGAGAAACACAAGAGGTGAACTGAAAAGATAATAACTTCTCTCTTTTTTCTTAAAAGTTTTTTATTTTTCAAAACATATGCATGGACAATTCTTCAACATTAGCCCTTGCAAAACCAAAACTTTGTGTTCCAATTTCCCCCTCCTTCCCCCATACCCTCCCCTAGATGGCAAGTAGTCCAATATATGTTTAACATAGTAGAAATATATGTTAAATCCAACATATGCATACATATTTATAAAATTATCATGCAGACAAGAAAAATTAAATTAAACTAGGAGAGAGAGAGAGAGAGAGAGAGAGAGAGAGAGAGAGAAGAGAGAAGAGAGAAGCAAAATAAAATGCAAGCAAACAACAACAAAAAGAGTGGAAATGCTATGTTGTGAATCATACTCAGTTCCCACAGAGAGGATCATGGGTCCTCTCTTGAGGATCGATCCTCTCTCTTGAGTGTGGATGGCTCTCTTCATCACTGAACAGTTGGAACTGGTTTGAATCATCTCATTGCTGAAGAGAGCCATGTATATCAGAATTGATCATTGTATAATATTGCTGTTACTATGTACAATGATCTCCTGGTCATGCTCATTTCACTCAGCATCAGTTCACGTAAGTATCTCCAGGCCTCTCTAAAATCACGCTCCTGGTCATTGCTTACAGAACAATAATATTCCATAACATTCATATACCATGATTTATTCAGCCAAGACAGTAACTTCACAACAAACTCGAGCAGAACCTCAGGAAAAGAATGGCTTGACCACAAAAACTACAAAAGTAGTTGAAAGAAATGAAGCAAGAGATATAGGATGTAATTTTAAATGAAATAAGAACTAGATAATAAGGAGAATAATTGTGTGGAATAGGTGATACACCTTAGGCAAGAAATGCACTTACTAAAAATTGGAATGGGCCATACAGAAAGCAATGATTCTAGAAGACAAGAAATAGAGGAACAACAACAACAACAACAAAAAAAAAAATTAAAGTAAAATTTAAAAAGTATATAAAATACATATTACTAGAAACAAGTGACTTAGAAAATACTTCAAGGAGAGATAATTTAAGAATGACTAGACTAACAAAACCATGACTTAAAATCAGTTCCCACAATCCTCTCTCTTGAGTGTGGATGGCTCTCTTCATCACTGAACAGTTGGAACTGGTTTGAATCATCTCATTGCTGAAGAGAGCCAAGTATATCAGAATTGATCATTGTATAATATTGCTGTTAATATGTACAATGATCTCCAGGTCATGCTCATTTCACTCAGCATCAGTTCATGTAAGTGTCTCCAGACTCTCTAAAATCACGCTCCTGGTCATTAAACAATATTATTAAACATTAAACAAAAAATAAAAACATTTATTATACCTAGGAAATCATAAAAAGTACCCAGATATAACAGAAATAGAGAGCAAAGTAAAATAGGAAGATCCCACTAATCACTTCTTGAAAGAAATCCCAAATGAAAACTTTTAGGAATATCACCGCCAAAAATCAGAGATTTCAGGTGAAAGGAAAAAATACTATGAGCAATCAGAAGGAAAAAGTTCAAGTACCAAAGAACCATAGTCAGGTTTACACAAGACTTGGAAATCACTACAATAAAGAAAACAAAAGGTTGGAATATAGTATTCTAGTGGTTCTCAGTGTTTTTTGCTCCTGAACACATTTCAACAACAACAAAAAAACAGTGTTATGAAACTCCAGAGTAATTTAATATACCACTCAAAACACTATTTTAGATTTATTAAGAATTCACAATAATTATGACTTTTACCCCCAAAATTACAAATTAAAATTTGTTATATAATTGTAAAACATAAAATTTTATTCTACCTATTAATTATGAAAAGTCTAAAATAGAAAACTATGAAACTATAATTACAAACTAATTACATATATTTCATGTAGGATAGTCTCTACAAATGAAAAGTAATCTTTATTATGGCTCTATTTGGTTTCTACTCTATGAACATCATACTTTCCTCTAGGATAAGTGGATCACTTAAAATCTTATTACTATGCAGAGTAACTCTTCTCATCCTCTCTTTGGTTTCTCACCCTCTATGAATGGAGGAGCAGAGCAATAAATTCCTCCCAAAACTTTCTTTTACAAAGGGAGCAAGACTTTTCCAGATAAATCTTGAATTTTCTAATGTGGCTCTATTTAGTTTAAATTAAATTTAAAATATCAATCATATGCTGCCATAATGGATACTCTCTCCTTTTCAGCTTCTTTCTCTATACTGTCTTCCCCCATTATATTGTAAGCTCCATGAAAGTAAGAACTGCTTGTCTTTTTGTATCCCCAGAGCTTAGGACAATGTCTGGCACATAGTACATGCTTACTGAATATTTACTAAGTTGAATTCTCATTCAGTTGCCATTAGAGTTCTATCATCTCTAACTTTTCTAAAAATCTATTCAGGTCTTTAATTTCTTTCCTATTTACCTTTTTATTAGATTTGTCTAGGCCTCAAAGAAGTATGATGGGATTGCCTATGATTATAATTTTATTTTCTCTCTGTATAGCTAAATAACATTTTCTAAGAACCTTTTAGGTGCTATTCCATTTGAGGTATACATACACACACACACACACACACACACACACACACACGTTGTATATCACCCTCTACCCTAGTCTTTCATATGTCTTTTCCCCATTTTGTCTCCATTCCCCTTCTTTAGAAAGGAAGTGATAAAAGAGGAATTTGTTAAAAGAGGAATGTGCTTAAATCCACTGATTTATAACAAAGTGAAAGGAATCTTTCCACATCACTGATCTTTCTCGCTTCCCATTGCCTAACCCTGATCATATGTTCTTACTGTTTTCTCTCCTTTTACTCCTGTTTGGATCTACTTTTCAATGAGTTTGTTTTGCTCTCTAGACCTCATCTATCCTCCCTTTCTTGTTTAATCCTCCCCTCAAATCGTGTGTGTGTGTATGTGTGTGTGTGTGTGTGTGGGGTTTCAATTCCCTTTTGTCTAGTTCAAATAAAATGATTTTTGACTTTTACCCCCAAAAGTTACAAATTAAAATTTGTTATATAATTGCAAAACATAAAATTTCAGATAAAATTGAGATTTATGTGATGCCTATTCCCTTCACTCATTTCCTCCATATTTGTATACTCCATCTAACACATATATATTATGTGAAAAAGTAAGGTCCCTCCCCTAGTATGGCCTCCTTTCCCTTACTTTTCTTTCTTCTCTTAAGACTATCAATGCTCTCTGTTCATCCTTTTTAATACACTCTATAATCTTTAAAGACTTTAGATTCTGAAGTACCAATTTTATTAAACATTCCCTGCTCTCTCCCCAATATCTCCCCCTCTGTTGAATTTTATCTATGTACTTATCACATTCTAGTTTGTATTATTTTTATTTATGTATATGTTACATTTCCTAATAAGACTTTAAGATTGTTGAGATGAAGAAATGTTATTTTCCCCATCTATGTAACCCCAGTACCTAGTACAATCAAATCATATACTCTATAGCACTGGAAGGATCAAGTGGCCATAAAAATTTATTTTTTGCTCCAATTACTTACACTGAAGGGAAGTATGGTATATTGAAAAGTCTTAGAGTAGGAATCAGAAAACAATTGGTGTTACTGGCTGCAACAAATTGGAATTTAGTCCCCAATTTGACACTTACAAGATATATATATCCTGAACTGAAGATCCCTATGTGTCTCAGTTTCCTTATCTGTAAAATTAAGGTGGGGGGAATAGGACAATAGTGATTCTTCTGAAGTCATACATATAGTAAATGCCATTCCTGGTATTCAAATCCAGGTCCCTTAACACAAAGTCCAGTATAAGAGGATTCATGCTTCAAGTACATGTTAAATTATATATCTCTTCTAAGGGTCCTTCCAATTTTAGGATGCTGTAATTCTATGAGAAATAATAATCCCTACCCTGTTTACCTCGTAGGGTTGTTGTGAGAAATGAACTAGAATATTTGAAAATTAGAATGTGCCTTACAAATTATTATTATATTGACCTTAATCTCTCAGCAGGGACATTATCAGATCAACAAATTTTTATCTTTAAGGAACCAATGATATACTGAGTAGGAGAGTTGGAGAAAAATCATGATCATAATACAACTCATTATGGTTGCAAATTTAAAATAAAGAGGGTGTCAGGAAATGTAGATATAAAAGTTCTCCTAGGAATGTTCAGCTGGTACGTACTATATATGTTAAAGAGCTTTTAACAGGCTAACTAGTAATTGAGATACCATATATGGTGCAATGTGAGGAAGTTTAATGCTCCCTTGAGAACATTAACTTTTGCATATCCTGACTTTTTTATTCTAAAATTTGCAACCTTAATGGTGCACTAAAACACAGTCCTTTACATTAAATATTCTAATTTTGGGGGATTCTTTTTTAAACAGGGGAGGGCTGGTTGGGAGGTATAGTTGAAAATGGATCTGTTTTTTTAAGCTTCAGACCAAGTATGAAACAGGAAGAGAGTTCAACGTTAACTTCCCAAGCATGCATTTTTTCAAACAGATTTCGAGAAAGACAAACTTACATAACCAGAAGAATTTGAAAGTGGCCCAATCCTTGGATGAATTACTATTGAAAAAATTTATTTCTCCTTTTTCCTTCACACAAAAGAACTTTCTTTAAGCACTTGTCAACTTATAAGAGTGAAATGCATTGTCAAGGCAACATCAAAATGGAGGATGAACAGGTTAAGGTAACAAAAAAAAAAAAAAATCAAACTTTTCTCCACCTCTATAATATAAAAAGTATTCCCTAATAAAAAAAGTCACTAATTGACTCAATTCAATGCCTAGGTCAATTTTCTCTTTTGGTAAGAATATGTATAATCCTATAAGTGAATACTTATGTATGACAGTAAATTTATGACAAAGAAAGGTAATGCTTAAATTCAAATAACATTTTCTTGTTCTTTCTAAAAATATTAAGGTTTCAACAAGCTAACTTAATAGTTAAGTTCTAAGAAAATGAACAAAACAAGATAGTCTGATACCAACTGCATTTTTTGTTCTAGCTGAAAAAAAAATCATTGGATTTAATATTGGGAGTGATCTTGGAGACTATCCAGGTCAACTCCTCCCTTCTCCTTCACAAAGATACTAAGTACCAGAACTAGGATTTGCCCACATGTTCACTAATTCTCTCTTTCACTGTATCATTTAAGACCATAATAATAGTTTTAGCATAAGCCCACTAGTCTTTTTTTTAAACAAAGTATTTTTCAAAAGGTTTTATTTTCACATTCACAGATATAATTCAAGATTTACAGAATCAGTTAATAACCTTTATTTCACTAATAAGATTAAAGACCTGCACAGTTCAGAAAATGTTATTATTAGTGTGTTTTAGTTTCCATTGACATTTTACATCCCCATAATCAAAAAAGAAAAGGACATGAAACACAATGGCATACATGTTCACAAGCTCTGGCCTCAATAGTTTATTAAGCTATCTTGAGTTCAGTTCTTTACTGTCATTATTAGTAGGCACTGACATATACTTCGCAGCCAGTTCATAAATACCAAATTCCCTTAGGCAAGTAATAATTTATATAGTAGGACTTGAAAAGAATACTAGTTCTGTGCTTCTCCTAGAGAAGGATAGGTGGTAAGTCTTAAGGGGATAGCATGTATTTAGCACTGATTTGCAAAGATACTTTACAGTTATTTTTATCTTCATTTCAAGTGACAATTTTGTAGAAATGGGTTAGTACTATTACTTGTCTCTGAGAAAGTAAATGAGAGGCAGAAGCCAGAATTAGAACTTGTTCCTTAGTTTAAGGGCTGTCAGCTTCTCAGAGTAGTATGCTCTTCTTCTATTTATTAACTTCCCAGGTTGGAGGAGGGGGAATAGGGAGTAGTAGTCAAGTAAAAATTATATTGCTTTTTTCACTTCTTCCCACTTACAGTAAATACAACATAGGGTATGTAAGTATATAGCCAATAGTGCTGTTAGAGCTAGGCTCCACTTCTGGAGCAAAACTAAAGTAAGATATTCCCATATCCTAGACAAAGTTTAAAATCTGTACTGACTCCTTTCCCTTCCCTACCTCCAATCCCAATTAGAATATTGCATGACTGCCCTGTGTATTGTCTATTGAAGGCTTTTAGCCTTCATTGTAAATAATTGGAACTTGGTTTAGTACAAAATAAATCCCTACAGGCTATGCTGAGTGAAATTTTATGCAGGTAAAAATATGTGAATTAATTCAAAATACTTTAAAGGGTCCCTCCTTGGGACTAGGAGAATGGAACTCTGAATAAAATAGTGGTCCTAGTTCATGTGCTGGTTAGTTTTGTTGAAATTTTTCTTTTTATTCTTTGTAATAAGAGATGGCTCTCTGGGTGAGAAAGGGATAGATTGGGAAATAAAAATGATTTAAAAACAAAAGATAGCAATTTTTAAAAATAAGGGGAAATATGCTCTTTTTCCCTTGTGTTTTAGATTGTTATTTCTAAAATCACCCTGAGGTTCCAACCTCATCTTTTCTTCTTTCTAGATTGATATCCAGTTGGTTAAGAGGAACATAGGATAGATGCTTCTGAGGGATGGAAGAAGGGACTGGGGGAAGATATAACAGGGAGGGAGACAACTTTTTAACTTTGCCTCCTTTACAATACTGCCCAGAACCCATCCTAGTTATGACAGCTCAAAGTGACCTCATGTGACAAGGATATGACAGACAGGGCTCTGCCCCTCCCTCTGGTTATGAAATCTTCTTCCCCTAAAAGCCCTACTATTCCCCAGAGAGCAACTCAATAAGTCTGATGGTTTAGCGGGCAGTAAAGAGCTTAGGGGCTCTTTGCACTTAAGTCTTCCATAATTCGAAGTAATATACTACACATCCAAGTAGCACTTAGTGGTCAGTGTATGTGTTAGGATGAAGGTTGAAAGTAGGACAGATATCCTACATTTATTTTACTTACCCTAATATAAATGTCTTTGAGTTCAAGATTTGCCATTAGTTTTTTTGCTCTTTTCAAGAAGCCTACTAAACTTCATTGGCTTTTAGCAGAGTGGCTACTAATGGGACAATCAAGAGGGCCATCTTGGAAGGTGGTCTAAGAACTCAAAGAGACTACTGCAGTAGAATGATTACCACCAGCGGGAATGGCACATGCTTAGTGGATCAAGAAGGTGGCTGCAGCCTGACTTAAATTGCAACGAGGAACACATGCAGACCAATGCTCTCTCCTGGCTGCGGGCCCGGGTCCTGGTTTGTGATAGCCAATGGTTAAATCTGCTCGATTTTAATCACATTAATTCTCTGACAACAATCCCGTAGGATTTTTCTAGATTAGATTCCATGTTGTGAACTGTGAATTTTTCCAGGTCCCAAACTTAGTTCTGTCACTGGTGATAGGATTTAGGGAGAGTCATTTCACTTCTCTGAACCTCAGTTTCCTCATCTTTAAAAAAGGAATAGGTGATAGGAAATCACTTCAGAAATGTCTCTCACTATCACTGTCAGGTGATTGTTCATTCCTTCTACTCTAACCATGGATGTCTCCTGTCCTGCACTTCCAATGAGCCTTCACTTTCCCTGTTCATGTACCTTCCTTTAACTGTCAGAATGGCCCTAGCCTGAGAACAGAAATATCATTTATTTTTAAATCGTCTGTTTTCATGATGCTGCTAAATCTGAGCTGGCTGGTCTTGCCACCCATTTTGAATTTCAAACTCTGAGAGGAGGAATCTATAACCTCAACTCCACAGAAATTTAGTCTGCACCACAGGGGGAGCCACTTGACCCATGTTAAGAAAATACTTCAAGATCACAGGCACAGAAGAGTCAGCAAAAAGCTACAGAGATGAGTATCAAATCAGAAAATAAGATCAATGAGAAGTCAAAGGAATGGGGATTATTCAAACTTAATTTAATAATTACCTTTGAGTATAGGCAGGACTCTTCCATAAAGAATGGTGAATAGGGCCAACCTTACACAATACTCATTTAGCATCCCAGGTTTTCTGCAATTCTCGGGATCTCCTTTCAAGCTACGGCCCTTGCTTCCTTCAAATACTGGCTTGGCACTGTAGTTCTTAATGTTTTCCTTGACTAAGCTCATGCAAATAAGATCAATGAGATTAAACTCAATTAAACAAATGTATTTATTAAAATATGCAAGACAATGGTAAGTGCTAGAGAGACAAAAACAAAAATGAGCCATAGCCTAGTCTCAACGAGCTATTTGAGGATATGACATATATATACCTAAGTAAATATAAAGCAATTTAACAAAGCAGAATACACTTAACAATTGGGAGAATCTTCATCAAGGACATAGCACTTGACCTGGGCCTCAAATGAGAAGGATTCAGAGGAAGAAATTCATTCCACCAGGCATGGGGGTGGGGTGGGGGGGGGGGAAGGAAGGGGAGGTGATTTGTGTGACTACTAAGAAAGAGATGTAATATCAAGTTGAAAGAACTAGTAGTCTAATTTGACTTGAACATGGATGTATGAAGGGGATCAATGTGAAACTGGGGTCCAGGTTAGATCACTGTAGGAAAAACACATACAATTTGGATAATTCTGAACATCTGGATTAATTAGTAGTTTTCTTGGCATGTATTCATTCATTCAAGTATATACCCACTACATTTTCTATGTGAATGTCCTATACTAGAAAATGGGGAAGGCATGGTGGTATCATGGATTTTGACTTCATGGAGGTTATAGTTTAGAAACTCTTAAGGCTTTCTTAGTGTATGTATATTTTTTATTTCCCAAAACCTGATTAAATTTTGTAAAGAAGAGGAATATAAAACCTTTATTATCTCCCAAAGTGATATCAATGTTTACAGATTAAGAAGAAAAAGAGAAAATAGATTTCAGTTGTGGTCCAGGTTTGAAACAAAACAGTTCAAAACTTCTGAGTGGAATTGGGCCAAAGGGAGACTGCTACATTTCTAGTCTGGGTGAGAGTGAGATCTAGTCGCAAAAAATAAAATAACTTAGTGGAAATTTTTTCTCTATGGCTATTAACTCAAAATCTTAGCTTTTTTGCAGCTTAAGTGAGAAAGGAGAGATCTGTGCAAATGCATTACCAATTCTGGAAAAATACTTCAAAATCTGTTCTGATAGGAATCAGTATTGTTATCTTAATATGTGTAAACAAAGTTATGGCCAGAGACTGTTGGTTTCTTTTCTGTTAGTCAAATATTTCCTCCACCTCATTCAAAACTGTCTCATTTCCCTGGGTACTTTAAATATGGGCTTGCCTAAAGGGAGGCAGACAGTGTAGAAGGCATTTCATTTTACCATCCAGTGATTTTTAGGATGGATTAAGGTAAGGCAGGACAGTGAGAGCCCGCCTCTGAGTAAGATGCTGGCAGTGTGATCAGACAAGTCATCTGATGGCATAGTACTACAGGAGACTCTAAACATTACAAAGCAACGATTGATCTGCACTAGGAAAGGGATCTTCTATACTAATATCTGGTTCAGACTGAGTAAGTTTGTCATTGTCAGCGCCTGTCAGGAAAGAAAGAAAGAAGCCAACTTCACGCTCTGCTTCTGGCTCTGGCTGAGCTCTGTCCCTGGACTCTATGGTCCGGCCAAACTGTCCAACTCACATGTAATAATACTCTCTAGTCAGGGTCCTTGTGCCCAGCACCACGCTTCCTCCCCTCCATGCGGAATCTTGGCTTCTTTCAGACTCTGCTCCACTGCCACCTTTCAGAGATCTTTTCCCGTTGATGTTGATGCACTGAGCTTAATGAAAGGTAGCTTGAAGATAATCCTGGATTTGTGATGAGATCCTGAATGGTGTGTTGTAGAGAGAAAGTAATTGATTCCAGAGGCAAGCAGTGATAGAGATCAGTTCAGCTCCATGGTGGAGAAAGTTATCCAGTCCGAAATCCATTTTCTGTCAAACCCCAGAGACCCCCTCTTCAGGGGTCACAAGTAGTCTCACCTTGCCGTGCCCTGTCAGAAATCACTGTCGTGTTCCTGAGGTTAAATTTTCCACATAAAATCTATGTATGGGCTATCCCATGGCTGCTGCCCTCCTTTGGGTCAGTTCGCTCTGGCACTCTGCCTCTAGGAGTCTTTTCCTTCATCTCTCCCCAGGGCCAGGAATTTCTCTTAACTCCACCATGCTTCCCCACCCCATTCCTCCTTACAGCTAATTAACTCTGTTAGGGCAGGATTTAGCTTGCCAGCTAAGGGCTTGCCCCAATTTCAAGGGGTGCTCGCTCCCTTTCCACTGGGTAATTGTGAGTCCCACTGAAGAATTTGTCTCATATGTTTTCCCATTCCATTTTATATTTACCATTCCTGATCTCTATCGGTCTGTAACTTATTCCCCTAAATAAATCTATCTTCTGCCAAAGAGAAATGACCATTGTGAATTGCTCACATGACCAAACCCCAACTTTTGGTGACTACTAGGTGGGACAGAAGTGAGCACTAAAACAATCCAAAATCTGAGAATGTGTGCAGGAAAAAGTTTATTTTTTTCTCATATAGAAAGGGTGTGCAGTTTCTGATCCATAAAGAATAGTTTGAGAGAGAGACATACACACAAGCAAAGAACAGTCCCTTTTTTATTCCCCAAAGTGAGATCCCTCCCCAAACCCAGCTCCTTTCCCCATCTGCTGGGGTTTCTTTAAAACAACAACAACAACAAACAAAACAAAACAAAACAAAACCAAAACAAAAACAAAACAAAAAACAAGGTAAGAAAGCCTGAGGCTATCAAATGCTTAATAGGACAGCATATTTCCTTCTCAATTCAGTCCCTGTCCCCCTGGAGCTTCCATTCTAGAAGAGGAAGATAACCCGGGAAAACCCTAGGCCAAAGAACAAAAGATTCTTTTCAAATCTCAGGTCATTGCCACTGATTACAAAAACCAGTCCCTGTCCCAAGGAGTTTACATTCTTACATTCTTTTGGTCTAGAAAATCTCCACCCCCATTACCCTGATTATTCTTTGATATCCCTATGGGTTTCAATTTTCTAATTTAAGTTTCATTTCTCCAATTTAATTTTCATACTGCGGAAACCAAATAAATGCATTTCTCACACCTGGGATTCACAAGGACATCAGAGAATGTAATCAGGAGTAGAGGTTTTAGATTCAAACAGAAGTCTTCTAGCCTTTATCCCTTCCCCTCCTACACAATCTTGCAAAAGAATAGAAGAATGGAAGCTCCTTTGAGGGCAGGGACTGGCTATGTAATGAGAGGTAGAGATTCATGTTCTGTAATTTCTGTAATACCCAATTAATGAGGAGGGGGAGAGGGACTTGTGCTTCAGATAGGAAATAAAAGACAGCCTTCTTTGTCATATGGAGTCCCAAGGAGCCAGATAGTTCTATTTTTATGGTTCCTTTTTGTTTTTGACTGAAAACGTAGTTTATATCTATGTTTCTGGGCCCACCATCTCCTGTATTCTCCTTCCTCCCACTAGGTAGAAAGGAAAAGGGAATAAGCATTTATTAAATGCCTACTGTCTTCTAGGCACTGTGCTAAGTGCTTTTCAATTATCACCTGATTTGATCATCATGAAAACATATGAGGGCAGTGCCATAATGAACTCCATTTTACAATTGAGGCAGACAGAAGTAACTAGCCCAGGATTGCAGAATTAGGAAATATTTCTTGCTGGATTTGAATTTAGGTCTTCCTAAGGCACTACTGCCACCTCACTGTCTCCTAATACATCTATTGCTAGGTCTATCCCAAAAAGATAAAAGAAAGAGAATGAGCATTTTATTTCACAACAAAATTAACAGCACTTTTTTTAGTAGCATCAAAGAAGTGAGACCTAAAAAGGTGATCATCTGTTAGAAAAGGCTAAATAAATTGTGGCATATAATAGAATATTATTGGGCAGTAAAAGTGGTGAAATAGTTTCAAAGAAACCTGAAAAGACTTGTATGATCCAATGTAGAGTGAAATGGGGAGAACCAGGAGATCAAATTTATACACATCACAAAGAACAACTTTGAAAAATTTGAAAACTGATCAATACAATATCCAAGTATGATTCCAGATTATTAGAATGCTATCCACCTCTTTACTGAGAAGAGATGGATTCAAGATGCAAAATAAGACATACTTTCAGGCATCACCAATGTAAAAATTTGTTTTGCCTGACTATGTATATTTGTGACAAGGACTGCTTTATTTTTCTTTCAACCAGTTCAAGTTGAACTTATGTACTTAAATATTACTACCACCACCATCACCAATATCATTACTATCACTACTACTACAACTATCATTCAATTATTCTGAAAATCCCAGATTCTACTAGTGTGAATTTCCACAAGTGATGAAGACTTTAACTTTCCTTATTCTGTAATAGACAGCCTTCATGAAATAATAATGCTAAAAGTATTCACTGTAGGATACATAACCTTTTGATGATAATCCTCTAAATCTGGCTAAATTGTCCTCAGATCTAAGTTGCAGTTCATCAGTGAAAATATTGGAAGGACCTATTCAAAGGCTTATGACTGCCTATAAGAACTGATGGTCCTCTTCAAAAAATGGATAGTAATGATGGAGGGAATTTCAAATGACTTATGACCTCATCAATATTGGTACCTCCAAAATAACAAAGTGCAAAACCTTGTTCAACCATGCAATACTTGTCCATATCCTTCAGTAAATATTTCAAAGGAGTCTGTACAATGTGATGAGGACTTTCTTATGTATCTATTAACTTTACTGACTAGACTTCAGTTATCCCTTGCTCTTGCTACATAACTAATCCACTTCTCCCTCTAATTATATGTCTATCTCTTTGGTGATAATATTTTATACCACTGTTCATTGGCATAAGTGCCAATGGGTTAAGAGTCATGAAGGACCTCTCCAATTCTCTCCAAATGTTCCATGAAATTAATTCTGCAGAAACTATACCTTTCCATGACTCATAGCCATATAAAATTATTAGAAAAATAATGTACATTAAAGAAAATGGGCCTTTGTTTCAGAGGGAAATTTAAAGTTATTGCATAATCAATCAAAGGCAATCCATTTTGCCCTTTTGCTTTTATTCAATTCTGTATCCAGTTCACTCTTTCTATAACATCAGTTCAAGATAGAAATATTTCATCTCAAAATCCCCCACTCACTCTTACTTATGTCTAGTCTTTGACAGAGATGGGTCTTCACTTTGCCAAGGATTACTCTGGTACATATACATCTGATTATCTCTGTCATTTTCTCCAGAAGACTACCATTTTCAATCAATTCCTTTCTTCTCCAGGTCTTCAATCACTCTTTTTTTGATATCTTCAAACATGCCTAAGTATCGCTTTCCTTTAAAATACAAAAACAAAACCAAAACTTTTCTATACCATACTGTTCCCTAAAGTTATCTCAAGCTCCTAGAAAAAGCCATCTATACTTGCTGCCTCAATGTCCCTTAACTTCCCAAAAGGAAGCTATTATTGTCATTTTTGGCATTGAAGAGACTTGTCCAATGTCACTCAGGTAGAAAGTAGCCAGGACCCAAATCTACTTCATTCAAGATTAAAACTCTTATGACTCCAAGTATCTTGACTTCCCTGAGACTTAGTGTGTGAAAAATGGGATGTTTATACTAACCTTATAAGGTTGTGGTGATGCTAAAATAAGAATATATGTTTATATATACCCATAAATGTGTGCTATAACTATCAAGTACTATATAAATATAAATATATTAATGTATATCAGAATATGCTGGCCCTATCACACATTAACTAGCTATGGGTCCTGGCTAAGCCACAAACTGTTTACATATCAGTTTTTTCATCTGTAAAATGTGTGTTAAACTGGTTTGATCATTATCTGACTGGGTTATCAGAAGGATAAACTAAGTAACAACATATGAAAATGAACAATGAAAAAACTCATTTTCTCTTGCAGATTTTACTGTCATTTATACCTACAGGTTGTCTGTAATTTTTTTTTTTTATTTCAGTGATAGAAAACATATTGGAGCAGTGATTTGGGGATTATTTTGGGAGTGGGGGTAGGGAAAGGAAAGAGGAAAAAGGTGTTGAGAATGAGAAACAGTCCAGAAACCTTCAAATTCCCTCATTAGGCTCCTAGAACTCATGTAAAATGTTTCACAGAATACAGATGATTTCAAAAGAATGGAGTTAGGGTTCACAGGACAGATAATTTCCAATTCCACACTATGCTCAAAACTTGGCTGTCTAGAGTGGAGTATTAATGAGGCCAAGGTTATGGGTTCAATCCCCATATGGATCAGTTAGCTTTCTCTCTTTCATGGTCGCTGACTGTTTCTCTAACCCAAGCCAGATGTTTCATAAATTAGGGCTGTTGTTCATAAGTAGGCCTGGGCAAGAGTGTGAATGGGTCAGCAAAAACCTGTATCCACTACTGGGGAAAAAGCTCAAAACACTATTAACTCTCCTCATCAGTAGAAAATGTATTTCCGAATTATATGAAAGTCAACATTTAATTGCACAGGTATGTACAAATATAACTTCTTGTTAAAATTATTAGAAGTGGCATTTTCTTCATAATCAAGTGATTCAACTAATATGTTCTTCATCTACTCTTTTGTTTACTGCTCATTCAAGAGCACTTATTTACCTTTCCAGCTACAGAAAGCAGTCAAGGGAATGATAACATAGTGATTAAGTTCAGTTACAGAGTATTTTGTAGAGGAAGCATGATAGTGGAAAGAGCATGGTTTGAAATCAGGAAGACACGTTCAAATTCTGCTTCTGATACTAAGGAGTTGTGTGACACTGGGCAAGTAAGTCACACAGCCTCTAGGTATCTCAGGCAACTTCCTATTCTTATCTATTTCCCCCCATTGCTTAGTATTTTATTTTCCCCCAGTTACATGTAAAACAACTTTTAATATTTCTTTTTAAAATCGAGTTTCGGATTATCTCCCTTCCTCATCCCCCTTCACTGAGATGGCACATGTGAAGTTATACAAAAGTCATACTATAAAAGAAAACAGACCTCACTCTGCCAAATTAAAAACCTCAAGAAAAATAAAGTAAAAAATATGCTTCAATCTGTATTCAGCTACAATTAGTTCCTTCTCTGGGGAAAGCATTTTTCAACATAAGTCAGTCAGAGTTATCTTGGATCACTGTACTAGTAAGAACAGTCAAGTCATTCACAGCTGATCATCTTACAATATTGCTATTACTTTATACTTGGTATATTTTACTTTGCATGAGCTCATGAAAGTCTTTCTGGGTTTTTCTGAGAGAGTAGTCTGCTCATCGTTTATTATGACAATAGTATTCCATCATCATCATCACATACCACAATTTCTTCCACCATTCCCCAATTGATAGGTATCTCCTCAATTTCCTATTTTTTGCTCTGCTACAAGTATTTTTTTACATGTAGGTAGGTACTTTCCCTTTTTGCTTTTTAATCTCTTTAGGGATACAGACTTAATAGTGATATTGCTAGGTCAGAGTATGCATAATTTTATAGTTTTTTGGGTATAATTCCAAATTGCTGTGCAGAATGGTTGAATCAGTTCACAATTCCACTAATAATGCATTAATGTCCTTTCCCCCCCCCCCCCATATCTTCTATACCATTTGTCATTTTCTTTTTCTGGCCTATTTGCCAATCTACTAGGTATGAGGTAGTACCTCCAAATTGCTTTAATCTGCTTTTTCCAGTCACTAGTAAGTCAGGGGTTTTTTTTCATATCTCTACAAATAGTTTTGATTACTTCATCTAAAAACTTCATATCTTTTTGTCATTTATCAATTGGGGAATGGCTCTTATTTTTTAAAAACATATTTTACTGTTTCCTCTGTTTGAGAAGTAACTTCTTTATTAGAGAAACTTGCTTCAAAATTCATTTTACAATTACTGCTACTAATTGTATTGCCTCCTGTTTATTCTATTCTCTCATCTTTCACTCCATCTCTTCTCCAAAAGTGTTTTGTATCTGACTACCTATCACTTCAATGTGCTTGTCTAGAGGGCTGAAACACCAAAAAGGTATGCTTGAATCAGACAACCCAGCACGTAAGGCTAATTACCTATTGGATGTGAGACAATGACTATTAGCATATGTTTGGATAAATGGTTCTTCTCACTGTTGGTGCTTGCTGAATGTTTGGTGTTAAGATAATCATAGGCAAGGATTGGAGGATGGGGAGAGACAGGCCAAAGTCACTTGGCTGCAGCATGAGGAGGAGAAAAGTTGGTGGTTCTGGACTTGAGAATCCAGGATACATCTTTGGCAAGTCTTGTGCAGTTTGTCTGTCTCTCCTTCACTTCTCCCCCTAAAGACCAAGGACTTTAATTTAACCTAACTCTAGATGACCCCGAGGCCCTCCAAGGAACTAGCCTGTACTTCACATATGCTCTCCCTAGAACCACCTCCCCCTTCTTGTATCCCCTTCCCCTCCTATTTTTCAGTAGAATAAGAGATTTCTATACCCAATTGAGTATGTATTTAATTAAATGTATGTAATTCCTTCATTGAGCCAATTCTGATGAGATTAAGTTCACTCACTACCCCTCACCCTTCCCCCACTTCCCTTCCACTATAAAAGCTTATTCTTGCCTTTTTAATGGCAGATAACTTATGCCATTCTACTCCTAACTGTACTCAGTACATTCCTCATCCCTTAATTTTATTTCTTTAGATATTACCCCTTCAAAGGACTTTATGACCAAAGCAGAACTAGAGATCATTACTGATCACAAAATAGAAAATTTCGATTATACCAAACTGAAAAGTTTTTGTACAAACAAAACTAATGCAGACAAGATTAGAAGGGAAGCAATAAACTGGGAAAATATTTTTACAGTCAAAGGTTCTGATAAAGGCCTCATTTCCAAAATATATAGAGAATTAACTCTAATTTATAAAAAATCAAGCCATTCTCCAATTGAAAAATGGTCAAAGGATATGAACAGACAATTCTCAGATGAAGAAATTGAAACTATTTCTAGTCATATGAAAAGATGCTCCAAGTCATTATTAATCAGAGAAATGCAAATTAAGACAACTCTAAGATACCACTACACACCTGTCAGATTGGCTAAGATGACAGGAAAAAATAATGATGATTGTTGGAGGGGATGCGGGAAAACTGGGACATTGATGCATTGTTGGTGGAGTTGTGAACGAATCCAACCATTCTGGAGAGTAGTTTGGAACTATGCTCAAAAAGTTATCAAACTGTGCATACCCTTTGATCCAGCAGTGTTACTACTGGGATTATATCCCAAAGAGATTATAAAGAAGGGAAAGGGACCTGTATGTGCACGAATGTTTGTGGCAGCCCTTTTTGTAGTGGCTAGAAACTGGAAACTGAATGGATGTCCATCAGTTGGAGAATGGCTGAATAAATTGTGGTATATGAATATTATGGAATATTACTGTTCTGTAAGAAATGACCAACAGGATGATTTCAGAAAGGCCTGGAGAGACTTACATGAACTGATGCTGAGTGAAATGAGCAGGACCAGGAGATCATTATATACTTCAACAACAATGCTATATGATGACCAGTTCTGATGGACCTGGCCATCCTCAGCAACGAGATCAACCAAATCATTTCCAATGGAGCAGTAATGAACTGAACCAACTATGCTCAGAGAAAGAACTTTGGGAGATAACTAAAAACCATTACATTGAATTCCCAATCCCTATATTCATGCCCACCTGCATTTTTGATTTCCTTCACAAGCTAATTGTACAATATTTCAGAGTCTGATTCTTTTTATACAGCAAAATAATGTTTTGGTCATGTATACTTACTGTGTATCTAATTTATATTTTAATACATTTAGCATCTACTGGTCATCCTGCCATCTGGGGTCGGGGGTGGGGGGTAAGAGGTGAAAAATTGGAACAAGAGGTTTGACAATTGTTAATGCTGTAAAGTTACCCATGCATATATCCTGTAAATAAAAGGCTATTAAATAAAAAAATAGATATTACCCTTTCATATTCAACTCACACTTGTGACCTATGTCTACACACACATATTCTAATTATCCTAATAATGAAAAAGTTCTTATTAGCTATAAGTATCATATTCCCATGTAGGAATGTAAATAATTTAACTTTATTGAGTCCCCTTTTATTTCCTCTTTTCTCTTTACTTTTTTATGCATCTCTAGAATCTTGCATTTGAAAGTTAAATTTTCTATTTAGTTCTATTTTTTTCCCATCAAGAATGCTTGAAAGACCTCTATTGCAATGAATATCCATTTTCCCCCTAGAGGATTATACAGTTCTATTGGTTAAGTGACTTGATTGAAATTCTAGTTCTTTTGCTCTTTAATAGTAATGAAGCACTACTTCAGAATTATTTTAATATGCATTTCTCCAATCAATAGTGAGTTAGAACTCATATGGCTATAACTAGGTAATAAATTCATCTGAAAACTATTCATATCTTTTAATCATTTGTCAATTAGGGAATGGCTCTTATTTTTACAAATTTAACTCAGTTCTCTACATGTTTGAGAAATTAGAAAGCCAAGTTATTTAATTCCAAAGCTTCTATCTACTAGGCCATTGGGCTTTGAACATAGCAGGCATTTATAGTAAATGCTGATAGTTACAGATCAGCGCATATTTCCAGACAAAATTTCAAAAATAGGTAGAGTCTAACGTCTAAATTTTCAGAATTTAGAACAGCAATCTAATTCTATAATAATAGTTAAAAGCCAAAACATAGCCTTAAAATCATTTTCTGATACCTTCTTTTATGGATTGTTACTACTCCTGGGAATATCTGGTACCTATTCATTATTTGTTGACCAGGGGTGCCTTATCAATAAAAGGTTATACTCTCTGAAAAAAGTGCTTCCAAAATACAGTATTATAATTATAGCATATACGTGTAGTTACAGGAGTAACAGTAGTTACATAATACCCCTGCCTATGAGTTAAGACTCTATTCAAACTACCTTAGACAAAAAAAAAAAAAAAAAAAAAAAAAAAAGTTCAATGAAATTAAGCAAATGACTTATCTAGTTTCTGATCCTTTAGTATATTCTGAATGTTATCACAGGGAGGAAAACAGGTTGGTATCCAGTACTGGACTTATAATCCAATAGCTTATAAAGGTTTAATTTGTATCCAAGTCAATAAATCAAAAAACATTTATTAAACATTTACTATGTGCCAGACATTTGGCTAAGTGCTGGGGACAAAAAAAAGTAAAATAATGGGGAGACTACAGGCAATCAACTATATACATACAAGATATACAAGATAAATTGTAAGTAATTTTAGAGGGCAAACTAACACTGAAGTGGACCAAGAAAAGATTTTTACAGAAGGTGGAATTGAGGTCAAGACTTAAGAGAAACCAGGGAAGTCAGGAAGCAGTGACAAGGAGGAATAGGAATTCAGGCATTGGGCAATCCTGCAAAAAAGGGATGGAAGTTATATGATCCAATACAAAATGAAGCAGACAAGAAAATGATATAAATTTTGGAAATGGAAAGATCCACCATCACAAAAAAAAGTTAAAAGTGAATGTTGCAAAAATTACAAGGAATAAACATAACTGAACAGAAGATTTTATATTTGATCCTAGAGGTAAAAAGGAGCTACTGGAGCCTATCAAGTAGGAAGCTGACATAGATGATTATTTCAGTAGGAAGATCACTTTGGCAGCTGAGAGGGGAGACCAACCAGCAGGGGCTTGTAAAAGTCCAGCTGTGATGTGAACCAATGTAGTTGTAGCATCAGAAGAGATAAAGGGTATACATGAGAGATGCTAAAAAGCTAGAATACAGGGAACTTGGCAACAGATTAGATGGGGGAGTGAAGATGGTAGTATGCTTGACAAGAAGAGTTAAATTTAGATGAAAAAAGTTATGGGGAAAAGATAATTCACTTTTGGACATGTTGGATTTAGGCATTGTAGGGACATCCAGTTTGAGATATGCAATAAACAGCTGAGATGTGAGACTAAAGGTCAGAAGAGAGATCCAAGAGTTAATTCAATAATCATCTGCAAAGAGATAATAAATGAATCCATGGGAACTGCTGAATCACCAAGTGACATAACATAGAGGGAGAAAAGAAGCCAGGGAAAAGCCCCAGAAATCCCCCATAAGTCATGACCTGGATGAAGATGAAGGAAAAGGGACTGAGACAAGAGGAAAAACAGAAAAGAGGGAAGGATCATGCATATATATATATATATATATATATATATATATATATATATATATATATATATATATTTATATATATATATATTTTTTGGCTGAGGCAATTGGGGTTAAGTAACTTGTTCAGGGTTATTATGATTCTTACAAGGTGCTAAGTCAGTGGAATTGATAGAGACAATGGTTGTTCAGCAGGGTGCTTAACAGTTCTCTAAATAAGTACACTTAGTACTTATTAAAAGTTCCACAAGATTAAGATCATATATAAGGAGGAGCCTCAACCAGAATGCACTTCAGAAAGCCCACAAGCCCACTCTAGGAGAAGGAGTCAGATTCATTCCAACTTCCACCTTTGTTCTGGCTGGAGACAGGGAGGAAGAGAGGCTGAAGCTGGCAGAGACAAAAGACTAGCGGCAAGAGTTCTCAAACCAAGGAGAGAGATAGGCCTCTAAGAAAGCTAACCAGGCCCAAGAAAGGAGACAATAAAGGATCTGGACCTTTAACTCCTGGCTGCATTTGAGGTAATTATTACTCTGAACTGAAAGGAAGGCTGCCTCCAGAAGCTCCCCATGAAACCTGCTCCCAGATAATATTATATTTGAGAAAAGAGAACATTACACAGAGTCACACAGTTAGGAAGTGTTAAGTGTCTGAGGCCAAATTTAAACTCAGGTTCTTCTGACTTCAGGGCTGAAACTCTATCCACTATACCAACTAACCACTCCCAGGTCATACAAACTTAATAAGACAGTGTCAAAGACTGCAGAGAAGTCAAGAGGAAAAGGATTAAGAAAAGGCCATTTGATCTGGCAAATAAGAAAACACTGGTAATTTTGAAATGAATTGTTTCAGGTAAATAAGGACCCTGGAAGCCATACTTCAGAGAATTTAGAAGAGAACAAGAAGAAAAGTGGAGGTATTGCCCTTAGATGGCCTTCTCAAGGGATTTAGCTACAAAAGGAAGAGACAACTGAACCTGAGCCTCAGCTTCCTCATCTATAAATTGGGTATAACAGTACTTATACTCTACCTCCTTCACAGTATCATTATGAGTGTGGGGAATAGATAAGGTGAAGAACTTACAGGAATGTATGAATTCTTTTTCTGTATTTTATTATTTCTGTGTTTCCCCTATGACCTGTATAATATGTACAGGCTCATATCTACTTGAGCCTTGGCCAGTTAGAAACATATTTACTTAAGCTGAGCTGATGACATTTATTGGTATTTGACATTTATTGATATTTAGTCTATTAACTGGACCACTGTCTGCTTGATTAAGCCTGAAGGCCTGACTTTCTGTTTCCTTGAAATCAGAAGATTTCAAGGAAACAGAAACCTTCCATTCCAATCTCCCCAAATAGCAACAACCAATTAGATGCCTTCCCCTCCCCTTCTCAATGCTCTCTTACTTGTGATGTAATTTCTTGTATAAAAGCTATGTATCTTTACTACTTCTTTAGCCCTCCTACCGCGAGCTTTCTCTTTCTTATCTTGTGATGGGACGGCTCATCCTCCGGAGGTTTTCAATAAACAACTTTTCTGCCTTCTACCGAGTGATCTCTGAGTGCTCATTTTGGGTAAGGGTCTTCTACATCCCTTACATGTGGAATGTGCTTTGTAAGCCTTAGAGACAAATACACGTAAATTATTATTACCCTCATGACGGGGAGGCTCTCCTTGACTGAACAAGGCCATGGGATTAGCAGTTGTTCCCCTGTTGCAATACAGGAGCCATCTGCCAGTGGCTGCTGGAGGTCTAACTCAGACCTGTAGAATGGATCTCTTTCCGTGAGAGGATGATGGTAATACAAGGGACTGAGAGGCCTTTGTGTTGTCTGACCTCTCTCCTCTTCCCTCTGTTTCCAGTTTACCTCATTCCCGTCCAATAAGCAACACCTGTGTCAGCAAAGGCTGCCCTGCAACTCTTTCAGATGTTATGATCCACAGCTGTGGAGGCTTTTGGAGAATTGACCTGCCCCTTCCTTAGGCATGGTCCTTAACAATCCCCTTTCATTTCTCTTAGGATACATCCCTGTGCCCACAATGTCCATGTATCATTCTTTAATGTACATAGGTTGTCTTACTACAGTGCTTGGGAATCTGGGGGCACATACTTGGCACTGAAATAGGATGCCTGAAGTATGCAGACTCTTGACTTGAGGACTCATTTGGTCTGGGTCAGCTTAATGCACTGATAAATCAGTCACTCCCTAAAAGGCAGAATGATAGTATCCTGAGCTCGAAGGAAGTTGGGAAGAGAGAAGACTGGGGAGATAATAAGTTCTAGCTGCTTGAAGTGGGCTGGCCTGGAGCCTATTTTGGCCTTTCTTCCCTTCCTTTTCTTTTTTCAAAAGCAAATGCTTTTGGCTTCCATGATTTTTAAAAAGTACCTTATCCTGCCATATATTCTGTTCTCTAGAAAGACAAATCGCTCAAGCTTTAGTAATTTAACTTAATTTTTCATTAACCTCAGACCACCTTAACACTTCTAACCACATTCAGGGCAAATTTTTTTTTTTTTAATCTTTACGGCACTTGTCAACACTAGAATTTATTGGTCTCTTTCCAAGTGTCTTCACCTGATCACACCTTTGTGTTCATTACAATAGCTTCAACTGGATGAAGATTGGCTTAGAGATGGAAGTCTATTCCTTCCACAATGTAACCCCAGACTCCACAGGTGCTAATACACCCATTCCAATGATCACCAGAACACTGAGCTAGGTGTACTGTTGCATTTGCTTGAACATCAGTTCATCTTCCATCAATAAATAATGAGATTCCAGGAGAGCTGACTATTCTTTCATTTCAATAATTATGATTTTAATGACTACTGTCCTCATTAGAGGCATCAAAATTCTGTTGAGTTTAGTATATAAAACAGAAAAAGAAAAGCAGATAGAAAATAGAAGCACAAGGGATTCTGTTCCTCATAATGATTTGCTTATTTAATGTATGGGTTCCCTAATTTAGAATTACGTTAGAGATATAATAACCATAATATATTTCTAAGAGATCCTGGCAATACAATGAATAGTAAGATGATAATAGCTTATCTAAAATAGCATGCAAAAAAACAGTCATGTTCTGTAACTTTCTAGATGACTTTTTGTTCTGTATTAAAACTCGAGTGCTAACCCATGTTATTTAGCATCTATTTTTTTTCCCTAGACTTTGACATTTTTAATTAATGGAGTATTTGTAAGGAGAGAATAAAGACATGGAAAAGGCTTAAAAAGAACTCGATAAAATCCTTCAAATTAAATCAACATACATTCTGACATTCAATTACTTCTGTACAAGGGTGGGGAAATGTGAAGATGGCAAGAAAAGATTAGAAAACATGATTCACCAACAAGAAATGAGAGGCCAAAGACTTCTAGACTTCACAAAAGACTCATTCTTTGATGTCATAAACATTTCTTCAAGAAAAAAAAGTCACTGGACATAGCAAGCACTAAATAACATCATAAAAAAAAGAAATACAATATATTTTAATGGGTGGGAAAAATAATTATTATTTATGTAAGAGTTATCCTTGAATCACTTATCTGTATGCAACCAGACCAATATCATATCAGGGAACATATAATAAAAAGCAAGAAGAAAAAAAAATTTTTAATGACATACAATTGCAACAACCAGACCTTATATTATTTAAACAAATAAGTAAAAATGTACATTTCTACAACAGAAAATACAGACACTAATCACAAATTTATACAGACAAAAGTTTAACTTTAAAAAATATTGCCCCACAAGACCCAAAGAGTTCAAGATGTACCTCGATCAGCAAACATTCGACATGCTTGCCAAGCAGAGAGATGGCTGACAAATGTATCAATGTTTAGAATATAAACTTGTAAAATCTTATAAAGGATTATGGATGATTATGAGCTACATGTGTCTTAAAATAAAGAAAAGAGTAAAACCAGTTTAAAGAAAGACTGTCAGCAGCAAAGTTCAAGAAGCAAAATACTCCAATAGCATTTAAGGATAAAAATGAAAGACAATCCAAAGGGGAAAAATTGAAAGAATCCGTAAAAATCATTTTAACAAACTGTTTTCACTATCAAGAAGAGTAGAAATAATACATTTGGATTCTAACATCATAGACCCAAATGTTCTTGTAGGAAAAGAAGAAATGTCACTGAAGAATTCTAAGATTAGAAAATTAGATGGATTGCACTGAGAATTGAGTACCTCGTGTATTGAGAAGATCCATGCTGGAATACAGTTGTGGATAGGCTGAGGGATACAAGTAGCTAAAGGAGGGAAGGCATGAACCCTTGTGAGTGCCAAAATAACTTAGAAAACACCAGAAATTACTAACTTATATAGCTATTCTCACATTTAATGAATCATCTTTAAATTAACTGAGGGCAGTCTCAGATGGCTTTCATATGAGATATTCACCACGATTCACATTACCATTTTACAACTGAATGAAAGCAAAAAAAAAAAAAAAAAAAAAAAAAAAAAAAAAAAAAAAAAAAAAAAAAAAAAAAAAAAAAAAAAAAAAAAAAAAGATCAAACTATGTCTAATGTTTCTTGATTTTAAAATTCAGGAGGGAAAAAAATATCTCTTTAAAGGTTTTTCTAACAAGGTAATTCCCATCCATACTTCAAACTCATTCAAGATTCCTCTTTTAAAAAAAATCAAGTGTTTATTTATTATTCATCTCCTTCCTTCGCCTCTGATTTTAAAAAAAGTATAAAATATTTGCAACAAATAATCATAATCAAACAAAACGAATTTCTATACTGGTCACAACCCAAAATGTGTTTTATTTTGCATATTAGTTCATCATCTTTCAGTCATTAAGTAGGTAGCATTCTTCATCACTGGTCTTTTGAAATGATGGTTAAGCATAGCATTGATCAGAGTTAATTAAGTCTTTCAGAATTGTTCACTTTTACAATACTGATTTTATGGTATAAATTGTTCTCCAGTATCATTTCACTATGCACCAGATCATAAAAATCTTCCTAGGTTCTTTTAAAAACATCTTTTTCTTCAATCTTACAAAACAATGGTATTCAAATTTATTCCCATGCCATAATTTGTTTATTCCCCAAATGATCAACCCTTGAATTTCCAATTCTTTGCCACTACAAAGAAATGCTATGAAACTTTTTAGCACTTGAACTATTTCCTTTTTCTTTCTTCTCTTTAGATATAGGTTTACTGGCAGTATTGCTTGGATAAAGAGGTATGCACAATTTCGGAATTGCTTCTGGAATGGCTGTACAAGTATTCACAACTCCACTAAAAATGCACCAATATGTTTTCTTTTAATTAATTTTTTTCCAATCAGAAAAAAAAAATCTTCATTTTCTCTCTTCTTCCCACCTCAGCATCACCCTCAGCTGAGAACAAAAACAAAACTCCTGTTACAAAAATGCACAGGTAAGCAAAAATAACTTCCATACTAACCATGTAAAAAAACCAGAAACAAAAACCTCATTCTACATTGTGTCCATCATCTTTCTGTGAAGAGGTGGTAGCATGTTTCATCATTAATGCTCTGGAATTGTATGGTTGGCAATTATGTTGATCAAAGTTCTTAATCCTTCACATTATTTTTACTATATTATTATTGTAAAAATTATCCTGATTTTGCTCAATTCTCTCTATATCTTCCTAGATTTTTCTGAAACCATTCCTTTTACCACTTCTTACAACACATTAGTATTCCATCACATTTGTATATTGTAATTTAACTTGTTAGGTCATTCTTCCACTGATGGCATGTCCTCAAATTTCCAATTTTTAATCAACAGAAAAGAAGCTATAATTTTTGAGGGAGGAATTCATGGTCACATTTTAATTTCTGAATTATATATTTCAGTATTAATATCGCCACATATATACAAATGGTGTAAAAACAAGTATGGTGGTATTTTTTAACAAAATAAATTGTTTTATGGAGGAAAAGACTATACTTCATATCTCCACAGACAGCCCATCTTTTCCAAACAATAGCTAAAATTAACATTAACTACAAAATCTCCAAAACAAAAAAACTGCTTCAGTTTAAACTATTCTAGGAAAAATGGACCCATAACAAATTATAAGGGTGACCTCTGTGGTGGATTGCAAGTTGAATCTATAAATATTTTTGTCCATTCTTAGAGTTTATTTTGCTTAGTACTAATCTCTCCATTAATGTGCTTCCTCTAATTCTCACTTTTTCCTTATTCCTTTTCCGTATTATTTTCCTGTTGAGTGAAATGTATTTCTATACACAAATAAGTGTGTATGTGTGTGTGTGTATTATTCCTATTTTTGAGTAGCCTTACTCCTTCCTTCCTTGATTATATAAATTTCTATTTTCTGCTTCCTTTCCTCCCTTAATGTATTTCTTTTTCTCTTTGTTTCTGTTCTCTTATGATCACCAAAACATAATAGAATGACTCCCAGGTTTTACCTAATTAGACTCCCTCTAAAACCTTTGATGATGATATAGTGTTCATAAGGGACATATGTAACTTCTTCTCATTTTGCAATATCAATAGTTTGTCCTTATAATTTAATCCCTTATGACTATCCCTTCACATTTATTATTTTTTGCATCTTGACTCCTGACTGTGCCTTCATTGTTTCTATACAATGGTCTTTTCATCAGGCATGCTTGGAAAAGTCATATTCTAATAAAATCTATTCCTCTGATCCCTCCCACCACTACCCCCAATTCTGTATCATTATACTCAAATTTTTCTGGGCAAATTATTCCCAATTATAATCCTAGTTCTTTTGCCTTCTGAAAAATCCTGTCCTAAGTTTTCTACATCCTTTATAATGATGGCTGCTAAATTATTTTTGAACTTGATTGTATTTCTTCTTAACTGTGTGCAAAACCTTTGACCTGAAAACTCTGGATTTTGGCTACATGATCCCAGAAGTTTTTATTTGAGAGTTTCTTTTGAGGAAATGAATGGTAGATTCTTTCTAGTCTTGTTCTAAAAGATCTGGGCAGTATTCTTTTAAGATTTCTCAAGATATGATGTCTAAGCTTTTTTTTTTGGTCATGGCATTCCTAAAATTTTTCTCTTTGACCAGTTTTCCAGATCAGTTATTTTTGTTATGAGATATCTGATATTTTGTTCTATGTTTTCAATTTTTTCATTTTTAACATTTTTTATGGTGTATTGAAATCATTGGCTTTTGTATGATTCATTCTAATTTTTATGGAGTTTGTTGTTAGGGTAAGATTTTATACTTCTTGTGCCAGGTTGCTATTCTTTTTAAAATCTTTCTTCAGTGAGTCTCATTCTTCTTCATTTTTTCCTTTTAATGCTCTCATTTCATATGTCTATATTAAATTTTACTTTTCCAATTAACAAAAATTACAGCTTCTTTTCCTCTCGCCCCTCCCCCCCCTTAGATCAGAAGAAGCATAAAACCAGTAAAGCTTATATTTGCCAAAAGTGTTTGCCACTCTGATGGAGAAGATCCCATACAAGTTCAAGATGAAGAGAGATTTGTTGTGGATGGTGAAGTCCTTAATCTTGTTTTGGACGGTACTATGATGAAGTAATGAGCCTTATTATATGGTAAAATCTCTTGGAAGAAATCTGTAACCATCAAAAATTTGTTCTATTACAGGAAAGACTAAATGGATGAAGAATGTTTATTACTCAAATTATGGTTTATATTTGGATAGAAAAGTTATATAGCTTATCCATCAGTGTGAATATCTGGGACAGACAGTACAGATGGACAAGGAACTGATCATGGAGATAAAAAAATGGAAGAAAGTAGGATAGACTGCCTTTGGATAATTGAGTTTTTGGTTTTTTTTTGTAAGTATACATGACCAAAGTGTTATTTTGCTGTACAAAAAGAATCAGACTCTGAAATATTGTACAATTAGCTTGTGAAGGAAATCAAAAATGCAGGTGGGCATAAATATAGGGATTGGGAATTCAATGTAAGGTTTTTAGTCATCTCCCAGAGTTCTTTCTCTGGGCATAGCTGGTTCAGTTCATTACTGCTCCATTGGAAATGATTTGGTTGATCTCATTGCTGAGGATGGCCAGGTCCATCAGAACTGGTCATCATATAGTATTATTGTTGAATATATAATGATCTCCTCACTCAGCATCAGTTCATGTAAGTCTCTCCAGGCCTTTCTGAAATCATCCTGTTGGTCATTTCTTACAGAACAATAATATTCCATAATATTCATATACCACAATTTATTCAGCTATTCTCCAACTGGTGGGCATCCACTCAGTTTCCAGTTTCTAGCCACTACAAAGAGGGCTGCCACAAACATTCGTGCATATACAGGTCCCTTTCCCTTCTTTATGATCTCTTTGGGATATAAGCCCAGTAGTAACACTGCTGGATCAAAGGGTATGCACAGTTTGATAACTTTTTGAGCACAGTTCCAAACTGCTCTCCAGAATGGTTGGATTCATTCACATGAGTTTTTGTTTTAAATGAAACCAAGCTTCCTATGGAATCAACACATTTTATACTACTACATGATATTACTATTGCTGTATTCTAGCTAAAGTGAAATATAATAATCTTCAGATAATTAAAAACGAATATGACAAAGAGGATAATGGAGAGTTCCATGACAGATGTAAGCAAGCTTAACATATAACAAATGTGGAACTTTGGAAAAAAAGAATAAAAGATGTTATTGGGGAAAATATATGACAAGAAGAGAGCATGACTAGTCATGTAATAAAGGTGGCTGGTGGATAGCTAGAAAGTTCCAGTGGTACCCTTCTACTTTTAAGAGAAAGGTAAGAAGACTTCCAGCAAGCTGGGTATTGGATTCCTTGTGACAAACTTATGAGATGACACAGACAGAAGTTACAAAGGTGAGATAATCATAAATAAGTTATAATCTGCATCACAGAAGGGAACTTTCAAGCTGATGAGGTCAAAATCATGAGTATTTAAAATCTGAGCATCAAACAGAGGGAGGGCTACGCTATGCTTCCTATAAGGCTATACTCCTATTACTATTAGTTACAAAACTGAAAAAGATGTCGCCTAGCACCTTGACAAGTTTGAAAGTTTTAAATATCATTACTTCAGACATTGTACCAATGTGAACTATTAATTTTAACACTCTTCCTAATTGAGAAAGACCTTCTCTTTGAAAAACAGCATGAAATAACTGGAAGAGGAAAAGAGATATATATGAAGTAAAACTATCAGACATATCTGGGAGTGGTAGCCGTAAGGCCTTTTCAACTCCTCTCCAAAGCAGGGTGGCTTTCTTACAACCTCAACTAATAACCAGTCTCCTCATTTCCCCAACAAGCCAGATAGTGTAATCTTTTTGTATCAAGCAACTTGAATCAGAAAGATTTTTTGCTTTGTGATATATTTTCACTCCAGAAATTTTTTCAGTTTAAGTAGTTCAAAGTCAAATGTTCAATTCAACATGAATACCATGTTCTACCAATTGCAAGTGTAAATAAAAAACAATTGATGACTGACTTTTTCTACTCAAAAAATTATTTCAAAATTGTGCCTACTAAACTTCATCTTTTAGGACTGTCCTGACTACTAATACCTTAATTGATCCTAGAACAAAGGCTATGCCTTTTGCAAATACTTTTCAAACACCTACTGTTATATATACAATGATTGATTAATACAAATATTTATTGGCTAATTTTTTCCTTTCTATGCCCCTATTTGTGTAAGAGGCTTAATTATTTAAAGCTGTTGTGAGAATGAATAGTGTAATATGCTTTGAGCTCCTTGGGAAAAAAAAAAAAAACAACTATATAAATTTCTAGGTCTTGTATTAGTTGCCTGAAAAACAAACTGATAAGCCAAGTAACCAGAAAAAAAAAAAAAAAAGGTTAAGTATTTTTAATTTCTATGGGTTCTATTCTGTTTTCTCTCTATATTTTTTAAATTTATGGACTAAAACTAAAATTATGAGCTAAGAAACTAAAAGCATTTCCATAACATAATGTAATAAAAAAGATGATTGCACATGAAACTACAAATCTGTTATATACAACTTGCTATTCCTTTAAATATATGATCGTCATAAAAAAATATTAAACTCTTTTCCCTCCCTCATTCCCTCTTCCCTGCCCTAGAGATGGCTTCCACTAGATTCAAATAGGGGTGTGTGTGTGTGTGTGTGTGTGTGTGTAATATATATAATGTAAAATTATTCTATATGTACTTCTATTTATCAGTTCTTTTTCTGGACAAAGTATGTCACTTTGCACATCCTTTATTGTAATATTCTTCTCTAAAATGTAATGTTCTCTGGGATCAGGTTTCTTGGGGTTCTTCTGGGAGAAGCCTTCATTTCAATTCAGTAATCACCCCAAATACAGCCAGGAATTAAAGTCCTAATCCTTTATTTGTCTCCTTCAAAGTCTTATCTCCTTCACTTGGGACTTTGCTAGTTTTCTGGATGCCTTCCAGATCTTGGTTTCAGTGTTCTCCACAGGACAGCCCGCCACCACGTCTCTGTCTTCCTTTGTTCTGCCCAACTACCTTTTCTAGCGTCTGAATCTCCTTGACTTCCAAGGGTTTGTGCTTGAGCCTCCAGCCATAACGAAGGTGGAAAATGGAATGAATCTGTCTCAGCCTCTGAGAGCTTTTAGTGCGCTTGTCCTTCTGGCTCTGGAGCTCCTCATATGTTCCACACCGAGTATACAACAATCATTATTATTACTAGGAAACCATTATTTATTGTAGGATTAAATCAATGCTAAACTAGATTTAACCATTGTCTCCTCAATTCCACTTACTTAGCACCTTCTGGCCCATAACACTTTATAGCTAATTTGAATACTTATTCACTCAAATTCATTCTTAAAACAATACTGCTGTTACTATATACAATGTTCTCATTGCTCATTATACTCTTCATTATTTCATGTAAATATTTCCATGTTTTTCTAAAGTTAACTAGTTCATCATTTCTTATAGTGCAGCAGTTTTCAGCCATTCCTCAAATGATCCTTGTAATTTCCACTTCTTTTCTTCCACCGAGCTGCTATAAACATTTTAGAACATATAAGTTCCTTTTACTTTTCCCCTACTCATTTTTAGAAACCGTAGTGGTATTTCTGAGTTAAAGGGAATAGATAGTTTAGTAACACTTTGGGCATAATTCCAGATTGCTCTCCAAAATAGTGGTTATCAGTTCACAATCCCACCAATAATGAATTAGGTTCCTAATTTTTCCACATTTGCTCCAACATCTGTCATTTTCCCTTTCAATTATTTTAGCCAACTTGGTAAGTATAATGATATTTCAAAGTTATTTTAATTGCATTTCTCTACTCAATAATGATTTAGTGCATTTTTTCCCACATGACTATAAATTGTTTTGATTTCTTCACTGGAAAACTGCCTGTTCATATCCTTTGACCATTTATCAACTGGGGAAGGACTTGTATTCTTATATATTTGACAAAGTTCTTTATATATCTGAAATAAGACCTTTTTCTCAGAGATTGTCTATAAAATTGTTCCCCCAATTTTCTGCTTTCCTTCTGATCTTGGCTACATTTGTGTTATTTGTGTAAACCCTTTTTAATTTAATGTAATCAAAACTATTCATTTTACATTTAACTTTGCTATCTTTAATTTATTTATAAAATGTTTGCCTATGTTCTTTTAATTTTTTTGTAATTATTCTCTTTATATCTAGGTCATTTTGACCTTATCTTGTTAAATGATGTAAGATCTTGGTTTATGCTCAGTTTCTTCTGTACTGTCATTGTCTTCCTATCTATCCAACATTTATTTTAACCAAATAATAAATTCTTAACCTAAAAATTTAAGTCTTTACACCTGTCAAATATAAAGTTATTACATCTATTTGCTGCTGTAAATTGTGTGCTTACTATCTTCCACTGATTTACCTTTATATTTCTTATTCAGCATGAGATAGTTTTGATAATTATTGCTTTAAGATCTGGTACTACTAAATCTTGTTCCTTTATATATATATTTTTATTAGTGACTTTGAGATTTTTGACTTTTTGTTCTTCCAAATGAATTTCACTATTTTTTCTAATTCAGTAAAATAATATTTTTTGATATTTGATATGGCATTGAATATATAAATTAGTTTAGAAAAAACTGTCATTGTTATTATATTGGCTCTGCCTATCCATGAGCAATTAACATTTAACCAATTATTTAAATCTGATTGTATGTATAGTTTTGTGTGCTGGGGATACAAAAAGAGGCAAGCAAGCAAGATGCTCAACAATGAATGGGAAAGATAATAAGCAAACACACTACAAACAAGTGATAAACCTATAAATAGTAAATAATTAAGAGACTGAAGGTGCTATAATTGAGAAGGGCTGGAAAAGTCTTCCTGTGGAGATGAAATTTTAAGTTGGGCCTTAGAGGAAGCTAGAAAAGAAAGTGGACAGAAAGGAGGAGGGAGTGTTTTCAGGTATGGGGCAGTCAGAGAAAATATCCAGAGCTGGGATGGAGCCTCTTGTTTATGGAGCATTCAGGAAATCAGTGATCCTAGGTCAGTATGGTGGAGAAGAAAGGCACAAGAAGACTGGAAAGGGAGGAGGAGGCTAGATTATGCTAAATAGAGGATTGTTGAATGCCAAATAGAGGATTTTGCCTCTGATCCAGAGGTGATATGGAATTACTAGAAGGAGATGAAGAAGGAAGGGAAGGAGAGGAGGGGAAAGATAAGGAAAAAGGAGTAGATGTTATAAAGAGATTAGAGAGAAGAAGGAGGGGGAGATACAGAAAAGAGGAGGGAGTGTATTTAGGGATGGTATGGGAAGCTAAGGAAAAAAAATGGATTGGAATACAGGGACACAAGAGTAAACATAAAAGAAATTTTACATATTAGTGAAGGCTTAGCTGAAATTAGATAACATGAGCAAGAGAGTACCAAAAGCAGAATGTGGGGCTGATCTATAGCTGTTTAGGATGGCTAAACAATAGGTCAAGGAGGACAAAGTATATAGATCAAAGAAATTATAACATGATTTGAGCTGGGGCAGTCCCTTTGGGAAAAATGAATGGTCTTGTGAGGAAATTATTTTAAAGATGGAATGACTTCGACTGGATAAATAGTTTTACGTTGGTATTTTTTAAAAAATCTAATTGCCTTAACATAACAGCTTGGATCTGAACCTAATTAGAGAAAGTGCCTTTTTTATTAATTTATTTTTTTTATTAAAGCCTTTTATTTACAAAATATATGCACGGGTAATTTTTCAACACTGACACTTCGAAAGCCTTCTGTTCCAAATTTTTCCCTCTTTCTCCCACCCCCTTCCCTAAATGGCAGCTAGTCCAATACATGTTAAATATGTTAAAATATATGTTAAATCCAACATGTGTATACATATTTATAGTTATATTGCTGCACAAGAAAAATTGGATCAAGAAGGGAAAAAAAACTGGGAAAGAAAACAAAATACAAGCAAACAACAACAAAAAGAGTGAGAATGCTATGTTGTGGTCCACATTCAGCCCCCAAAGTCCTCTCTCTGGGTATAGATGGCTTTCTTTATCACTGAACAATTGAAACTGGTTTGAATGATCTCAGAATTGATCACTGTATAGTCTTGTTGTTTAAGTATATAATGATCTCCTGGTTCTGCTCATTTCACTCAACATCAGTTCGTGCAAGTCACTTCAGGCCTCTCTGAAACCATCCTGCTGGTCATTTCTTACAGAACAATAGTATTCCATAACATTCATATACCATAATTTACTCAGCCATTCTCCAACTGATAGGCAACTGATAGCACAAAGAGTGCTGCCACAAACATTTTTGCACACGTGGGTTCCTTTCCTTCCTTTAAGATCTCTTTGGGATATAAGCTCAGTAGAAATACTGCTGGATCAAAGGATATATATGCACAGTTTGATAACTTTTTGAGCATAGTTCCAAATTGCTCTCCAGAATGGCTGTATCCATTCACAGTTCCACCAACAATATACTAGCATCCCAGTTTTCCCACACCCCTTCCAACATTCATCATTATCTTTTCCTATCATTTTAGCCAATCTGAGAGGTATGTAGTAGTATCTCAGAGTTGTCTTAATTTCCATTTTCTGATCAATAGTGATTTGGAGCACCTTGAGAAAGTAATTTTATATATCATGTTGCAATATTAGTTTTTACCAACTTCCTGAAACCCTCAAATCCATCCTTATTAACTATCACATTCCCTTAAGTAGTGATAGTAAATCTTTTCAATATTCATCCAGCCAACAACCCTATCTCTACCTTCTTTGTTTTCAATAAAGACCTTGGCTTACTTTAATTGAGAGGATGGTGGTTCGAATGGACACTATATATCAACTTGTTTCCATGCCTCGGACTCTTTGTGTCTTCTCCTAATTTCTTTCTTTACTTTGGTCTAAGGGTCCTTATCACCTTACATCTAGATTAACACAATAACCCCCTAACTCAGCCTTTCCCCATTTCAATATAACTGGTACACTATTATTTATATTAATTAATGTTCATAAAAGTTCTATCACTGTGCTACTCCAAAACTCTCAATAGTGGAACTAGGAATGAAACCCAAGCTTTATGGTGTGTCAAGATTAAAGCTCCTTAGAACCAAAAGAACATTGTACAAAACCACAACAGGATTATGTGATGGTTAACTGTGATGGATGTGGCTCTCTTCAACAATGAGGTGATTCAGGTCAGTTCCAATGGTCTTGTGATGAAGAAAGCCATCTACATCCAGAGAAAGGGTTGTTTAGGATCTAAGTGTAGATCACAACATGGGATTTTTACCTTTTTTATTGTTGTTTGCTTGCTTTTTTTTCTTTCTCAATTTTTTCCTTTTTGACCTGATTTTTTTAATATAGCATGATAAATGTGTATATGTTTAGAAGAATTGTACACTTTTAATCAATATTGAATTACTTGTCTAAGGGAATAAGTGAGGGAAGGCAGAGTGAAATATTTGGAACATAAAGTTTTGCAAGGATGAATGTTGAAAAATATCTTTGCATGTATTTTGAAAATAAAAAGCTATTATTTTAAAAAGATTAAAGTTCTTTCCACTATAATCTAATGTAGTTACTTCTGAACCTAGAAAGTAACCTATTTAAAAGGTGACATATAAGAAACAGAAGTTAAAAGTGAACTAGATGCAAATTCTGCATGGTGCATGAGCAGATCTACTTTATAGATAGATACCGCTCCATTTCTTTCCTTTCTGTATTAAATCATTAAGGTGCAGCAGAGCAAGGGTCATGTATCCTAACCTGAATCATTCTGCCATCTCAGGAGGAGAAACTTCAGCCCTTAAATTAATAAAGAAAGAGCATCTGGGGCTGTCAAAGCTACATCCTGCTGGCACTATACTAAAAACACTAAGTACAATCTGTCAGTGTCTTGTAAATTGAAAATGATTTCATTTCCTGATATGGTCAAGGCGCTTCAGAAGTATCAACTTGTGAGTAGTATGTACAAGACAGTTCATTTTGCACAAGGTCATACCGATGGGCATAGGGACATAACAAACAAGAAGTTTTACCAGGTGTTGGTGGGGAATCTTCATGAAGTTTCCTATTCCAACTGAGGCAGAGAGTTTCACTACTTCCAGAGAACAAGAAATCATGACAGTATTATGTTGTCTGTTGGCAAAGGAAAGGGAAGAATGCCCCATATTTGATATATGACAAGATAATTTTTTCTTTTAAAGAGAAAAGAACCAGACCTCTCCATATGGAAGAAAAAACTACAGTGTTCTACTGCATGGATTCCCAGGATGAACACCAAATTTCAAATCTAGACCAATTCCTAATATGGAATATTGGGGAGACATACTCTGAATATCTCATTTTTTCCTCTGGTAAAATGAAACATAAATCCTATGTTTTCAAGCATGATTGTGAGATAATTCTAAAAATTATGAAATCCTAGAACAATTTTTAAAATATGATTCATACTTTCAAGTATATTTCAATTTTAATTAAAGCATCAATTTAGTATCAACTCAGAAGTAAGGTACTGTGCTATCTAGATACTAAGGGAACTACAAAGATAAACAAGACATTGCTCCAGTCTAAAGGGGGTTGAATATATAAAGGAAGCCTACAAATAACAAGAGTATGAAGCACAGTGTGATAAGTACATAAGAGGTACACATAACTCATTGTGAGCAGTCTGTCTGGGTTTCCCTTGCTTTCGTCAGTTTCTAAGATTTTTGCTTCTTGGCCATACCATGAGGATTGTGCCATATGGTACTCAACCTTGGAACCTTCCGGCTACAGGATTAAAAATAGGACCACCTTTTTGAGGATAGAGACTAAGAAATACCTACAAGGAGTGAGAAGAGAGGGAAAAATGCTGACAGTCTTTAGGCAGGAAGTATACTTGAAGTGTAATTAAGCAGAACTTGCTGTCATTCAAGAGAGCTGGGTTCAAGCCTTAATTGTCATAAATCAGCCGAGTGAACAAAATGTTCAAACAAATGTGATTTCAGTTTCCCAGTTATCTATAGAACAATTATTGTTGTAGAACAAGTGTTTAAAGAAAAAAAAAATTGGCTCTTATTCTATTATGTAATTTCTAGTCCTGCTGTCATATATATTATTGTTAACTGGTAAAATTTTGGCAGGAGTAGAAATTAGATAATAGAGAAGCTTTGTTTTTATTATTTCCTATGGAGATGGAAAAGAGGGAATGGGAAATATAAGAGAAGCATTGCAGTTAGTCCTTTCTCCAGGAGTACACCTTTGTAACTATTTTATTTTAAATTGTAAATGGAAATAACCCAGTCCCCTTCCTAATCTCTCTATTGACAACTAAGGAATCACCATCCTCTTGATCATTTAGGCTCAATCTTTCTCTTAGTTGCTATCTTTCTCCCTTACCTCCTTTCATATCCAATCAGCTGCCAAGCCCTATCAAGTTTACTTTCATATCATATACGCTTCTCTCCTCTGACACTGCCATCACCCTACTGCAGGCCCTCATCACCTCACATCTGGAATGTTGTTAAAGCCTACTAATTGGCCTGTCTGCTTCAAGTCTCTCCCTACTCCAGTCCATTGTGCACTCATTTGTCAAATTGATATTCCTTAAGTCTAGTTCTGATTACATCACCCCCATCCAATTTCAGTCACCTGGATCTATGCATTTTTACTTGCTGTCTTCCATGCTTGGAACTCTTCCCCTTTCTCAACTATGCCTTCTTTAAAGTCTCAGCTGAATTCCTACTTTCTACAAGAAGTTTTTCCCAGACATCTTCAATCTTAGTGCCTTCCTTCTAAGATTATCAACAATGTATATTGTGCATAAATTTGTTTCTACTTAGTTGTTTTCAGGTTGTCTCATCCATTACAACTAGCTTCTTGAGAACTGAGGTAAATTTTTGCTTTAATTATATCCCTACAACTTAACAAAGTCATCAATAGGTGCTTAATAAATCCTTGTTGACTGACTGACTTCATTTCTCTCTGCAAAGTCTGACCACTTCTAAGTCCTCTTCCTCAATCTTGATACCTACTAGCTCCAATATTATCTAAGGAGAGAGTACTAGGTCAGGAAGATGGCACAGGACCTACTCTTCAGGAGTTTCTCTTTAAATCATCTCCTGACCAATCTCTTCAAACACACACACAAACAAAAAGGCTGTAAGAAAAGAACTTGATTGGGAGGTCCTAAAGTTGTGTTATATCTCAGGAAACTGAAAATTTCAAGGTCTGAAAGTATTCAACACATGAAAGCTGAATTATATAAAAACAGTAGCTAATAAAAAAGCATTGTGGGATGTTGTGTTTTTCATCTTTCAAAGGAATAAAATTATCCACAGAGAAGATCGAAAACTTTTTTTAAAACTAATACAATTAAGCCTTATTACATCATTTCTTTTTTCCCTCTTTTCTATATTCCTAGTAATCTCCTCTATCTTTCTCGCCAATCTCTGCTTTTCAGAATGTTTGGAGGCATTTTTTTAATTTTATTACCAGCAAAATGCTAGTGTTTAAGAGTTAGAAAAGAGATAGTGGTTTTGCACCTCCTCATAGCAGCATTTAATATCTTTTCACAATCTTGTGGAAAATCCTCATTAAAAAGTCTGCATCTGCATATGTAAGGAGTTTGGATATCTCTTTATGATTACTATGGGGAAGAAAAGATGATAAAGTCAAGCTCTTCTGGTACATGTTTTCCCTTTCAGCAAGACAAAGCATTTTTCATTTTTTATAAGGGCAAGTATTAAACAGGAAAGGAAAAGACAGTGAGACAGAGTCCTATCAGAAAGCAATTTTTTATAAAAGAAAAATTCAAGGGGGCTTAGCTCCTTCTTACTCTAGATAGACATACATCCCAGTGCTTTTAGGAGCCAAAACTAGAGAAAGAAACACAAGAGAGGCACAGCAGGAAACTAAAGAATTGCACACATAACAAAAAAAAAAAAAAAATCTGTGCTTATGAACATATGGGCAACTGTGATAATTAGAGCTATGGTTGGTGGATTTCCCCTCCCCCCCTTTTTTTCAGGCTTTCAAATCACAATCCTTATCATTTATAAGCTACAGTCACACTTGGGTATGTAGCTCAAGATATATATTTTTAAAGGGTCAGTGACATGGGTTCTATATAATGTTAATGTGTTAACCAAGTGTTTTATGTTAATATCCAATTTAAAATCATATTTGCTATGTCTGCCCTACCAAAAATGAAAAATAACGGTGATAAAATACACAGCCAAGGAAATAGTTTCCTTCTTATCCTTACAGTTGTTCTATCCAGGTTTTTTTGTGGCTCTGCTTTGATTCAGTTATAAAGGGAAACCCCATTGGGAATCAGACCCACTAAACACTGTCAAATGGTGTTTTATAGATTAAATCATGACAGTTCATTTTAGCCACGATTCTACAGTAAACCAGGCTTTGTTACCTCTGGCAGGAGGTGAAAACACTTCATTGAGATCCTTCCACACTTTGCCAATTTTTTCTAAAGCATTCATTTTGGAAAAGCCATCATGATCAACAACTAAACCAAAAAGGGAGTGGTAAATAAATCACTAAATGGGTTTTTATAAATCATTTCTAGTTGTTGTTGTTGTTGTTGTTTTTTAAGCTTGATGTCTCTTAAAAGGCATTCATTTTAAAAGCTTATTCTAAGAGAAACAAGATAGTGTAAGTAGTGTTGCACTGTGATCTCCTCAACTTCCAGGAGGAAATTAATAATACAACTTTAATATATTTGTATAGCAAGACTTAACATTATTATTATTATTTTCTTCAACTCAGCTTCTTAACTAAATGGAGAAAGGTAAATTGGCTCTCAGCACCGCCCTGTGGTGAAAGAAGAATTTTTAGTGGCATGGCATTCAATAAAAATGGTTCAATTAAAAACCAATTACCTTCTTGAATGCAACTTGTTAAAAGGTTCAGTTTGTAGAACAGTTTGATGCAAGGGGTAAAAGAAACAGGTAGGTTGGTTCTGGAGAAACAGGGGAGTACAGGGCAAGGGATGAGGTCTCATAACATCTCCAAGTGTCAGCACAATGCTTTCTGCTTCTTTGAGACATTAATCTATGTGGATACTAGTCAGCTGTTACCACTAGGCCCCCAAAATTAAAATGAAGACAGGATTTACCTTTCTTTCAATTCGACCCAATTGTTCTTTATAGAAAATGTCACGGCGTCTTAGCTCTGCCTCTACACCTTCCAGTTCTTTGGCCTAGTTGAAAAAGCAAAACACACATTAGTACCCAGAAATGGTAAAAAGGGAAGCTAGTATATGGAAATAAGACCTGGCCAGCAATTTTTGTTTAAAGTTCCAGGAATGAAGCTTAAAATGTCATATTTCTGGCCATAGTCCTAAAAGGATAGGAGGAAAATGCTTCTTCTATGATCAATTTTTTTTTTGGTTAAACCAACTTCCTGTTAAAATTTTAGTAAGTCTCTTTCAAACCTTAAGACCTGAAGGTTGAGTTTATTAGAAACAGAATCCTAGTTAAGTTATCTCAGAGTTCCTCCTACACTTTACCTGCAAGAATTCCCTTATTACATTCATCTTCCCCAACTTCCAGCCCCCAACATCCCTAATAGTTGATCACTTCTAGTTCTGAGAAACAGCATGATTATCTGTAAGATGACAACTGATGGGTAACTGCACACAGACTTTTCTGATTCATTCATAATTTTAGACCCTGTCTTCAGGACTTTATACTACATGGTGTTCAGATTTTCTCCTTGCATATCTTACTTTTTCCTCCCTACTATGTACATTCCTAAAGGGTTTTAGCTCTGTGAGAATTAAGCACTACAAATCAGGGAAAGATCTTCAGTACTCTGAGAACTTCAGAAAGCTCACTTTCTTTTTCAAGCTCACGTGCTTAATGCAACCTGCCTATGAGTCTAAATCCATTTGTAAAATATCAAATAGGACACACTAGTCAAAAAACACATGTGTATAATATATGCAAGAAAGGATGTGTATGTGGTAATGCTATCTTCTACAAGAGATAATGGATAATTAGCAGTGAAGTTTAACAATGAAACTGCTGATCATATGATACCTGTAAGTATACATATAATACCTGTAAGTAGTGGCAGAAAGGCACTTAAAAGAAATGAAAGTATTGCTCACAGGGGTAAGTACCAGGGTTGCATGGCAGCAAGAAGGAAACTTGGGAGCTGAATTCTAATGTTGGTGTTGCCTTAAGAGAGTAGGTTGATCTGTATTTGAAGAAGCTGCTTACTTACCTTTTTGACCCCTAGTAGAATGGGGAAAAATATTACTAACCAGCTGCCTCTGGTGGTTGTGGAAGACCTAAAAAAGTACTAAAAGTACTGAGTTTCTGGATTATGTCTGAAATGTAATGTCGCAGAAAAGCAAAATTAAGGCCTAAAAACCCTCAGGAACCTGGAGGCCAGGCAAGATTTTCCCCAAGCATTGTCAAGATAATACTACTTGAGGCTCTTCCAAGAGCAAGCTTGGCTAAACTATATTGAGTCATTTCAATGCTTGAGCAATTAACTATTAGTAATCCATGGTGCCATCAGAGGAGAGCCTAGTCCAATACAATTAAGCAGTCAGGCTCAAAATATCCCCTATGACTCTAAACTTGTCATTTTCTGGCCCAACACTAACAGTCAAGAAAGAAAATGACATTTAAAAGTCAAATGATTCTGAAGCTCTATTCATGACTGGTTGGGGCAGGTAGAATTTTCAAGCTGAAGAATAAGATACCTAGAAAAATGAACAATTAATGTCCCAGATGCTGGGTGTCCCTTGATAACTGAAACATCTAAAGGCTACAATGATAAAAACTCAGTCCTGATACTTAGAACAAAGTTCTGCAACTTTCTCAAGGGAAAGATAGTATTTCTACATCTATAGAAAAAAAATAAGGTTTATTTTCTCTTCTACATTCTAAAGAAAGGAAGCTTGTCTCACTTCAATACACAATATAATGAACAGGAGATCTTAAATCTATATCTTTCATAGATTGACTTATATTTCACATCTTTCCTCAGTAACAAGGAAATTAATATGAAAATAAAGTTAAATCTCAATTATTTGGTCTAATAGAAAGAAATATGGAAGTAGGGGGTCACAGTTTATTAGTTCTAACCTCTCTCCCCCATTTTTTAATCATATATACTTTAGCCAGTTCCAGAGAACCAAGGATGACAGAGAGATGATGGACTTAATAGGCATACATTTTTGGACACTGCCAATATAGGAATTTGTTTTGCTTGGTATGCAATTTTATTTATTAATAGGGTTTTGTTTTTCTTACTTTCTCTTTTCAATGGAAGGGAGTAGAAGGGAAAAAATGATTGTTAAATTAAAAAATATAAAATTTAATTTTCAACTGTAACATGGAAGATCTATTTATATTTGCACTTCTATACTAGTGTGCTCTCTCTCTCTCTCTCTCTCTCACACACACACACACACACACACACACACACACACAGAGGCTCACACTCACTCTTGAGGCCATATGAAAAAGGACTTTGAAAAACTAAAAGGTACTAGCGTCATTATGAATATTGTGAATTGTCTATTTATTCCATGATGTAGTGTTTTTAAGTAAAGGGCACTGAGAAATGAGCAGGACCAGGAGATCATTATATACTTCAACAACAATACTAGATGATGACCAGTCCTGATAGATCAGGCCATCCTCAGCAACGAGATCAACCAAATCATTTCTAATGGAGCAGTAATGAACTGAACTAGCTATACCCAGAAAAAGAACTCTGGGAGATGACTAAAAACCATTACATTGAATTCCCAGTCCCTATATTTATGCACACCTGCATCTTTGATTTCCTTCACAAGCTAATTGTACAATAATTCAGAGTCTGATTCTTTTTGTACAGCAAAATAATGTTTTGGTCATGTATACTTATTGTGTATCTAAGTTATATTTTAATATATTTAACATCTACTGGTCATCCTGCCATTTAGGGGAGGGGGGGGGGGGGTAAGAGGTGAAAAATTGGAACAAGAGGTTTGGCAATTGTTAATGCTGTAAAGTTACCCATGTATATATCCTGTAAATTAAAGGCTATTAAATAAAAAATTTAAAAAAAAAAAAAAAGTAAAGGGCACTGAACTTGAATGAAATGATACTTGGATTCATATACTGGATCTGTCATTTATTAGTCACTTATTAACTATGGGTAAGTCACAACTTTTCTGAGCCTCAGTTTTCACATCTGTAAAAATAGGGAAAATAAAATTTATAATACCTTACTTCACACTACTGTGAGAATTAAAACAGGATAATGATTACAAAGCACTTTATAAAACTTTAAAGCATGACAAGATATTATTATGATGAATATGAAGAAATTTAAGAAGGAACAAAAGAATGCTAGTCATACTGTGTTAGTAGTGTTCAATGCAATGGTTTCTAAAATAATTCTACCAATTATGAAATTTTTCAAAAGCTTTTGCTGTAATAAGACCTAGATTTTATAACTGTTCCTTTCTTTCTCTATTTCTTTTCTTTTGAGCCATGTGTAGACTTTATTTGATACTTATCCATTAAGTAATAACTGCTTTACAAATGTTTCTTTTAGTGTGCTCTCATTATCTTAACTCTGATTCCTATCTAGCCCAAATCAAAGGGAAACTATTCATCTCCCTTTCCTCTGGGTCTTCAGATGGTCTTTGGGAAAAACTTCTGCCCAGTGGTTCTGGCAATTAAAGGCAATTAAATTCTCCTTCTTCTTCTACAAATAAACTCAGATTTTCATCTTAGTCATCTATTTACAAAATGAAGAACTATATTTCCTATCCTCTACTTCATTTGGATAGTATGAGGACAGATGAAATAAGGTCTATTAAGCACTTGGATTTCCTTTGAAGAAAAGTGCTAGATAATCATTAAGAATGAATGCCAAATGCTGAATACACTAGTCAGGAGAGGTCAAAAAGAAAACTGGTAGAGGACTTCCGGCCAAGATGGCGGCAAGGAGGCACACAGCTGTGTAAGCTCCGCGTTTTTTCTCAGAATCCATCTCATTACAAGCCTCTGAATTAATGCTTGATTGAAAAAAAACCCACAAATAATTACCAAGAGAAGACATCGACAGGAAAGGTCTGTTTTTGCTCAAGGATGGGACAGTTTTAGATCAAGCACAGGTTGAGGGCAGTGGCAGCGAGAGCTCAGCAGGCAGCTCACAGCCAAGCAGACCAGAGAGGGTTGGGTTGTAATCTCAGCCATCTCTGCAGGAAAGCTTTGCTACAGGCTTGGATACTTTGTCCTGGCAGAAAGTCAGTAGCTCAGCAGAGAAGCTAAAAACACCAGGAGTGAAGAATACAACCCCAAACAGCTGGAGTTTCTCGGGACCTGGCCACCCCTCCCTGACAGCGTCTCAGCACGCTCTCAGAGTCTCAGATGGCAGGCGCAGCACAGCCATCACCGTCCTGCTAGTGCCTCGCTGCTGCCCCCGCAGTCTGTAGAGGAAGCTCGGTTATACCACCCAGCCCCCCCCCCCCAAAAACAGATTCCATTTGGTTTTTTTTTTCTTTTTTTCTTTGCTAGTTTGTCTCTGATTCTTCTCTGACAAAATGAGCAAAAAAATGAAAAGGACCTTAACAATTGACAGCTTTTATACGGACAGAGAGCTGACTCTAAACCCTGAGGAGACTAAAAGCAGACTGTCTCCAGGTGAATCCCCACAGGAGGAGATCATCTGTTCCTCAGCACAGATGAGTCTCATAGAAGAAATTAAAAAGGCTCTCACAAGAGAGCTAGAAGAAAGATTGGAAAAGGAGAGGGAGGCTTGGCAAGAGAGTCTGGAGAAATCATCCCACTCACTTAAAGACAGAATGGATAAAGAAATCAAATCCTTGAAAAATAGGATTAGTGAACTGGAAACAGAAAATAGCTCTCTAAAAAATAAAATTGGTGAAATGGAAAAAAATTCCATAGAACAAAACAACATAATTGGACAATTAGAAAAAGATATTAAAAAAGTGAGTGAAGAAAACACTTCATTGAAAATCAGAATAGAACAAATGGAATTGAATGACTTGAGGAGACAAGAAGAATCAGTCAAGCAAAACCAAAAAAAATCAAACAATGGAGAAAAATGTGAAATACCTTCTTGGGAAAACAACAGACCTGGAAAATAGGTCTAGGAGAGACAATCTGAGAATTATTGGACTCCCAGAAAAATATGATGAAAAAAAGAGCCTGGACATTATTTTCCAGGAAATTATCAAAGAGAACTGCCCAGAAGTCATAGAAACAGAGGGCAAAATAGACATTGAAAGGATTCATTGATCACCTACTGAAAGGATCCTAAAATAAAAACACCAAGAAATATAATGGCCAAATGCCAGAACCCTCAAATGAAGGAAAAAATACTCCAAGCGGCTAGAAAATCCCAATTCAAATATAGAGGAGCCACAATAAGGATCACCAAGGATCTCACAGCATTTACATTAAAAGATTGAAGGGAAACTGTGAGGGAAAGGAGTAAGATGGGGGAGGAACTCTAAGGTGGGGGGAGAGGGATACTAAAAAGGGAGAGCTGTGAGAAGCAAGTGGTGCTCACAAGTTTAATACTGGGAAGGGGGAAAGAAGGGAGAAAAGCATAAATGGGGGTTAATAAGATGGCAAGTAATACAGAATTGGTAATTTTAACCATAAATGTGAACGGGGTAAACTCCCCCATAAAGAGGAAGGGGTTAGCAGAATGGATTAAAAGCCAGAATCCTACAATATGTTGTTTACAGGAAACACACCTGAAGCAGGGAGATACATGCAGAGTAAAGGTAAAAGGTTGGAGCAAAATCTACTATGCTTCAGGTGAGGTCAAAAAAAGCAGGGGTAGCCATCCTGATCTCAGATCAAGCAAAAACAAAAATTGATCTAATTAAAAGAGATAAGGAAGGGCACTATATCTTGCTAAAAGGTAGCATAGCTAATGAAGCATTATCAATATTAAACATTTATGCACCAAGTGGTGCAGCATCTAAATTCTTAAAAGAGAAATTAAGAGAGCTGCAAGAAGAAATAGACAGCAAAACTATAATAGTGGGGGATCTCAACCTTGCACTCTCAGAATTAGGTAAATCAAACCACAAAATAAATAAGAAAGAAGTCAAAGAGGTAAATAGAATACTTAGAAAAGTTAGATATGATAGATCTCTGGAGAAAATGAAATGGAGACAGAAAGGAGTACATTTTATTTTCAGCAGTTCATGGAGCCTATACAAAAATAGACCATATATTAGGACATAAAAACCTCAAACTCAAATGCAGTAAGGCAGAAATAGTAAATGCATCCTTTTCAGACCAGGATGCAATAAAAATTACATTCAACAAAAAGCCAGGGGAAAGTAGACCAAAAATAATTGGAAACTAAATAACCTCATATTAAAGAATGATTGGGTGAAACAGCAAATCATAGACATAATTAATAACTTCACCCAAGAAAACGACAATGATGAGACATCATACCAAAATGTGTGGGATGCACCAAAGCGGTAATAAGAGGAAATTTCATATCTCTAGAGGCCTACTTGCATAAAACAGAGAAAGAGAAGGTCAATGAATTGGGCTTGCAACTAAAAATGTTAGAAAAGGAACAAATTAAAAACCCCCAGTCAAACACTGAACTTGAAATTCTAAAAATAAAAGGAGAGATCAATAAAATTGAAAGTAAAAAAACTATTGAATTAATTAATAAAACTAAGAGTTGGTTCTATGAAAAAAACAATAAAATAGACAAACCCTTAGTAAATCTGATTAAAAAAAAGGAAAGAGGAAAATCAAATTGTTCGTCTTAAAAATGAAAAGGGAGAACTCGCCACTAACGAAGAGGAAATTAGAGCAATAATTAGGAATTACTTTGCCCAACTTTATGCCAATAAATTCGACAACTTAAATGAAATGGAAGAATACCTTCAAAAGTATAGCCTGCCCAGATTAACAGAGGAAGAAGTAAATATCCTAAACAGTCCCATCTTAGAAAAAGAAATAGAACAAGCTATTAACCAACTCCCTAAGAAAAAATTCCCAGGACCAGATGGATTTACATGTGAATTCTAGCAAACATTTAAAGAACAATTAACTCCAATGCTATATAAACTATTTGAAAAAATAGGGATTGAAGAAGTCCTACCAAACTCCTTTTACAACACAGACATGGTACTGAGACCTAAACTAGATAGGCTGAAAACAGAGAAAGAAAATTAGAGACCAATCTCCCTAATGAATATTGATGCTAAAATCTTAAACAAAATGTTATCAAAAAGATTACAGAAAATCATCCCCAGGATAATACACTATGACCAAGTAGGATTTATACCAGGAATTCAGGGCTGGTTCAATATTAGGAAAACTATTGGCATAATTGACTATATCAATAAGCAAACTAACAAAAACCATATGATCATCTCAATAGATGCAGAAAAAGCATTTGATAAAATCCAACATCCATTCCTAATAAAAACACTTGAGAGTATAGGAATAAATGGACTTTTTCTTAAAATAGTCAGGAGCATATATTTAAAACCATCAGTATGCATCATATGCAATGGGGAAAAATTGAAACCTTTCCCAGTAAGATCTGGAGTGAAGCAAGGTTGCCCACTATCACCATTATTATTCAATATTGTATTAGAAACACTAGCCTCAGCAATAAGAGTCGAAAAAGAGATTAAAGGAATTAGAGTAGGCAATGAGGAAATCAAATTATCACTTTGCAGATGATATGATGATATACTTAGAGAACCCCAGAGATTCTACTAAAAAGCATATTTCATAACTTTAGCAAAATTGCAGGGTATAAAATAAATCCCCATAAATCCTCAGCATTTTTATATATCATCAACAAAATCCAACAGCAAGAGATACAAAGAGAAATTCCATTCAAAATAACTGTCGACAGCATAAAATATTTGGAAATCTATCTACCAAAGGAAAGTCAGGAATTATATGTGCAAAATTACAAAAAACTTTCCACACAAATAAGGTCAGACTTAAATAATTGGAAAAATATTAAGTGCTCTTGGATAGGCCGAGCGAACATAATAAAGATGACAATACTCCCTAAACTAATCTATTTATTTAGTGCTATACCAATCAGACTTCCAAGAAAATATTTCAATGATCTAGAAAAAATAACAACAAAATTCATATGGAATAATAAAAGGTCGAGAATCTCAAGGGAATTAATGAAAAATAAAATCAAATGAAGGTGGCCTAGCTATACCTGATCTAAAACTATATTATAAAGCAGCAGTCACCAAAACCATTTGGTAATGGCTAAGAAATAGATTAGTTGATCAGTGGAACAGGTTAGGTTCACAAGACAGAATAGTCAACTATAACAATCTAGTATTCTACAAACCCAAAGATCATAACTTTTGGGATAAGAATTCATTATATGATAAAAACTGCTGGGATAACTGGAAACTAGTATGGCAGAAATTAGGCATGGACCCACACTTAACACCGTATACCAAGATAAGATCAAAATGGGTTCATGAATAAAGAACATAAAGAACGAGATTATAAATAAATTAGAGAAACATGGGATAGTTTATCTCTCAGACCTGTGGAGGAGAAAGAAATTTGTGACCAAAGATGAATTAGAGACTATTATTGAACACAAAATAGAAAATTTTGATTACATCAAATTAAAAAGCTTTTGTACAAACAAAACTAATGCAAACAAGATTAGAAGGGAAGCAACAAACTGGGAAAACATCTTCACAGTTAAAGGTTCTGTATATATATATATATATATATATATATACAGTGTATATATATATAGTTCAACATATATAGGACTGCTTGCCATCTAGGGAAGGGGGTGGAGAGAGAGAGGGGAAAAATAGGAACAGAATTGAATGCAAGGGATAATGTTGTAAAAAATTATCCTGGCATGGGTTCTGTCAATAAAAAGTTATTATAATAAAAAAAAAGTGGTAAAAAATTAACTAAGTTTGCACCTTATATACAAGTTCACATAAGTTCATATAAGCATCCAGTGCTCACAGCACCATATATTGGAATCAGCACAGGCACCACTCAGTTTGTAGCTGGTCAATAGTGATAAAAAGTTGTAGTATTACTATCCATCAAGTCTTGTGATAGAATTCAAAACTATCAGAAGAAAATCAAAAAAATGAGCCAAATACCAATCTCTGAACAGTGTCCTGACTTCCAAAGTGATCAATGAAGATTATCAACAACAAAAAAACCAGGAGAAAGCCCCTTAGCTGGCCAGAAGCTTGTGCCTCATCCTCAGCTTTTGCCATCAGAGAGCAAGTGGTTTGTGAACTGGCAGAGAATTTATGTGTTTATCAGATGGAATTCCTGTTACTACTGAATTTGGTATACATTTTCTAAGTGTCATTAATATCTCGCAGAAATTTTAAGAAAAATTTCTAGTTCAAGCCCATCTGCTAAACTATTACCAGCTTTCTCTACAAACTCCATTTTTTATTGCCACGGACAGCTACATTAAGAGGTCTAATGTGAAAGATTTTACCTGTTCCTGCTGCTTTATTTCCCACTGCAAGTCACTGGCTACAATTTTAAGCCCTCCTAAACTATGTCAGTAAATGTGGTGGTGATGTCAAAAAGGAGAGAGGCTTCAGATGTGGAAGAACACAGAAGCAGATGACCTCTTAGGCAACTGAGATCCTATTCTCACACGTGTCCCTAGTAATAAAAGGAGAATATAAAATAGACAATATGAAATACAAATAGAATAATTAAGCTTTGTATTTGTCTAGCACCTTGTCCTAGGGGTCTAATCTCTTTTCAAAAATTTTCCCCATAAAAATTCCAAGCACTGTAGCTATCCCTTCTTTATAAATGGGAAAACAAAGGTACCAAGAAGAAACTTTCCTAAGCATGAGTTCTTAACCTGGGATTTTTGAACTTGTTTTTAAATATTTTGATAAATGAATTTAATCTAATTGGTTTTCTTTATAATTTTGCATATTTTAAAACATTATTCTGAAAACGGGTCTATTTATTGTTAAAGAGGTTCATGACATAAAAAGGTCAACTTAGAGGCTACAATAAACAACTAAGTTTTTAACTGGTAAAAATGGTGAATCCAACTCAATATACCATGGCATCCTTTTCTTCATCACCAATACAGTATTACTCAAAATCATACTACATGTCTATTTCATATAGTCTTTCAAGCAAGAAAAATGCTCTCATGATGTTATCTCTGTATTTTTTTTGGATCTTTACATTTTTAATAAAAAATAATTAACACAGTACATTGGTCCAAACTCCCAGGGATCATGCTTTACTATAAAATTTATGTTGACCTAGATCATTAGCTCTAGGCCAGAAAAGGTTGGGAGAACATGGTATGGTGATCTGGGGAATGAAAGACATACACACACACACACACACACACGCTACTACACAAAACATCAAAGAGGAAAGTTAACAAGAAGCAGCCAGTGACCACACATGAGTTTCAGCCCAGAAGGGACAGGTTGCTGTGGTGGCTGGATCCATGGAGTCTCTTTGTGGAAAAGGCAAGGACTCAGACGTGGTGAGTCGAGGCTGCTCTCCTCAACATCTGTCATTGCATCTGGACCCTGGACACCTCCATGGGTACTGAGGTTACGCTGTCACCCGGGGTCGGGTGCCCTGGCCCTTGTCAGACTGGAGGCTGTGGGAGGCTCCTTCCCTGGGAAGGGCAGGAGACAGTGGGGTAGAAGTTAGAGGAGGCAGGAACAAAGCCAAAAGGGGTCTGCACATAAAACTGGCCAGAAGCTGGGTGATAGGGAAGTGGGGTAGGTGGGTTCCTAGGTTCATTGTTTAGCCAGGATGCCAATCTCTGGCTGTTGTCATGTTGCTGCATCTGAATGATCTGGAGGGTCGGCATGGGGTAAGAATGATAATTCTCTGTAAGGTAGTATCCTGGGACTGGATTAATCTTCCTGGTCTGGATACCTCTTCTTTCAACTGAAGATCCTGAAATACAGTTGAGCATCATGGCCCACCTCAACAGACTGAAAGGGAATTTCTGATCTAATTTCATGCAACTGATTCAGAGAGATCAAGGCATAAACAGTAACCAAGACCATGAATAAAGTCAATGAAGAGTCCACAAATGTTGCTGAGGAAAGAGGGTTGGGAAATAAGATTAGAAAAAGGAAATTGTTGTTGAATGGAATGGAAATGTTTGTTGAGGTTCTCTAAGTATATCATCGTATCATCTGCAAAGAATGATAATTTGGTTTCTTCATTACCTACTCTACTTCCTTTAATCTCTTTCTTCTCTTATTGCCAAAGCTAGCATTTCTAGTACAATATTGAACAGTAATGGTGGTAGTGGGCAACCTTGTTTCACTCTGATCTCATTGAAAATGGATCCAGTTTATCCCCATTAAATATGATGCTTGCTGATGGTTTTATATAGATACAATTGACTGTTTTAAGGAAAAGTCCATTTATTCTTATATTCTCTAGTGTTTTAAATAGGGATGGATGTTGGTTTTTATCAAATGCTTTTTCTGCATCTATTGAGATAATCATATGGGTTTTGTTAATTTGGTTATTGATATAGTCAATTATGCTAATAGTTTTTCTAATATTGAACTAGCCCCGCATTCCTGATATAAATCCTACTTGATAGTGGTGTATTATCCTGGGGATGAATTTTTGGTAATCTCTTTGCTAATATTTTATTTAAGATTTTTTGCATCAATATTCATTAGGAAGATTGGTCTATAATTTTCTTTCTCTGTTTTTGTATTTTTTCAAATAGTTTATATAGTAGTATTGGGGTTAATTGTTCTTTAAATGTTTGGTAGAATTCACATGTAAATCTATCTGGTCCTGGAGATTTTTTCTTAGGGAGTTGATTAATAGCTAGTTTTATTTCTTTTTTCTAAAATAGGACTATTTAAGTAATGTATTTCCTTTTCTTTTAATCTGGGCAATCTATATTTTTGTAGGTATTCCTCCATTTCACTTAGGTTGTCAAATTTGTTGGCATAAAGTTGGGCAAAGTAACTCCTAATTATTGCTCTAATTTCTTTTTCGTTGGTGGATAGTTCTCCCTTTTCATTTTTGAGACTAACAATTTGATTTTTCTCTTTCCTTTTTCTAATCAAATTAACTAATGATTTATCAATTTTGTTGGTTTTTTCATAAAACCAACTCTTAGTTTTATTTATTAATTCAATAGTTTTTTATTTTCAATTTTATTTTTCTCTCCTTTTATTTTTAGAATTCCAAATTTGGTATTTGATTAGGGGTTTTTTATTTTTGTTCTTTTTCTAGCTTTTTTTAGTTGTAAGCCCAATTCATTGATCTTCTCTTTTTCTATTTTATGCAGAGATATAAAATTTCCCCTTATTACAGCTTTGGCTACATCCCACAAATTTTGGTATGATGTCTCATTATTGTCATATTCTTGGATGAAATTATTGATTGTATTTATGATTTGCTGTTTCACACATTCATTCTTTAGGATGAGAATATTTAGTTTCCAATTTCTTTTTGGTTTATTTTCCCCTGGCCTTTTATTGAATGTGATTTTTATTACACCATGATTTTAAAAATGCATTTACTATTTTTGCCTTTCTGCATTTTATTTTGAGGTCTTTATGTCCTAATATGTGGTCAGTTTTTGTATAGGTTCCATGAACTGCCAAGAAGAAAGTGTACTCCTTTCTGTCTCCATTCAATTTTCTCCAAAGAGCTATAATATCTAGCTTTTCTAGTATTCTATTTACCTCTTTTAACTTCCTTCTTATTTATTTTGTGGTTTGATTTGTGCTGAGAGAGCAAGGTTGAGATCTCCAACTATTACAGTTTTGCTTTCTATTTCTTCTTGCAGCTCTCTTAATTTCTCCTTTACGAATTTAGATGCTTCACCACTTGGTGCATATATGTTTGAATATTAATATTGTTTCATTATCTATGGTACCCTTTTACAAGATATAGTTTCCTTCCTCATCTCTTTTAATTAGATCAATTTTTGCTTTTGCTTGATCTGAGATCAGGATGGCTACCTCTGCTTTTTTTTTTTTACTTCACCTGAAGCATAACAGATTCTGCTCCAGACTTTTACCTTTACTCTATATATATCATTCTGCTTTAAATCTGTTTCTTGTAAACAATATATTGTAACTGATCACAAAATAGAAAATTTCGATTATACCAAACTGAAAAGTTTTTGTACAAACAAAACTAATGCAGACAAGATTAGAAGGGAAGCAATAAACTGGGAAAATATTTTTACAGTCAAAGGTTCTGAAAGGCCTCATTTCCAAAATATATAGAGAATTAACTCTAATTTATAAAAAATCAAGCCATTCTCCAATTGAAAAATGGTCAAAGGATATGAACAGACAATTCTCAGATGAAGAAATTGAAACTATTTCTAGTCATATGAAAAGATGCTCCAAGTCATTATTAATCAGAGAAATGCAAATTAAGACAACTCTAAGATACCACTACACACCTGTCAGATTGGCTAAGATGACAGGAAAAAATAATGATGATTGTTGGAGGGGATGCGGGAAAACTGGGACATTGATGCATTGTTGGTGGAGTTGTGAACGAATCCAACCATTTTGGAGAGTAGTTTGGAACTATGCTCAAAAAGTTATCAAACTGTGCATACCCTTTGATCCAGCAGTGTTACTACTGGGATTATATCCCAAAGAGATTATAAAGAAGGGAAAGGGACCTGTATGTGCACGAATGTTTGTGGCAGCCCTTTTTGTAGTGGCTAGAAACTGGAAACTGAATGGATGTCCATCAGTTGGAGAATGGCTGAATAAATTGTGGTATATGAAAATTATGGAATATTACTGTTCTGTAAGAAATGACCAACAGGATGATTTCAGAAAGGCCTGGAGAGACTTACACGAACTGATGCTGAGTGAAATGAGCAGGACCAGGAGATCATTATATACTTCAACAACAATACTAGATGATGACCAGTTCTGATGGATCAGGCCATCCTCAGCAACGAGATCAACCAAATCATTTCTAATGGAGCAGTAATGAACTGAACTAGCTATGCCCAGAAAAAGAACTCTGGGAGATGACTAAAAACCATTACATTGAATTCCCAATCCCTATATTTATGCACACCTGCATTTTTGATTTCCTTCACAAGCTAATTGTACAATATTTCAGAGTCTGATTCTTTTTCTACAGCAAAATAACGTTTTGGTCAGGTATACTTATTGTGTATCTAATTTATATTTTAATATATTTAACATCTACTGGTCATCCTGCCATCTAGGGGAGGGGGTGGGGGGGGTAAGAGGTGAAAAATTGGAACAAGAGGTTTGGCAATTGTTAATGCTGTAAAGTTACCCATGTATATATCCTGTAAATAAAAGGCTATTAAAAAAAAACAATATATTGTAGAATTCTGGCTATTAATACAGTCTGCTATCCACTTACGCTTTATGGGAAAGTTCACGCCACTCACATTTACAGTTAAATCTATTAATTCTGTATTTCCTGCCATCTTATTAACCCCAAATTACACTTTTCTCTTTCCTTTTCCCCTTTCCCTACTCCCCAGTATTATTACTTAGGAGTACTACTTGCCTCAGTTCTCCCCCTTTAGAAACCCTCCTTTTTTCTTATGCCTTTTACCTACTATTTCTGTTTTCCTTTCTATTTAGCCTACCCCTTCCCTTTCCCCCTTTCCCCTCTCACTTTTCTATAGGGTGAGAGAAGTTTTTCGGTGAAACCAAATATGTCTAATATTCTTTCTTTGAGCCAAAACTGATGAGAGTAAGATTCGCACAATATTCACCACCCTCCCTTCTTTCCCTCAATTATAATTTTCTATTTTTCCTTTGCCTCTTCCTGAGATGTAATTTCCCTCATTTTACCTCCACTTTCCCCCTTTTTTTGTTCCAATCCCCTTCCCACCTTTAGTTTTTTTTTAATATTATAACAGTAAAATCAGATTATATATGCTCTCTATGTATACCCATAACAGAAATAATAGTTCTCAAGAGTTTTTTTTTTCTTTTTACCTTTTTATGCTTCTCTTGAGTGCTATATTTGGAGGTCAAATTTTTTGTTTAACTCTAGTCTTTTCATCAAAAATAAATGAAATTCACCAGTTTCATTGAATGTTTATCTTCTTCCTTGAAAGAAAATGCTCAATTTAGTCTGGTAATTTATTCTTGACTATACTTCAAGTTCCTTGCCTTTCAGAATTCAGATTCCAGGCTCTCTGATCCTTTCAAATGGAGCTGTTAGGTCCTGAGTAATCCTTATTGTGGGTCCTCGATATCTGAATTGTTTCTTTCTGGTTGCTTTTATTATTTTTTCCTTGGTCCAATAGCTCTGAAATTTAGCCACAATATTCCTTGGGGTTTTAATTTTGGGATCTCTTTCAGGAGGTGTTTGGTGAATTTTTTTCAATGGTCATTTTACCTTCTGATTCTATGACATCTGGGCAGTTCTATTTGATGATTTTCTGAAAAATAGTGTCTAGGCTCTTTTTTTCATCATGTATTTCAGGGAGTCTAATAACCCTTAGATTGTCTCTCCTAGATCTATTTTCCAGGTAGGTTGTTTTCCCAATTAGGTATTTTACTTTTTTTCCATTTTTTTGGTTTTGTTTGACTGATTCTTGTTGTCTCATTGAGTCATTCATTTCCATTTGTTTAGTTCAGAATTTTAGTGAACTATCTTCTTCATTTACTTTTTTTTTATACTTCTTTTTATATTTGTCCAATTAAATTTTTAAATGAGTTGTTTTGTTCAGTGGAATTTTTTTCCATTTCACAAACTCTGTTTTTAAGGAGTTATTCTCTTCTTCCATTTCACAAATTCTATTTTTAAGGAGTCATTTTCTTTTTCTGTTTTTCTGGGAGTTGCTTTCTTTTTCCATTTTATCAAATCCATTTTTTATGAGTTATATACCTTTTCCAAACCCTCTTGCAAAGTTTTCATTTCCTTTCTCTATTTTTCTTCTAACTCTCTTTTAAGATCATTTAAAATTTTTTTCTAGGAGAGCTTTGTGTGATGAAGATCAGGTTATATCACCTTTGGGGGAGTCATCTGGATACAATTTGCCTTTAGTCTCCTCAAGATTTGATATCTGTTATTCTCTTTCACCATTAAAACTGCCTATTGTGAAAGTTCTCTTTATTTATTTATTTATTTATTTTACTCATTAAAAAAAAAACAACATTAAGGTCTGCTTTTAGGGCAGGGGAGGTTTTCCAAGCTTCTTCTATTAAGCTGCTACTCTGGGTCAGTGCTGACTCACTCCCGGTGCTTGTTGGGTGTGGCCAGATCCTGTGAAATTCTGGCATTTCAGGGTTCACTACTGACCTTTTGTGTTTGTGTTGGATGTTTTATAATTTCTCTGATGATCTACTGGCTTGAAACCAGGGCAAAGTGGCCAATACTGCTGTAGATTTCTGTAGAATCCTCCTCATAGATTCTCCTTCACAGGGAATCTGCACTGCCCAGCCAGGATTCTGCATTGTCTGCACTGGTGTCTGTGCTCAGCTTGTGCTTGGCTGCCACCCTCCCATTTCCAATTGAAACAGACCTTTTCTGGCAATCTTCAAAATTATGTTCTGCTGGTAATTTGTTGCACTTCCAATACTTGTGGATTCTGCTGGTCCAGAGCTAATTCAGAGGCTGGATTTGCTAATTAGTCTGAGGGTTGTAGAAGAAAGTCAGAGAGAAACGTGTGTCCTCTCTATCATCTTGGCTCTGCCCCCAGAAGTCTCCCCTTTTTATGATCTCTTTGGAATACAGGCCCACTAGAGACACTGCTGCATTAAAGGTTATGCAGAGTTTTATAGCTCTTTGGGCATCGTTCCAAATGATGCAAAAAATTTTTAACAGAATATCATCAAGGAGACTATAGAAATATATAACAAAGATTATATATTATAAACAGGCTGGATTTATACTAAGAATACAGAGCTGATTCAATATTAGAAAAAGTATAAACACAACAGACTATATTAATAACAAAAACAATGACAAAAATGATTACATCAATAAAGAAAAAGCTTTTAAAGAATAACACTCATTCCTATTTAAAAAAAACTTTAGAAATCAGAGAAATAAATGGAATCTTCTTTAATATTCAAATTAATATCTATCTAAAATCAAGAGACATTATCTATAATGAAATTATCTGTAACACAAATAAACGAAAGACCTTTCCAGTAAGATCAGGGGTAAAGCTCAGATGTCCATTATCACTATTACTATTCAAAATAATGTGGGAAAAATAAGCTATAGAAAAAGATAATGAAAAGACTCAAGGGGAAATTATGGACAAAGAGGAAACACAATTATCATTTTTTAATAGATGAGGTGATGATATACTTAGAGATTTAGAGTCAACTAAAAAGTAATTAATCAACAACTTCAAAAAAGTTGCCAGATATAAAATAAACCTATAAATTATCATCAGCATTTCTGTATATTACCAATAAAATACAAGAGGAAAAGAAAAAAAGTGATTCCATTAAAAAAAAATACAGATAACAAAGTACTTGGGAATCTGCCTGTCAGCACACAGGATAATTACAAAAAGGTGTCACTTTTATCTAAGTGAACCATTCATTAGATCTATATGTAAAGCAATTTTTACACATAGTGATTTTTATGTAATATGAATGTGCCTGTGGAAGTAGAGAAAGAAGAACAAGAGGTAAGAAAGGGACTGTGCATCATGGAGGGAACGTGCCAGCACATGATTTAAGTACACAAAGGGATAGGGACAGAAAAAGGAAAGCAGATGGAGGGGCATGGCCAGCCATGTGAGTATCTGGCCAGAAGCAAGAGGAAGTACAGGGCAGGTACATGAGGGCCAGAAACAGACGGGAGACAGGCCATATGTGGAGGCCAGGGACAGACATGCTGTATCCTAGCACTGAGGGACTGAAGACAGACATGATCTGGACGTAGATAGGCAGCATGAGGTAAATGTTTCCTCTGTCAGAAGAGGTCTCAAGCCAAGCCCTCATCCTATGGCAGCTGTTGCTTTCAATTGAAGATTTATTTTTTGCTTTAATTTGGTTTGTTGCAGAGGTGGGGATAGGAAGCTGTAGAGCACTGAGCCAAGGGGCAAGAGCAAAAAGAAAAAAAACATTGCTGTATAGTAAAGTGAAGTAATAGATTTTTTTAAAGAATGTATACTACTCTAGCTGTGTGACCCTGGGCAACTCACTTAATCCCAAATGCCTCAGGGGAAAAAAAAGAATGTGTATTATTTCAGAATTCTTTACAGAAATTAGAATCTGTGTAATACAAATTTATGTAAAGTGAAAACTGTCTATATATGAACCCAATTACAAAACATTCTTTACACAAATAAAGCCATATTTAAATAACTGGAGAAATAATAACTGTTCATTAATGCATAAAAGTCAATGTAATAAAATGATAATATTACCTAAATTTACATATTCAGTGTCAAATCATAAAGGATTAATTTATAAAGCTAGGAAAAAGTAATAAAATAATTCATCTGGAGGAACAAAAGCTAAAAAATATCAAAGGAATTAATGAAAAAAAGTGAGGACACTTAATATCAGAACTCATACTATACTACAAAGTCATACTTATCAAAACAATTTGGTAATGGATCTCAAATGGGTCTATATTGCAAAAAGATCACAGAAGAGGGAAAAAAAACCTCTACATGTGCAAAAATTTTTATAGCAGCCCTTTTTGTAGTATAAGGAACTGGAAACTGAGTGGAGAATGGCTCCATCAGTTGGAGAATGGCTGAATAAGTTATGGTATATGAATGTTATGGAATATTATTGTTCTATAAGAAAGAATCAGCAGGGTGATTTCAGAGAAGCCTGGAGAGACTTACATGAACTGATGTTAAGTGAAATGTGAAGAACCAAGAGAACACTGTGCACAGCAACAAAAAGATTATGCAATGATCAATTCAGCTCTTTTCAACAATGAAGTGATTCAGGCCAGTTCCAATAGACTTATGATGGAGAGAATCATCCGCATCTTCGATGTGGATTAAAGCATATTATTTTCAACTTTTTGTTGTTGCTATTGTTTTTTCTCTCTCTTTTTTTTCATTTTTGATCTTTTTTTTGCGCAATACTATGAATATGGAAATATGTTTAGAAAAATTGCACGTTTAACCTGTTTTGGATTGCATGCTGTCTTGGAGAGGCAGGTGAGGGTGAGAGAGGAAAATTTGGAACACAAGGTTTTGCACAGGTGAATACTGAAAACTATCTTTGCATGTATTTTGAAAAATAAAATACTATTTAAAAACCCCCAACAATTTGGTACTAGGAAAGTAATAGGTTGATTAGTGGTAGAGATTAAATATATAATATATAGAAGCAAATAAACATAATAACATATTTTGATAGATCCAAAAATAGTTCAGCTACTGAGGCAAGAACTATTTGATAAAAACTGTTGGAAAAACAGGAGGATAGTCTCGCAGAAAATAGGCATAGAACAAAAAACATATAACACACTCCAAATGGGTGCATAATATGGATATAATGGATAAAGGGACAATTCTGATTACATAAAATTAAAAAGGTTTTCATAAAATGAACAGTTAAAATTAGGGAAAAAAAGGAAATTGAGGGAAAAATCTTTGCAGCAAGTTTCTCTGATAAAATCTCATTTCTAAAATATATAATAGTGAATTGATTCAAATTTATAAGAACAAGAACTATTCCTTAATTGATAAATGGTCAAAGGATATGAATAAGTAGTTTTCAGAAGAAGAAATCCAAAGTATCAATAGATATATAGGGAAATGTTCTAAATCATTAATAATTAGACAAATTTAAAATTGAGGTACCATTTAACAGATCATACTGATAGTTGACAAAAGAAAGAAAATAACAAATGCTAGATAGGCTGTGGGAATACAGACACATTAATGTGCTATTGGTGGAGCTGGGAATTGGGAAGATTTAGATGAGCTGATGCAAAGTAAACAGAATTAGGTAGTAACATAAAATAACAATATTATAAAGACAAACAATTCTGAAAGACTTTAGATACTCTGATCAACAAAAATACTAACCACTGAGCTCAGAGAGCAGACTGAGGCATATTTTTTCTTTTGGATATGGCTAATAAGGAATTTGTTTTATTTGACTATGTGACTATAATGGGTTTTGTTTTTCTTCTTTTCCCTTGGGGGGTAAATGAAAGTAAGAATTGGAAGCTGAAAATAAAAATGAATTGATAAAAATAATAATAGCTAACTTTTATATAGCACTTTAAAATGTGTGAATTGCTTTATAGTGTTATCTCTTTTGATCACAAAAATCCTATTTTTTTAATTATAGCTTTTTATTTACAAGATATATGCATAGGTAATTTTTCAGCACTGACAGTTGCAAATCCTTTTGTTCCAACTTTCTCCTTCCTTCCCCCCACTCCTTTCCCCACATGGCAGGTTGACCAATACATGTTAAATATGTTAAAGTATAAGCTAATACAATATATGTATACGTGTCCAAACAGTTATTTTGCTGTACAAAAAGAGTTGGACTTTGAAATAGTGTACAATTAGCCTATGAAGGAAATCAAAAATGCAGGTGGACAAAAATAGAGGGATTGGGAATTCTATGTAGTAGTTCATAGTCATCTCCAAGAGTTCTTTCGCTGGGTGTAGCTGGTTCAGTTCATTACTGCTCTATTGGAACTGATTTGGTTCATCTCATTGTTGAAGAGGGCCATGTCTATCAGAATTGATCATCATATAGTATTGTTGTTGAAGTATATAATGATCTTCTGGTCCTGCTCATTTCACTCAGCACGAGTTCATGTAAGCCTCTCCAGGCCTTTCTGAAATCATCCTGCTGGTCATTTCTTACAGAACAGTAATATTCCATAATATTCATATACCACAATTTATTCAGCCATTCTCCAATTGATGGGCATCCACTCAGTTTCCAGTTTCTGACCACTACAAAGAGGGCTGCCACAAGCATTTTTGCACATACAAATCCCTTTCCCTTCTTTAAAATCTATTTGGGATATAAGCCTAGTAACACTGCTGGGTCAAAGCAAAAATCCTATTGTTTTACAGATGAGGCAACTAAATGATTGCCCAAGATCAAAGCTATTATTTGAAGGATTCAAAATCAGATCTTCCTGAGACATTGGACCTAGAGTCAGTAAAATCTGAGTTCAAATCCAGCCTCAAATACTGTCTAGTTGTGTGAGTCTGGGCAAGTCACTTAACTTCTCTCTGCCTCAGTTTTCTCAATTGTAAAATGATGAAGGTAGAGATAATACTAGCATCTATCTCACAGTGTTGCTGTAAGGATTGAGATATCATCTATATTGTCCCAAGCACTTATTAAGTTATTTAATAAATCTTCCCTTCGGCCTTTTTCTTTCTTTCCTTCCTTCCTTCCTTCTTTTGTTTCTTACCTCTTTCCCTTTCTTCTTTTTTCATTTTCTCCCTCTTTCCCTTTGTTACTTCCCTTCCTTCCTCCTTCTGTCTTTCTTTCCTTCCTTTTTTTCTTCCTCCAAGTCCAGTGTACCATCCATTGTCACCACCTGGCAACTTCCTAAATTATTGACAGAGCCGATATCTGATTGTAAATCGAGTGCTCTGTGTACTATACTATTGAATATTGTCTTTTTGTAATATGTGTCTGATCAGCAGATATTCACAGGTATGTGGTACAGGCTCCAGGTTCTGCCCTAATGATAGGGATTGCTAGGGATTAATTCCTTTATGTCTACCCCCAAGCATACCTTATTTCCTTCTCCTAACTCTGCTGGAAGATCCCTTCAGTTAGTCACCTATCCCTCTACAGAGCCATGTCTATCCTTCATTCCAATGATGAGGAAAACAACCAGAAAATGGAAGTAATTTCTTGACATTATTCTACATGCCTAGCCCAGCCACTCAGTAACTGATTTAGTATCTTCAAAGTCACCGCTGGGGGGCTCTAATGGATTAGTGTCTATGTGGCAGAAAGTCTCCAAACACAGAGCAGTCCAAATAGCTGTGATTGGCTCTGCACTATTCAATCTTTTTTATTAGTGATTTGGATAAAAGCATAGATGTTGTAGTATATGTTTACTAAATACTTGTTTGATTAATCAGATTTAATAATGACACAAAACTAAGGGAAAGCTGTCATAATGAATGGACAGTAAGGATTCAAAAAGATCTATCTAAATAGATTAGAGTTATTCGGCTAAATAGAAGGTGAAAGTCTAAAGGAATAAATATAAACTCTTGCACTTGAGTACCAAAAAATCATAAATATAAGATAAAGGAAGCATGGTTAGGGAGCAATTATTCTGAAAAAAAAAACTTGGGAGTTTTAGTAGACTACAAACTCAACAGGAATCATCAGTGTGATATGACAACCAAAAAAACTAGTGTGATATGACAACCAAAAAACTAGTGTGATCTTGGGCTGCAATAAGAGGCATAACTTCTAGCAATAGGAAGGGGATAGTCCATTTGTACTCTGCCTTAATTAGGATGGAGTATTGAATTCAGTTTGAGGTGCCACAATTTAGTCATTGATAAAGTAGCAAACACAATGATGAAGGGCTTTGAGAACATGGTATATGAATAATGTTTGAAAGAACAAGGTATATTTATTCTAAAAAAGACTCAAGAGGGATGTGATATCTATTTTCAAATATTTGAAGGACCATCATGAGGCTAGATTGTACAGTAGATAGAGTGTCAGGCCTGAAGTCAGGAAAACTCATCTTCCTGAGTTCAAACTTGACCTCAAACACTTACTAGCTGTGTGACTCTGGGCAAGTCACTTTGCCTGTGTGGCTCAGTTTCTAATTTGTAATATGAGCTGGAAAAGGAAATGGCAAACCACTCCAGTGTCTTTGGTAAGAAAATCCCATAATAGGTTTATGAAGAGTCAAATAGCCAAATGAATGAAAAACAAAATGTGAAAACAGGATTATGTATGTTTTATTTGACTATAAGAGGTAGAGTCAAGAGAAAAGGGGTAGAAGTTACAGAAAAGCAAATTTCAATTTGATGTTAGCAAAAGAAAATCTTCCTAAAATTGGAATGGGCAATTTTGAAAGATAGTGTGCTCCTGTCTGGGGCTTGGACATACTCAAGCAGAGGCTGGATGACCCCCTATCAAGAAATACAGGGTATTTCATCTACCATAGGTAAAACTAGATAGCTACAGAGCTTGGCTCTCCTTAGACTCTCCAGAACACTGCTGTCCCTAATGCTTATTTCATTAAAACAGTACTGAAAATATACTTGTCTGAGATATGGGCAGATTTCCCAATATGCCTAAAGGCACAAGACATATTAGTTTTGTTTTCAACATCTATAAACTATACAAAGACATTTTGGAAAATATTTTATGGAAGAAAGACATAATTTTCTAGCTGAATATCTTTTTTTTAATTATAATAACTTTTTATTGACAGAACCCATGCCAGGATAATTTTTTACAACATCATCCCTTGCACCCACTTCTGTTCTGATTTTTCTCCTCTCTCCCTCCACCCCCTCCCCCAGATGGCAAGCAGTCCTATATATGTTGAATATGTTGCAGTATATCCTAGATACAATATATGTGTGCAGAACCAAACAGTTCTCTTGTTGCACAGGAAGAATTGGTTTCAGAAGGTAAAAATAACCTGGGAAGAAAAACAAAAATGCAAACAGTTTACATTCATTTCCCAGTGTTCTTTCTTTGGGTGTAGCTGCTTCGGTCCATCACTGATCAATTGAAAATAACCAAGATAGAGAAGAAAAGCAGAGCTTACCCATACATCCAAATCCACATTCTGGAAATAAAATAGAATGAAGGAGAAAGAAAGAAATCAGTGATTTAATTCTGAAGATGTTTCTTTAAAAGGACATGCAACTGGATAGTGCAGCTCTGCTCCCCTATTGGTTTCTATACAAGGAAGTTGTTATGCTAGCTCAGGATCAAGAGCAGTATACATATACATATGTGTGTATGTGTGTGTATAAAAAAGATGAAACAAGAACACATGCGTGCTGTGGAGACAGGTATGAGACAGCCAAGGTCAGAGCTCTCAGATGCAAATGTCCAGATGTGTGGAGAGTGATTTCTGTCTTGACTTCATGTGGAATTCTGACCAGCTTGTCTGAACTTGCCAAGGAAGTATAAAAGATTTCACAATATAGTGGGAGAGTGAGTCCTAAAGCAAGATGTATAGATAAGAATCCTGAGTACTCAAACAGCATGCTACTATGTCAATGAACCAATATTGGTATATACTATATATATGTACATATACATACATACATACACACACATTATATACTTGTTTACTTATACATACATGCAACTTGCACAAGGAGCTATGGTTTTATCACTTGTCCAGCAATGCAGAGCTCAAGACTTTTACACCATTATATATAGTTGAGATCTGCTTAACTAAACAGATACTGACCTTTAGCTAAACAATTGAGTGATATGACTCTCAGAACAAAGCTAAATTGTCCTTTTAAGAATAGATGCATAATCTATCCTTAGGATTACCCAACTGGGTTAGGTTCACAGCCCACCTAGTTCTGTATTATTTTGACAATAGGCCCTAAAAGACCATAGGAGGATATGGCTGTCTTCTTTGACATCAACTCTGTTTAAGAGTTAACCTTCGCTTTTTTCAGTACCCCATTTATTGCTGTCATTCATACATGTAGCAGCTAAAAGAGCTCCTCGAATTTGGAGTAAAAGGCCCTAAATTCAAATCCAGTCTTGTCTCTGCTTACTTGTAGTCACCCTGTATATAAGGAGGGTTGTAGTGGAGGAGGACCTAACACACTCAAAAGGCCCAAGTTTGATTCCAAGATTTACTACCTATGTGAACTTACTTTGAAGTTTGTTTCCTCATGTTAATGTTAATACTTGCATTATTTGACTAATAGAATTATTATGTAATAATATTATTAATAATTATTAAGGTTAATTAACAATTATTGTTAATATTATTACTATGCAAGAACTTTGTAAACCTTAAAGGGCTATAAAAATGTAAGTTGTTAATATGCATACCTTGCTTCAAGCAAGCTAGGAGTTCTTCTTTGGGAATGAAATTCAAAGTTCATGGCAAATCTTACTGTTTCTGGGTTCACATGACTTTTAGGAGCCATCCAAAGTAATAAGAAGCTTAGGAAGGCCCTAGGAATCTAGTAAAAAAAAAAAAAATCCAGGACTTCATAGATGGGCTATTTAGGAAGGATTAAGGACTATTTGGTATTGATTGAAAAACTGCTCAAAAATTTAAAAAGTAGATTAGCAAAAGAGAAACAAGGAAGAATCAGGAACAACTCAATACTCCTAAGTATTTTTGATGTTGTTTTAAAGAGGCAAAAATTTATTACATTGCTTGACAGTAGGCTAATAGCAGGGGAATTTAGCAAAGAGTCAGAATCAAGAAGATAATTGTGAAGCCAATTGAAGCCAGCTAAAGTTCCAAGGGAATCTAGCAAAGAGAATTTAACAAAGAGCTACAAACGAGAAGAAATTACACTACCTGACAGTGAGCAAAAGTTACAAAGGAGTTTAGCAAAGAGTCAGATCAAGGAAATAATTGTGACACCAATTGAAGCAGGATAAAGTTCCATAAATTCTAGCAGAATCAGAATCAAGAAAATAACTTTATAGGAAAGAAAAACAAAGATTAGGTTGATATGCTTATATTTTAGTTTAGAGGTACAACTGAGGAGTAGGAGAGGTTTGGTAGTTTCCATCACTGAGTTCTACAGTTTACTGACCAACAGACTGGCCAGCATTGTTTGTGGTGAATAAATACTCAGTGTTTAATAAATTTAAAAACCTAATTTATTTGGAAAAGAACTCCCTACTAGATAAAAACTATTAGGGAAAAGCAAAAAGAAATTTGGCAGAAATCAAGCTTACACCAATATCTTATACCATATAACAACAACAACAACAAAAAGCCCTCAGAAATACTTAACCTGAACATGAAAAGTAATACTATGAAAAATTAATTAAAGGAGAACAAAACAAGTATTTTTTGCAGTTTTGTCTAGGAAAGAATTCTTAATCAAAAGATAGAAGCAATCATATAAGACAAAATAGATAATTTTGATCACGTAAAATTGAAAAGCATTTGTACAAAGTCTCGGTAATTAGGACAAAAAAGATTATATTAGGGGAAAAAATCTTTGAATGAAATTTCCCAAAGGAGGGTTGGCTATTCATAATATATAGGAAATAAGCAATAATAAAAAATGAGATCAAGAAATATTCCTTAACAGATAAGTGTTTGAAAGGTACAAATCACTTTCAAAGAATTGAAAAATATTAATAGCCATATGAAAGATTACTTCAAATCACTAATCTTAAGAAAAATGTGAATCCAAGCAAGGTTTCACTTCACATCTATCAAAATGGAAAAGATGATGAAAGATGGGAATAGTCAATGTTGGAAAAGTTGTGAGAGCACAATTAATCAAGCAGCAAATATTTAGAGTAACTTCTACAAGTTTAGGAGAGAACTAGTAAAAAGAATGAAGCAAAAACTACTTTCAAATGAGCATTTTATTTTATTTTTTAAAGCTTTTTATTTTCAAAACATATGAATGTTTTCAACATTCACCCTTGTAAAGCCTTGTTTTCCATATTTTTTCTCCCTGTCTTCCCTACCACTTCCTCTTCTAGGCAGCAAGTAATCCAATATATGTTAAACATAGGCAATTCTTCTAAACATATTTCTACAATTATCATGCAGCTTATAAGAAAAATCAGATGAAAAACAAAAATAAAATGAGAAAGAAAAAAATTCAAGCAAATAACAACAAAAAAGGTGAAAATACAATGTGGTGATCCACACTCAGTTCTCTCTCTAGGTATAGATGGCTCTCTCCATCCCAAATCTATTGAAATTAGCCTGAAACACATTGTTGAAAAGAGCCATATCCCTCACAATTGATCATTGTGCAATCTTGTTGCCATATACAATGACCTCCTGGTTTTATTCCCTTCACTTAGCATCAATTCACGTAAGTCTCTCTAGGCCTTTCTGAAATCATCCTGCTGATTGTTTCTTATAGGACAACAATATTCCATTACATTCATATACCATAATTTATAAAGCCATTCTCCAATTGATGGGCATCCACTCAGTTTCCAGTTTCTTGCCACTACAAAAAGGGCTGCTACGAACATTTTTGCACGTGTGGGTCCTTTCCCCTTTTTTTATGATGAGCTTTCACTTTAAAGGGAAAACAAGAAGTATATATGAAAGAAGTAAATATGGGAAACCAGAAGCATAAAATTAATAAACACAACTGTGTGTGTGTGTGTGTGTGTGTGTGTGTGTGTGTGTGTGTAAAAAGCAGTTAAATATAAGATAGTTTGGGAGAAGGGGCACTAGCAGTTGGAGAAGTCAGGAAAGGCTTTTAACAAAATGTGGTACTTAAGCTGCATCTTAAGGTAGAAGGAAGAGTGCTGGATCTAGAACAAGAAAGAACTAATTTTGAACTTAACCTCAGAAACTAGCTATGCAACTACAGATAAATCACTTAACCTCTTTAAGTCTTCAGTTTTCTGTTCTGTAAAATGAGATAATAGTACCTACCACACAGCAATGTTATAGAAATCAAGGGAGAAGATATGTAAAGCATTTTGCAAACTTTGAAATGGTTTACAAATATTAGCTTATTAATGATGAAGAAAGAGAAAGATTCTATGACAAGGAAGTATAAAGGGAATGCAATCCAGGAGAGGGGGAAACATGAGGACAAAGGCACAGAAGTGGCAGAGGGTGTACTGTTTGTGAGAAACAGGCCAATTTGTCTAGATTATAGCTTCAGGACAGGTAGTAAAGTCCAAAGAGGCTGAAAGGATAGATTTCGGGCCAATTTTTATACAGCTTTAAAAAAGGCAACAACAGAGTTAATAATAATTTTGCCCTAGAGGCAATAAGAAGCCACTGGAGTTCATTGTGCAAAAAAGAGTCATCAGGTCAGATCTGCACTTGAGGAAAATTACTTTGGCAGTAGCAAGATGTAGGCTGGACTGAAGTGCAGAGAGATGAGAAGTAGAAAGACAAACTTGGAGGCTGTCACAATAATATTCTGAGAGATAATGAAGGCTTAAATAAACAAAGTAAAGGTAGCTGTGTCAGTGGAGAAAAGGGATCAGATGTGAGGAATGCTGTGAAGGTACAAAGGGCAAAATCTGTCAACTCCCTGGATATGTGGGGTAACAGGAAATACAGAATTGAGAATAATGTGATTATGAATCTGACACACTGTAAGGATAGTGTTATCTTCACAAGAACAAGATATAGATGATGACTTAGTGAAGAAGACTGGGGAACCGTCTGAGAGCAAGAGAACCAGGGAGAATAGTGTTGTTAAAAACCATACAGGAAAAAGTTAGAACAGTAACAAATAAAGCAGATAATTTGAGAAGGAGCAGGACTGAGAAAAGATCATCAGATTTGGCGGTTAAGAGATCTCAGGTAACTTTGAATAGAAGTGTTTCAATTGAATGATAAGAAGTTAAATTACAGGGCTGAGGAATGAGTCAGGGGAAAGTAGAAATGGTAAATGTATAAGGAAAAGATTGAGTAAAGGGTGAAGCAGGAAATAAATAAGCAATCTACTAAAAATGGGAAGGTATAGGTTCAAGTAGACATATGGAAGAATTGGCCTTGGTAAGAATAGGGTTACTAGGAGAAAGAATAAGAGAGTAGAAAATGATGTCAAGGGGTTTTAAAATGAAAAAAAAATCACATTGAACAATAAGCTCAGAGATCATCTTTAGCATGAAGCCTTTCTTTATCCATCCAACAACTAATATCTTCATTTGAAAAACTCATGTAGGCTAAAATGTTTGTAGCAGCCCTTTTTGTAGTGACAAGGAACTAAAAAGTGAGTGGATGCCCATCAGTTGGAGAATGGCTGAATAAAGTCATGGTATAAGAATGTTATGGAATATTATTATTCTATAAGAAATGGTGAAGAGGCTGATTTCAGAAAAGCCTGTAAAGACTTATATGAACTCATGATAAATGAAGTGTGACCAGAACCAAGAGAACACTGTACAAAGTAACAACAAGATTATGTGATGATCAGTTGTGATAGATGTGGCTTTTTTCAACAGTGAGATGATTCTAGGCAATTCCAATAAACTTGAGATGGAAAAAAGCCATCTGCAGTTAAAAGAGAGAATTATGGAGACTGAATGTAGATTAAAGCATAGTAATTTCACCTTCTTTCCTTGTTTTTTCTTTCTCTAGTTCTTTCTCTATTGGTCTGATTTTTCTTGTACAACATGACAAATATGGAAATATGTTTAAAAGAATTGTACATCTATCACCTATGTCGGACTGCTTGCTGTTTTGAGGAGGGGGAAGTAAGGGAGGGAGGAGAAAAAATTTGGAATACAAAATCTTATAAAAATGAATGTTGAAAACTATCTTTATGTATATTTGGAAAAATAAAATACTATTGAGAACAAAAGCTACTGTCTTCCCTTGTAAATTAGCCTGTATATAACAATTTTGTAATATATTTGTATTTGTTAACTTTATATTTATCTTGTACATTTTACATATGATGTATTTCTTGCCTCCCTTATTAGAATGTAGGCTAGTAAGAATTATCTCACTCTTTGTACTTATATAACTAGCACTTAGCATTATGTCTGACACTTAGTAGGTATTTAATAAATGCTAGCTGATTAATAGCAGCAATTTTTTTGAGATAGCAAAGAAATACAAATAAAACGAATGCCCATTGGCTGAAGGATGGCTAAGCAAATTGTGGTATATGAATATATTATTGTACCATAAGAAATGATGTGAAATTTTTTGAGAAGTGTAAGAAGATTTACACAAACTGATGCTGAATGAAGCAAGGAATACCAAGAAAACAAAATACAATATAAATGGAAAGACTAAATTCCAAAACTGAACTCAATACAATTACAATTGGCACTTTAAGAGTTAAGAAAAGGTGTGTTACTACCTTTTTTGCTGGTGGTAGTGGATAACAGGCATAGGATATTACTGTATGTTTTTATAGAGGGCTACAGAGAGTATATAAATATACTTCTGGGTGAAGTATAAGACCCTTCAGCCTAGAGGGAACCTGCTAACAATGTCTGATTTGGCTCCCCATCTCCCCTAAGGGCTCTCAGCCTTCCTGAGTTATAATTGAAACAGAGTGATACCAAGTGGCAAAAAGTGGTACCAGGTGGCAAACTACATACTAATAGCAAGTTATTTATGTGGTCCTGTGTGCACAGTGTTGCCTTGGTTATATAAGGGTATGAGGGTATATAAAGGAGAGAGAATTTGGAATAAATGACTCCATATTTCCACCATCCTTGGGGACCAATGCGAGCAGCTCCAATATCTTTAGATAATCTACAGGTGATGTGAAGAGATCTGGAAAGTGGTGACTGGAAGGAACCAGATGGACTAACTGCATGGAGCAGAGGGTTTGCTTGTGTTTCTATAGATGAGAAGGAATCCAATGGGTACCACTGAGCTGTATCCACCTTGTCCATTAGAGAAAGAAGGAAAAAGAGAAGATCCTTGAAATGAAGGAGAAGACCCAAGAAACATCAAGTGGTTCCATCTCTGACTATGTCCACTACTGAAAGAGCCTGGCAGTTAACCCATATGGCATTTGGCAATTGACTCATGAACATCAAAAATAACTGTTAATGAGATGAGAATTGTTAATGGGATGCAGGACTTCACAATCTGAAGGAATCATGGCATTCCCTGACACATGAATTAATGGACAATAGACTGGCGTTGTGCTATGTCTTGGCTGCTGAAGGAGGTGTATGTGTAGTTGTGAATTGATAGTTATTTTCTATACCTTCCTTCTGGGACTCATGGAAAACTTTATAGTATTTTGTTTATTCATATTGTTTGTTATGTTACTACTTGCTTGTGTGATATTACAACTTGCCCATGTAATTTCTCCCGTGCTGATGGATTTAACCACTGATATATACCTGCTTCAATTAAAACAAAAGAAAGGGAGAGATGTAGAGGGCCACAGACAGTGGGGGAACTCTGGGTAAGGTATAAAACCCTTCAACCCAGAGGGAACCTGCTGACAATGTCTGATTTGGCTCTCCATCTCCCCTAAGGACTACTCCCCTAAGCTATCTACTGACAAGGAATGGCAACATGCAGTATTTCATCACACTTTTTTTTTTTACTTTCATAGCAGTGAGCACAAAAACCATACCAGATACTTAATAAATGTTTGTTGATTAGACAATCTAGCAAGGCACTGTGAAACTCACTGAGAAAAGTATTCTCCTCCTTTCCATTCTCCTCCCCCCATTTCAGTTTTGCCAAATTCACAATTGCTGGATTAGAGACATAACCTTGAGTCTCAGTAAATTTCATTACCAAGAGATCACAAGATTTGGAAATAGAACCATCTTAAAATCAAAGAAAAGATGTTATCCATCAGTGATAATTTATTCAACAGAGATCAAATTTTTAGTTCTACCACTTAATATCTGTAGAGTTTTGGACAAGTTATACATTTCTCTTGGCTTTTGGCTTCCTCATCTATAAAACAAGGGGACTGAACTAAATGACTGCTGATGTTCTTTTGAACATCTATGATTCCTTTCATCAAAACAATTACTCAAGAGCTGGTAGTTTTTATGCATACATGTGACAGAAGTGCTACAACCCTGAACTTGAAGTCAGGATGATATGGTCTTGAAATTCACTTCACATATTTACTAGCTGTGTTGCTCTGAGTAAGTCATTTAATCTTTCTGAACCTCAGTTTCTTCATCTGTAAAAATGGGCAACATAACAGCAACTACCTCACAAGGTTGTAAGGATCAAATGAAATCATTTATATAAGCTTATATAAAGACCTTTGGAAAATTTTCAAGCATTACAAACACTAGCTATTCTTGTTCTGGTCATTTCTGTTATTTGTTATATTTGTCATCTTTGTTATTATTATCACAAAAATCACCTGAATCTATAAGCAGGGCACATAAGAAAATGATGACACGAACTGGTATTTTTGCCAGTGGTTACCATGTAAATCAAAAGAATCTGACAGAATCTTAATTCCTACATCTGGAAAAAGCAAGTAACACAGAAAAAAAATTTTTAATCTGGGAAAAGAGCTCAATGTCTCTGAGATTTTCCATCTAAAATCTGTAAACTTAAAATTTGTGGTGCTTAAATAGGAGAAGAATAATCCTATATTTCAGGTAAGGATTGTACTAGACATTCATTCAAATGTTCACTCATTCATCTATCCAATGTTTATTTAGTGTCTATTATGTGTCCCAGCCTATACCTGTATTATGAGGAAATTCAAGAGAAATAGAACATTCTCGGCCTTCTAGAAACTTGTCTACTTGGAGAGACAAGAATGCGCAAAAAAAAAAAAAAATTCAGAACAATCCAAATAATTGAAAAAAAAGAACACTATAGCATGTGGGTGAGGAAGGCTTTACAGAAAAGTTAACAAAATATGACAATAAGAGCATATTCCTATGAAAATAATGTAAATAATGCCAAAGCTCAGGCTGAGCTCAGGCTGGTGAAGAAAGTGAAGCACATTAAAAGGCTTGGATTTTTTCAGATTTGTTTTTAGCTAGGAGAAAAAGTAGGATGAAATAAGGAAGAATACCTACCTTTCCTTGGGATGGATAGGACAATGATAATTGACAACAGAGAGAAGGAAGAGCTGTTCAATTCCTGATTTTTTATGTTTTCTCTGTAAAGAAAAATGACCTTTACGTTGGAAATGATAGAACAAAAATGTTAGCAAGGAGTTGTCAATTCCCAAGATAACTAAGGAGACTGTAAGAAAGCACTTAGCTACCTGTGATGAATTCAAGTCACCTGGCCCAAATAACTGTATTCTCAGTTCTTAAGAGAATTGGCTAATATAATTGCTGATAGACTCAGTGATACTTGAAAGATTATGAAAACAAAAGAGGTACCAAAGGACTAGAAGTCAAATGTTGCAGTTTTCAAAAAAGGGAAGAGAACAGTCTCCAATCTCTAATCCAATAAGCATGATTTTGATTCTTGGGGAAATTCTAGAATGAATCCTCAAAGAAATGGTTGCTGAACATCTGGAAAGGGAATTGGTAATTACAAAGAGATGGCACAGTATCAACAAAAATAGGTCATACCAGATTAATTTCAGTTTGGGAGGGGACACTATTACTAAACTACTATATGAAAAGGATACTTGTCACAATTTATCTAGATTTTAATATAGCTTTTGATAATGTACCTCACACATTCTTATGGTAAAAACAAAGAGGTATGGTAAGGATGATAATACAAAGTCTGATTGGATACTTTGACTCAAAAAGTTGTTGTTAATAGTTAAATGTCATTGTGGCAAGAGGCCTCCTAAGAGATCTGGGCTTAATCTTGTGCTGATTAATATCTTTAATAATGACTTGAATATAGATATAAGTGGTATGCTCATTAAATTGCAGATGACACAAAGCTAAAAGGGATAGCTAATATGATGACAGTCAGGATCCAACAAGTTTCAGCACTGGAATGACTCTAAGAAGATAAAATTAAACAGGAATAAGTGTCAAGTCTTGTACTTGAGTACAAAAAAAATCAACTTCACAACTATAATTTAGGGAAAATATGATTATATAGAAACTATTTTGAAAAAAGATCTGGGGGTTTAGTGAACTAAAAGCTTAATATGAATTAGCAGATATGTCAAATGATATTTGGGGTTCTATTAAGAGGGTCATAACTTTTAGAAATTAAGGGGCAATACTCTATTCTGCCCTCATCAGAATTAATATGTTCAGTTCTGACTATTTCAGCTTAAGGACATTGACAAAACAGCGCTCAAAGAAGGGGAACCAGAATTTCAGTGAATTCATAGGATATACAGACTGTTTAAAGAAACTGAACATTTTTAACCTTCAAAAAAGAAGATTTGGGGCAAGAAGACAGAGGGAGAAATGATGGCTATCTGAAAGTATTTGAAGGGCTATAATGTGAAAGAGGGAAGAGGCAGAACAAGAAGCCAAGGGATAAAAGTTGCAGAGACAAATTTAGAGTTTATGTCCAGAAAAATCTGCCAATAATTAGGAATGGAATAACCTGTCTCAAGCAGTGGTAAGTTCTTTCACCACAGAGGTCTTCTAGCAGACCTGGGAGAATCACATATCAAGTATATGATAGTACATGTTCCGTTAATGTACATGTTGGACTAGATTGGTACTGAGGCCCCTTACAACACTCAAATCCTAATTTTGTGAAGTAGAATGTTCCTAAAGGATGATCATATGATGTAGAGATTGAACAACAATGAAATAGAAATAGACAACAATGAAACTGAAGCCAAGAGAGTGACTTGACTGTCACCCAGAAAGTATCAGACAGAAAGACTAGTTATTTCTAGGAAGTTATTTCAATAATCAAGAAGAGATGAAAGGCCTCATGAGAATTAAAAAGGGAGATAGATGCCAGAGATATCATAAAGGCAGAATCAGAAAGATTGAATGGTGAGGGAAAGAGAATTGAAAATCGACTTCAAGGTTCTGAGGCTAGAATGCTTTTGCTATCAACAGAAATAAGGAAGTTTGAGGGAGGGACAGATTCTACTTAGTAGAATGTCATCGAGTTCCAGTCCAAGTATGAAGTCCCCATGGATGCATTCTCTATCAGTGTATTTCTGTCCAATCTCATTTGCATAGTATTTGAAAGATACCCATTCAAATTTGGTAAAAGAGCCATTACAAAGTCCAGAATTGATCCCCTGCCTCATTCCATTCCACAGGAAGGGCCAGGAAAAACTATAGCTATGACAAACTCAGCCAATCACACCAATTCAGTATGTATGTTACATACTTACATTAAAAAAACCCCATAATATCTAACCTACTGTTGGATAATATTTTCCACCCACCATCAAGTCGCATAAACTTGCTTGAGGGAGAATTTTTCATTTTTTTTTGATACAAAGGAATAGTTTTAAGTGTTAGGACAGGAGTGCTTTCATCTCTAAAATATGAGGCTTCAAATACCTTTTATTAATATATTAATTTTACATTCAGGCTAAATTTGGTACAAGGGATATGGCTTAGCCTATAGTAAAATAAGCTCCCCATTAAAAGTCAATCCAGTTTTTTTAGAGTCTGTTTCTATTCTTGCTAATTACCTTTTTGAAAAGAGCTGGACACCATCAAAGTAAGTCATTTAATAACTGATCTTTTTAAGGCAGTGGGGATACAAAGAGTTAGAAGACACAGACCCTAGGAGGAGGGTCTTGAGGAATTTAAAAGTCATAAAAGACAAGAAAAAAAATCTCCCCCAACCCACACAAGCTAGAATATTTTAAGGACCAAATGAATGGCATAAGCAGTAAATACTTTAAGAGTTCAGGACAATGAATAATAACCAAGAAAAAGCTTGGGAAATCAAGGAAGACTTCAAAGGAGAGGGGAGATGAGCTGGGCAATGAAGAAAAGAAAATAGAAGGAAAACATTTTAAGTGGGATGATAAAGGCATAATCAAAATTATGAACTTTTGAAAGGGGCAAGCAAAATTTACAAAGAAGCTGGAACATAGGAAAAAGGCCAAAATATTGAAAACTCTGCTAGTTGAATTAAAGAAAAATCACCTATTTCTTTCATTTATTATTAGAAAGAGCTTCATCAAAATAGGTCTCAGTAAATGAAACTAACCCTTCATCTTCTGAACTGCATAAAAATAATGAAAGAGAAAGAATACTGATGTCAAGCTGAAGCACAATCAAAAAAAAGGGGGGGGGAACTGTAAACAACAGGATCTTCCTGGCAATACACTTGGCTTCTAATTTTCAAATTTATTCTCATCAAGTAAGTACCTGAGTGTTAAGAAAGGACGATGAGAAATTAAACACTGAAAAGAAAGTGCTCTATACTATAGCTACCATGCAGTTTACCATTTGGAGCCCACAAGCTGGTGGAATTTAAAGTCTCCATTTAAAGAGTAGCCTCAGATCAGCTGATTTAAAACAGGCTCCCCTTCAATCGATAACTATTACTGGCCACACACTGAGAAGTTGACACTGCACTAGGCACAATACATTAAGTAAGCTGAACTGAATTTACATGGGGACTTTCTTAGAGTTCATAGAGCTTTGCTAACTTACATAATTAATCCCCATTTCTACTGTCATTATAAGGTGGTAAGGGGCAATTGTTACTATCCATGTTTAACAGATGGGAAATGTAAGGTATGTAGATAAGACAATTCTACTTAGCAAGTGACTAATAAGGAAATGTCTGTTTCTGCCTCAGTGTTGACAAATAAATTGGGATGGCTCAGATATTCCTCTTTTGGTGGGGAGAGCTCCTCTGGCATCCAGAATAGCAACTTTCCAAGATAAAAACTAATAATAATAACTAGCATTTATAATTTGAGGCCATTCAGAGTGAGCTCCCTCTTCTCTACTGGCTCATTTCCAACTGCCTATAAACAATCCCTTGACTACTTCATCCTAAAAAAAATCCTCACTTAATTCTTCCATCCCTGCTCACTATCTATAACCCTATAGTTCTTCTGACCTTTATCTAGCTAAATTCCTTTAAAAGGCCATCTATAATAGGCACTCACATTTTCTCTTCCCTCCCCACTCTCTCCTTAACTTCTTACAGCCTGTCTTCTGATATGATCATCCAACAGAAGTGTTCTCTTCAAAGTCATTAATGATTTCTTACTGCCAAATCTTATGGCATATTTTCACTCTTCTTGATCTCTTTGCAACCTTTGACACTACTGATCATACTACCCTCCTTGATTCTCTCTTCTTTTTAGGTTTTCTGGATATCACTTTTTCCTAGTTCTCCTCTGACCTGACTACTCTTTCTCTGAATCCTTTGCTTTCATTTGTTTACACTGAGTTTAACATGGTTACTAGAATTCAGCTCTACATATCTGTAAAACAAAGATGCAGAATTGGAGGTCAACAGAGAATTTGGATCAGTTTGGGGTAGATTTGAGAATTATCAGCATAGAGATGCCAACTAAATTCTGACTGTTAAGATCAAGACAAAAGAAGATTCCCTGAGGAATATGGCTAGAGAGCATGATGTGGAAGAGGATGAAGCAAAAGATCCCTCTTCTCCCTTCTTCCTCATCTCCAACATTTGGGTGGTTTCTGCCACTTTCTTTTCCTTCACCCATTTCACATGATGAAAATGATACTTCAACAACACCCTCTCAGCTCCTTAGGTTCACAATCTAGGAGTTATCTCAGAATCCTTACTATGTCTCATTGTGCTACTCATATTCACCATATCCAATCTGTTGCCTGTCATTTTCATCTTTGCCAATCTCTCAAATGTACTCCCTTTCTCTCCTCCCACAATGTTCTCATTCTAGCACAGGTACTCATCACCTCATGCCTTGATTACTTCAATAGCCTGCTCGTGGGTGTGCCTGCCTTGTCTCTCTTCTCACTCTAATTCAACTTCCATTCAACCAATCATTTATACTGATTCAAAAATCACTAAGGTGATTTTTCTAAAGCTCATGTCCTCTCTACTGAAAACTCCAGTGGCTATCTTTTTGCTTCCAGGATCAAATACAAGATACTCTGTTTGGCATTCAAAGGCCTTTATAATCTAGTCCCATCCTATTTTTCTGTTATTCTTTCACCTTACTCCCTGCCAGTGACACTGGCCTCCTGTTATATGAATTAGAAATATTCTATTTCTCAACTCCAGACATCTTCTCTGACCATTTTCCATGCCTGGAATGCTCTCTCTCCTCCTCTCCAACTACTGATTTCTTTGACTTCCTTTAAATCCCAATCAAAATGTTACCTTCTACACAAAGCCTTTCCCAATCCCTCTAAATTCCAGGGCTTTCTCTCGGTTAATTATTTCTTACTTATCCTGTATATAGTTTGCTTTGAATATATTTTTTACATGTTGTCTCTCCCATTAGATTGTAAGCTCCATGAAGGCAGGGAGCTTTTTTTTTCCTCCTTTTTTTTTCTTCTTTTTGTATTTTTTTTTACCTCTTTTTGTATTCCCAGCCCTTAGCACAGTGCATTGTAGGTGCTTAATAAATATTGACTGATGGATTTACAAAGTGTTTTACAAATATTGTTTCATTTAATCCTTACAGCAATTCTCAAAGGCATATGCTATTATTATTCTTCACTTTACAGATGGGTAAAATGAGACAAGAGAGAATAGATGACTTGTTGAGAGACAGCTGGTCTAAGGGTGCATTTGAACTTAAGTCTTCTTGATTCCACGTCCAACACTCTGTTCAGCTTGCTGTCTTTTATTGACATTGTGGTTCTGATGTGTTTTCTGGAGGAGAGAGTGAACACATTATTTTATCTGCTCTACACCAAGCTTTAGAAAGGCTTTTACAAAAATTATCTCATCTGATATTCTATCTCATAACAATGCTGCAAAATAGATGCTGTTACCATCTCCATTTTACAGCTGAGAGAAGGGCGAAGCCTTATATTTGTAGAGCAAGGGGAAAGTAAGAGTTGTAGCCTGTTTCAGGAGCGCTCCAAAGAAATGGTGCTTGTGGAGAAGAGATGTGGCAGCAGTAACCACGAATGCCAGTAAAAAGCAGCCCATATGTTATCTTGCACAATCAGGCCATGAGTTGCTAACCTCCTGGACTGCATGGTTCATTCCAGGAAAGTCAAAGGCAAATGTTCTCCTAGCCATTCGTTTAGTCCTGTTTTAAACTTGTGGCCATATTGGTAGACAGACACTAGTTGATCTAAGTTGGTACTAGCCAAGTATTCTGGTCCAAGGGTCAGATACAGGGTCCAAAAGGTGAAAAGATCAAATCAAGGGTAGCATGATGCTGTCTGTCAGCTCATTCTCACACCTATAGGAACAGACAGTGCTTCTTGGCAGTGAGCTTGATGTTGGGGCACAGTTACAAGCTTGCCAAACTACCTCACATATAATTATTTAATGCTTTTCTACTTTAAGTAGAAAAGGAATCTTAAACAAAGGTTAGACGCTTACATTTGGGTTTTTTTGGGGGGGAGGGGAGACAGACTTTGTAAAACTCTTAGTCTAACCAATTAACTTTTTATACCCTTCTTTAAAAGTCAAGTTTTACCTTTGTCACTCTCTGAGAAAAAAACCCATTCAGCATCCCCCCCCCCATGCCATTTGATTTACATAGGCAAAGGAAAACTTATTTATGTTTTCTCCCCTTCACTTCCCCACTAAACACTAGGAGTTTCTTTATGCACACTGAGTTTTTTCCCAATTCAAATTTTGTGTGTGACAACCAGAATCAGGGAAGAAGGCAGAGTTGGGACTTTCTTGCTGAATTTACCTAATGGAAATACAGAAATTGGGGTCTGAGCATACCACTGACTACTCTTAGAAATCATGGTGTTAAGGGTCAAGTCTATTGGATCCTGTGGACAGGTATCAATCTATGAACCACATTTTACTTACATATGATCTAAGTATATTTTTACGATTAAAAAATAGGTGAAATCTAGATATAGAGTACAATGTAATAGGAATCTAGGGAACAGTAACTGTATGAAAAGGGTGTACCATAAATTATTCTGTACTTCTGTAACAGTGGAAACACTAAGTTGAGTATATCGAAACTTTCTGGGAGCATGAGAGCAATATCAAACTAATGTTTTAAACTTAACCTTAAAAATCTCCAGGGTGTTTTTATCCATGGACTGACTAATGAATGATCTCATCACTTCATCCTATCCTTCTACCATAATACAAATAAGATCTTCAAAATACAACTGCCTTTTGCAATGTGTTGTATAACTTCTCCAATCAGGCCCCCTTTAGATATATTTTTGAATACCAGGAGGCATTTCCCAGGAGGCACCAAGTTTTCACAGACTTCTGAAGGAAGAATGTTGGAAAAAGATAGTGGGAGGAGGCAAGATATCAGAAATATTGTTTAATGACTTGCTCTCAACTGAAAGTCCCCTGGTAATGAGGCCCAAGGCTTTTCAGATGGAGACCTGATGAATGCCATACTAGATAATGGTGGCCAATCCATTCAACATTTGTGGGCAGAAGAGTTCATCTTCCTAACTCAGAAAATCTAGAGGCCACCATGTTGCCATGGCAATAGGTATTAGAAAACGTTCAGAGCCACAGGCAGACCATCATTTCACATGTCTTCATTTATTTTCTTTTTAAAAATCCATACATTTTAATAAACAGTCCGAACAACTATAGGTAATAAATATATTGAGAGGCAAAGGAACAATTGAGCTCTTGCAAAGGGATCACAGTCGGCTGCTGGGAGAATACAATGACAAGAATAAAACTATCCTTGACCTCGAGGAGGAAGAGAACATGTACAAATAAAATCAAAATTAAAAAAAATTCACAATAATTTCTAGGGGGATGGCACTCACAACTAAGGGGGCTCAGAACAAGTTTCCTAAAGGAGACAGCACTCAAGTTAAGTTTTGAAAGATGCTAGGGATTCTTCCAAAGATAAAGAGGGAGTAAATTCTAGTCATGGAGGATGGATAGCTTCTGTAAAGGCATGAAATGGTAGCCGAAATGTCACATACAAGGAACAGGCCAGTTATACACAGTGTGTGGAGTATTCCACACTGTGGAATACTATATAAAAAGCCTGGAAAGGCAGAATAGCAACATATGGTGAAATACTTGAAAAACTAAAAGGGGAGTTTGTATTTTACTTGATGACCAAAAGGGAGGGCAACAGCACAGATAGACCAGTTTTTTAGAAAAATTAGTAAATGGTGGATTAGAGAGGAAGAAGGGAATAGACTGGGAGGCTTTCGAAGGATTGTCTAGAAAACAATTCCTACCCTCAAGGAGTTTAAATTTTAATAGGGGAAATAAGACATGCAAATGAACATCTCATTCTTTCTGGGGATTCTAGTCTCATTAGTGTGGATGTTACCCTCTATTTATCAAGACAGTGAAATCCATTCATACGTCATAATATTAAAGTTTTATTTATGTATTTCCATACGTCACCTGTTTAATTTCTAGTCTCATTATATGACTAGTTCATTTGCCCTTCTGGTCATTTGTGTCCTTAACAAAATTATTTACTCTATACCAACCCATGCACGTAAATAAACATTTAAACACATAAACAATTTCAAGACTGGAAAGAGGCAATATATCCTAGTGGATAATCAGTAAGCCTGATAGTGAAGAACAGATTAATTCAAGCCCCTCCTCCAACATCATGGCTATGTGATTCTGTGAGTGCACTTGGCTATTCACTGAGACTCTTAAATTATGGAGCACCTACTGATCTTCATTGGGATAAGGAATATGATCATTAGAAGATCCTCATACCAAAGAACCAAAGATTCCAGTAAGAAAAATAGTAGAATGTATTAAGTGCCAAATTAGTGTTATTGGAGTTCCAAAGAAGGAGAAATTTTAGAGAAATGGGAGATTAGGCAAGACTTTTTGGAGGAGGCATCTTCTGGAGTATGACCCCAAAGATGGATGGGATATCACCAAGGAGATGAGAACAGTCTAGAAAGGAGTATCAGGAACAAAAAAGTTGTTGGAATGCTTACAAAGTGTTAAGTCATGAGAATTGATAGAGACAATAATTATCTAATTTAGCACAGTTCAGTATGCTGATCTGATCCTACAAGGATCTGATTGATCTGATCCTACAAGGAGATGTTATGGGTCAGAACTTGAAACAAAGTACTAAGTGGAATTGAGGAGACAATGTTTAAATCTAGTTTAGAATTGATTTAATCCTACAACAAATAATGGTGTCCCAGTGAAATAATGAATTGTGTGTTCTCAGCATACATCATATAAGCAAGAAGCTCTCAAGGCTAGAAGACAGAAGCCCACTCTCAGAGGTGGAGACAGAATCATTCCATATTCCACCTTTGTGCTGGTTGGAGACATTTGGAGGGAGCTAGGGACTGAAGCTCAAGACTTTGAAGGACACAATAAAGGACTGGGTTTTAACTCTTGGCTGGGTTTGGAGTGATTATTACTCTGAACTGAAACTAAGGCTGCCTCCGGAAAACCTCCCCAAGAAACCTGTTCCCAGAGGACCATCATATTATAAAAAAGAAGAGAATACCACAAACAGTGACAGCTAAAAAACAGAAGATAAATGCAGGGAAAGGATGAATGGTCCAATCTAAAACATACATCTCAAACTGCTGGTTTAAGGTAATAAATATGAGAGGCCAAGAGAACAGTAGAACTGTTGTGGAGGGGAACACAGTCAGCTATTGGGGGGGGTGACTTTAGTAAGAGCATCTATTACGTGGGGAACAGTCCATTTGGCAAATACATGAAGGGGAACAGCAGGAGATAATGGATGTAAAAGGTAGGCTTTTACAAATTACAAATACCAAGCAATTTGAAACAGGCTTAGGTCCAGTGTAGGTGGAAATCAATTTTTCTGAGCATACTTAAGTGAGGGTCAAAGTCTTTACCCCACCATAGTCAAATTTTGCACTAAAAATACTTATAGAGAAAAATCAGATCTTCAATGAGAGTCTCTTTTGGGTGGGTATGCAGATGTAGGGCGGGGAAATGCACTGTCAGCTGGCATGGAGAAGAGAGGAAGCCCATGTCTGTTCTGGGTAACTATCAATGCCCTAGAAGTGGCTTTCCAGCATCTGCCAGGAAAGCTTTTCATTTCAAACAAGGCAAGAGGATAATCTATCTGGCAATACTCCAAGATGCTCAGTTATAAAGGGAAAAAAAGAACACCAACAAAACTGCATCCTGCTTTTCTCACAAGATGGTTCTATCTTCCATTTTTCAGTCATTAGAACAGTCACACAAGGAGAAATGCTTTGCAGAGGTAGAGGACGTCTGGACTTAAAGCATCAAAATTGAAACAGAGAAATTAAGGGGCAATTATGCGCGGCACAAAAGCCTTCTTCCCTTCACAAAAGGATCCACAGCAGAGCTCCTTTAAATAACAAGCATCTTTAAGGTGCTCCAAATAGGATCCCATTTGCTCTTATAATGGTCCAAAGCAATTTATTTACAGTACAGAATTAAAGAACAAGCTGATTTGAAGGTTCTTATACGACTGGATACACCTTTTTTGAGTAATTCTTCAGATGGGAACTCCTGCCTGCACTTGCTTGAGTGACTTGGCAAATCCTAGGAGAGCTGCTGAAGGCAGTGCCTCTGAAGAGAGATATGCACTCCCCTTTTTTTGCCTAGTTCTCAGAGGTGCCTGTTATTTGAGCTGGGGAATTTAAGAATTACTAATGACATGTTACAAGGGAGAAAAACAACTATGAAAAGTTCCAGGGACTATATGAACTATGTAATACATAAGATCACAACATCATAGATTTCCTTCTAGTCAAGATGGCTTCATGATGGAGGCAGACTTCTTAAGTTCCCACATATCTACTCTATCAAGAACCTGAAATTTATACCAGACTAAATATCAAGAAACTCAGTTAAGTAATAACTATAGTGATTTCTTCTATTCTAGAACTGCAAAGAAAGTCAGTCAGAAGCCCAGCAGTAGGAAAGCATTTACCAGAATAGTTAGTGCAGGCAAACCAGTAGCTTCTAGTTGAACCAGAGAACAGCTAAAGATATCAGATAGCAATAAAAGCAGTAAAACCTCTCTGGCAGGGTTCCTCCAAGATGGTGAAAGATTTTAAAATAATGGCTAATGATAGCTAGGAACTTATACGTTACCAGGAGCAGCAGCAATCGATACAGTTTGCCAAATGTTCATAATAGGAACTCATAACCCTAGAAGCACTGAGTTCCAAATCAATCCACTGTTTGGATTAAGTTCAGCAATTCCATGAAGCTCCCAGTAGCAAAGGGGCCATCAGATTGCTAAAGGAAGGGCAAATGAGCCCAGGTGGCAAATGTGGCAGGTCAAAGCTTCAGGGAAGATCAGAGTTAGACCAAGCTCTAATTGTGAGTAACTACTGAAAGATATGAAGTTCAAGTCTTAAAAAGAGAGAGAGAGAGATGTAGAAAGAGAAAGAGAGGTTTGGAGGAGAGCTCAGGCAAGTCCCAGCCTTTACTCTACCATCATGGCTCTACCTCCTCCCAAAAAGAAAAATCTAAGGTATATCTTAGTCAAGATTCAGAGCTTTCAAACCAAAGAAAAAATACAGCAAATGCCTTAAAAGTAAGAACCAAGGAAGTTGGTTTGTCAGGATTGTGAAAAAAGAACATAAAAAGAACAAACAAAACAAAGAAAAGGAAAATCACGAGGAAGAAAAAACAAAAAGCAAAAAAGTGAAAATATTCCATCTGTATTCAGATGTCATAGTTCTTTCTCTGGATTGCATTTTCCATCATGAATCTGGAATCATTGTTTAGCTGGAGAAGGGCTAAGTTTATCAAAGTTGATCATCACACAATTTGCTGTTACTATGTACAATGTTCTCCTGGTTTTATTCTCTTCATTCAGCATTATTTCGTGTAAGTCTTTCCAGAATTTTCTATGATTATTGAGCTCATCATTTTTTTGAGTTTTTTTTTATTATAGCTTTTTATTTACAAGTTATATGCATGGGTAATTTTTCAACATTGACAGTTGCAAAACCTTTTGTTCCAATTTTTCCCCGTTCTCCCCAACCCCTCCCCCAGATGGCAGGTAGATCAATACATATTAAATACGTTAAAGTATATGTTAAATATAATATATGTATACATGTCCATATAATTATTTTGCTGCACAAGAAGAAGTGGACTTTGAAATAGTGACAATTAACTTGTGAAAGAAATAAAAAATGCAGGCGGACAAAAATAGAAGGATTGGGAATTCTATGTAGTGGTTCACACTCATTTCCCCGAATTCTTTCCCTGGGTGTAGCTGGTTCAATTAATTACTGATCTGATTTGTTTCATCTCATTGTTGAAGAGAGCCACATCCATCAGAATTGATCATCATATAGTCTTGTTGTTGAAGTACATAATGATCTCCTGGTCCTGCTCATTTCATTCAACGTCAGTTCATGTAAGTTTCTCCAGGCCCTTCTGAAATCATCCTGATGGTCATTTCTTACAGAATAATAATATTCCATAACATTCATATATCACAATTTATTCAGCCATTCTCCAATTGATGGGCATCCACTCAGTTTCCAGTTTCTGGCCACTACAAACAGGGCTGCCACAAACATTCTGGCACATAAAGGTCCCTGCCTTTCCCTTCTTTAGTATCTCTTTGGGACATAAGCCCAGTAGTAACACTGCTGGAACAAAAGGTATGGACAATTTGATAACTTTTTGAGCATAGTTCCAAATTGCTCTCCAGAATGGCTGGATGGGTTCACAATTCTACCAACAATGTGTCAGTGTCCCAGTTTTCCCACATCCCCTCCAACATTCCGAATTATCTTTCCCTGTCCCAAACTAGCCAATCTGACAAGTGTGTAGTGGTATCTCAGTGTTGTCTTAATTTGCATTTCTCTGCTTAATAATGACTTGGAGCATCTTTTCATATGGCTAGAAATAGTCATCATTTCTTATAGAATAATATTCCATTACATTCATATACCACAATTTGTTCAGTCATTCCCCAATTGATGAGTACGCCTTCAATTTCCAATTCTCTGCTACCACAAAAAGGTGGTATAAACATTTTTGCACATGTGGGTTTTTTTCCTCTTTTTATGATCTTTTTGGACCCAGTAGTGGCACTTCAGGATCAAAAAGTATGCAGAGTTTTATAGCCCTTTGTGCATAGTTCCAAAGTGCTTTCCAGAATGGTTGGATCAGTTCACAAATTCATCCCCTTCAACACTTATCATTTTCCTTTTCTATCACACTAGTCAATCTGAGGTGATACCTCAATTATCTTAACTTGCATTTCTCTAATCAATAGTGATTTAGAGCATTTTTTTTAATATGACTATGTTATGATTCTTTCATGGTGCTATAAGTCACTGGAATTTATAGGACTCCGGAAGATTCACAAGTCATGAGTCAGTGTGACATTCACAAGTCCAGGAGATTCACAAGTCAGGGAGGAGTGGAGAAGATTCACAAGTCAGGAACCCACAATCCCACTCTCTCAGAGGAGGAGTCAACCTTTGAGTTTACGCCTTTAAAAGAGCATATAAAAGCACAAGCTCACTAGAAGCTCTTGGAGCCTCAGCCAGGAGTCACTTGGGGAGATTGATAAGCCAGGATTTGGAGAAAGGCTGAAGCTGGCAGAGGCAAAAGACTAGCAGCAAGAACTCTTGGAACCAAGGAGAGAGATAGACCTCTAAGAAAGCTAACCAGGCTATTTTGGAAGAGACAATAAACAATCTGAACTTTTAACAGCTGGCTGTATTTGAGGTGATTATTACACAGAAGTGAAACTAAAGCTGCTTCCAGAAGCCCCCCAAGAAACCGGCTCCCAGAGAACAATTATATTTTAGAGAAGAGAATATTACAACTATGAAGAGCTTTAATTTCTTTATCTGAAAACTACCTTTCATATCCTTTGACCATTTAATAATTGGGGAAAGATTTATATTTTATAAATTTGACTCAGTTCTATATATTTTAAAAATGAGGCCTTTATCAGAAAAACTGTTTCACAGATTTCTGCTTCCCTTCTAATGTTGGTTGCATTGGTTTTGTTTGTGTAAAAAATGTTTTAAATTTAACATAATAAAAATGATGCATTTTATATTTCATAATGTCCTCTATCTCTCATTATTATTTAAAGCAGATAAAGGAAAGTTGAATGGATATAAAAATAGTTTGGTTTAGAAATATATCAACTCAATAGGGGAAAAAAATGTAGGGATAAGGAGGCAGAGGTTAAGAGAGAAGAAATGGTCACAAATGAAACAAGTTTTCTAATACTAAAGGAGGGAATTATTTTTTAAAAAAAGAAAAAGAAAATAATTCAATCTGTGATACATGAATATAATAGAATATTATTGTATCACATGAATTGTAATAAAACCTGTGATGAACTGAGAGTAAAGTTGAAACAGAAGAACAATTCATATAATGTAGCGCTCTCTTCTTTTCAAAAATATACTTGTTCTCTGGGAGCCGATTTTTTGGGGGGCTTCTGGAAGCAGCCTTAGTTTCAGTTCTGTGTAATAATCACCTCAAATGCAGCCAGCTGTTAAAAGTTCAGATCCTTTATTGTCTCTTCCAAAATAGCCTGGTTAGCTTTCTTAGAGGTCTATCTCTCACCTTGGTTCCAAGAGCTCTTGCAGGTAGTCTGATAGCTTCACCTCCAGCTCTCTCTGAATCTTGGTTCTATTCTTCTCCCAACTGAATTCTGGCTCTGTCAATCGCTTCAACTCACTTCTCACCTAACTGAAGCTCTAAGAGTGACTCCTCTACTCATTCTGCTCTCAATATCTTCAACTCACCCTCACTGAGACTGAGAGCTTCTTATATATGATCTCTTAAAGGTGTGAACCCAAAGGTTGACTCCTCCTCTGAGAGAGTGGGATTGTGGGAGGTGTAAACTTGAATATCTCATATACTGAATCCTGAAATCTCCCAAATTTGTGAACTAATGTGTGAACTCTCAAAGGTGTAAACTTAAGCATTGTTTCTATTAATTCCAGTGACTTAACACCTTGTAAGGATGCTAACATTTCCCGCTTTCTTTTGATTTAGAACATAAGGTGGTCATGACCTCCCTGACTTCTCAAGGAGGTGAGAACCCCAAAAAGAAGGTGATCACACCCTCCCTGACATCTCAGGAAGGGAGATGAAAACACCAAAGGAAATGGGCAATCAAATCAGATTAGTGGGTTTCTGAAGGGGCTCATTTGAAACAGGTATACATAAATCCATCAGTATGGGAGGCATTACACATAATTACATAAATTACATAAGCACATGGCAATATAACACAGGCTAGTAACAAATAACATGAATCAACATGAGAATTTATACATGTCCATAGTCTCTCATCAACAATTTTTCATCTCAAGGAATCCAATGATTCCTGCTGGTTTTCAAGTCCTTGAAATAGTCTCATCTTGTGTTAGTAAATCCAATGATTCCTGAAGATTTTAAGAGTTCTTTTAACAATCTCATTATCAGCCATGCCCTTTCAGTGTCAGATGTTTCTTAAATCTTCTCCTTTGTTTTGAGGTTTTTCTCCTTTTCTGTCTCTCTCCAAGTGCTCATTGCCACCTATCTGTTTCCTTCTCCATAGGTAGGAACACAAGCAAACCCTCTCTCCCAGGCAGTTAACCTATGTAATTCCCTTCTATTTACCATTTTTGGGATTTCTCATCATCATCTGGCAATTACATTAGAGCTGTTTGCACTGGACACTGCCCTGTTGGATTAAAAAGTCTGTATTCTCCCCAATTATAATCTCTTTCTGCCATGTGATTATTTTTAGGCTGCTTGATCACATCAGAGTTCTGACCTTCTAAAGCAGGGGTCCTCAAAACTACGGTCCGTGAGCCAGATGTGGCAGCTGAGGAAGATTATCCCCCTCACCCAGGGCTATGAAGTTTCTTTATTTAAAGGCCCACAAAACAAAGTTTTTGTTTTTACTATAGTCCAGCCCTCCAACAGTCTGAGGGACAATGAACTGGCCCCCTATTTTAAAAGTTTGAGGACCCCTGTAATCTAAAGACTTTCTGGGTGTAACCTCAGCTGCCATCATGCTCCACCTGTCTTTTGATTGATATCTTGGAGCTGGGCCCTGCCTCTCATTTCCTTGGGTCAATTTACATGCTGAGACCCAGCGGAAGCCCTTGTGGCATTTTGGACATGGGGTTTTAGGTCTTCTCTCACCCTGTCTTCTCACTCTATCTCCATATCTGCATTGGGCTCTCAGATGTCCAATCTTTCCACACTGAAAACACTGACGAGTTTCTCTAGAAGTCCTTTGCCAAGAAGGACCCTGTCTTCCCATGTTCATCATAGTTTGGGCATAATTAGCATGTGTGCCCACTGTGGCACAGCGTCTTATGATCTTCTCTAAAGGAGCATCTTTGTCTAGTCCCCATATAATTATTTTGCAAACCTCATTGGCATTTTCCTTAGCCAGATATCTGGTCATTATTTCTGTAGCTGCATTATCTCCAATGGTTCTTGTTACAGTTGTTTGCAAATGTCCCACAAAATCAGCAAAAGGTTCACTGGGACCTTGCTCTATTTTTGTGAAGGCTTTACATCCATCTTTCTGTCTGGGGAGAGAACTCCAAGCTTTTATTGCAGCCAATCTGTTCTGAATTCTCTGCATATTGACCTTCACCTGCTAGTTGGTCAAAAGCGATTTGTACATTAACTCCTGTTTGCCTATTTCATTGGGCTTGAATCCTACATAATTCATGATACTCTGAAAGACACAATAAGTTTTGTCCCAGTTCTAAACATGTCCTAGCTATGGATTTCCAATCACTCGGGGTTAAGATTTCTTTTTTTTTTTTTTTTTCAATTTAATAGCCTTTTATTTACAGGTTATATGTATGGATAACTTTACAGCATTAACAATTGCCAAACCTCTTGTTCCAATTTTTCACCTCTTACCCCCCACCCTCTCCCCCAGATGGCAGGATGACCAGTAGATGTTAAATATATTTAAATATAAATTAGATACACAATAAGTATACATGACCAAACCGTTATTTTGCTGTACAAAAAAGAATCAGATTCTGAAATATTGTACCGGGGTTAAGATTTCATAAGACAAACTATCTAGTAACATTTTAACATAAGAGGATGTAGCCCCATAAAGAGTGCAACCCTTTTTCAAATACTTAATTTTTTCCAAATTGAAAGGAGTGTATTTTTTCCAAATTGAAAGGAGTGTATTTTCTCCCTTTTTATCCTGAAGCTCTTCAATCACAGGATATGCATTTATAAAATCAGATATATCTTGCCCTTCATTTTTTGCCTTAATTAATGCCTTTTCCAATCTTGTCACAGGCTCCTTAATAGCAGGTTCTGATTGGGTTACTACCTCTCCCCCTCCTTCTTCTTCCTTCACCCATGAAGGGTTGAGGGGGGAGGGTTATGAGATGAGGAATGATCTAATTTCTCCTGCTGTGAATCTGATTCTTCATCCTTTTCACCTAGTTTAGTTGGCACCTCCCCCTCCTGGTCTTTCTTCTTTTCATCCTTTTCACCTAGTTTAATTGGCACCTCTCCCTCCTGCTCTTTTTTCGTTTTCATTATTCTAACACTTATATAATTTCCTAAAGTCAGTTGTATTAAATTATATGTATTAAGTCTGTCTTTGGAAATTGAGTCAGGTCCATTTTTATTGTAGAATTGACAAAGTTCCTCTCCTACTAATTTCCATTTGTTTAGATCCAATTCTTTTTCCATAGAGAAACAAGGACATATGTACTTTACAGTTTCTAAAAGTTCAGTGATCTGCTCCAAAATTATAATCAAACCTTGGCTTTTCACAACCTTGACAATGTTCTTTAAACATTTTCCTTGAAGAAAAACAGAAGGCTGTTTTCTAAACATCTGTCCCACCTTAGCTGAAATTCTACTTTAACTCTTTTAACAAAATTTCTTTGTTGTATTCACCCTAATTTCTGGGGTGAGGAGACTTTCCCACTGGATCAGGATCAGAGCTTTTCCACTGAAATCAGTCCCTGTTCAGGTGCCAAAATGTAGTGTTCTCTTCTTTTTCTAAAATATGATGGTTCTCTGAGAGCAGGTTTCTTGGGGAGGTTTTCTGGAGGCAGCCTTCATTTCAGTTCAAATCAATAATCACCCCAAATGCAGCCAGGGGTTAAAATATAGTCCAAAATAGCCTGGTTAGTTTTCTTAAGAGGCCTATCTCCCTCCTTGGTTCCAAGAGCTCTTGCAGCTTGTCTGCCAGTTTCAGCCTCCAGCTCTCTCTGAATCTTGGTTCTACTCTTCTCCCAACTGAATTCTGATTCTGTCATGTGTGAACTCTCAAAGGTGTAAACTTAAGCATTGTTTCTATTAATTCCAGTGACTTAACTAACATCTTGTAAGGATACTAACAATATAACACAATAAACTTTTAAAGAACATTTCTGAAAGATTTAAGTTCTGACCAATGAAGTGAATTTTCTTTATGTATATTAGTAAACATTAGTGTCCATATGGTTAGTGTTTTCAAAAGGAAAAAGGAAAATCATTTCATAAGTTCCATGAAGTCAGCTCCTTTTATTCATTTGATATAGGATTCAATTTACAAAAATATGATTTAGATATAATTGTTTAGGTCCTCTTTTGTTATATAAAACAAAATGAATCTGTGCAGAAACAAAATGGACACGCAGAAAAAGTAGCATGCTTTGGAGGAATCACCTAATCAGTACTTTTCAGGATTTAGAAAAAGCTAAGGGGAAAAATGAGTATAATATAAATCAGAAGACCTGAGTTACTCAGGTTCAAGTACAGATGTATCCAGAGGAAATAAGAGTGTGAGATAAGATAAAGTGGAAGCACTTATTGAAGATGGCCTTCACAAGTTTACCCACAAAAGGTAGAAAGATACAGGATGATAATTAGCATAATAGAAGAGACATGGGAACAGTTGTAGAGTAGATAAGGAATCTGTAGACAGAAAGCAACTGAAGATCAAAGTCAAAGAGGGGAGATGAAAGAGGACAATCTGTTAGAGAAGACAGGACAGAATGGGATCATCTGTAAAGGTAGAGATTTGCCTTAGTAAGGAGTCAGTGTGAGATAGATGAAGAAGAAGATAGTGGTAGAAGATATATGAGCCAAAAGACACATACAAATACCCTCATTTTTTTTCTGTAAAATATGCAAAGTTCCTTGCTGAGAGAATGGGGGAGAGGGAACAGTGGTAGGTTTGAAAAGACATGAAAAGATTTTGAAAAGCTGCTAAGGAGTGGTATAGTGAGCTGATAAAGAGGTTCGTAGGACTGCCAAGCAGCTGTGAGGACCCAGTTGTGTTTGTAACAGATCTGCACTGGACTCAATTAGAATTACTGTGCAATTTTCCCCACTTTTGTTTGTCAGAACTTGTAGAAGAGTGATCAATGAGCCATGAATAATGAGTGAAAGTACTCCCAGTACAAGAAGGAATGATTGCCTCATTAGAGGGAGCTAGAAGATACAATGGAGAGGAAAAGACTTAGGATAAAGGCAAGTTTGTTGTCTACAGAACAGGCATTCCAGATGGACCAGTGAAGAGAGCATTTCATTAGGACTTAAGGGTAGGAGAGCTGAGAGAGATGGGAGTAAGGAACTATGTGCTGAGGGAGAATGTATAGGGTTTTAATGATGACCCACAGGGTTCAGAATCTCTTGAGATGTGTAAAATATGATCAATTGTATGTATGCTAATCATTTAGTAGAAGGCACTACTCTCCTTTCAAGAGAGGGTGGAGTTCACAAAGGAAACAAACATCACACTACATGGAAGTCATAATCAGATGGAAGGTTTTCTTTTACTTCTTTTTCCTCTTAAGCAAAAGATAAGAGGAAGCAGAAGTCTCACTCCCCACCAACTTTTGTTTTCCTCTTCCCTCAGAAAAAAGGTGCAATAGTAGATGGAAAGCCCAATGTCAGAAGGAAGGTCACGTTCCTCCTCACATAGAGGTCAGGCTAGTAGCTGTAGCAGCCCTAGAAGCCTTCCCTCAGACACAAAGCACGTGAAATCAGAGGAAGATCATGGAAAGTGTGCAGCCAGAAGATCATTCTTCTAACTTGGAGTTCAGATAATCCAATAATTTTTAAAAAATTTTTTCTTCTCAACTTTCTTCCCAAGTCAATTGTGTTTTTATGAGATACTTTATATATTCTATTTTTCAGATTTTTGAATATAATATTTCTTGTTATACAATCTCTGGCTTCTGTGTGGTCCATTGTAATTTTCAGTAAAACTTGTTTGGACAAGGTTTTGTACCTCTTCTTGGCAAGCTATTAATTCCTTTTTTCAATTTTTCTTCCATAGTTCTTATTTCTGGGGTTGCGTTTTCTTCTAGTACTCTCATTTCATTAATAAAAACATTTTTTTACTCTTTAAAAAAATCTTGCTTCATTTCTTCCAGGAATTCTAGTCGAATTTTTGTCCGAGCTGTGTTTTAAATTGAGGCTTTATTTACAGATGTTTGAGTCATTCTCTTCTTCTAGGTTTATGTCTTAAGCATTCCCATCACCATAACAGCTTTTAATGGTGAGATTCTTTTTTTGTTTGTTTGTTTGTTTGTTTGTTCATTCAGCATACTTCCTCACTTTGGACTTGTCATTAGAATCATGATTTGTCCTGCTATCATGGTTGGTTGCTCCTCTGTAGGTTTCAGACATGGCTAAATGCTGTTAATTGAGACCCTGCTCTCCTTCTGAGGTCCAAACCAAACCGATATTGTTTGCTTTTGAACTTGATCTCTTGGTACACCACTTAAAGCCTACAACCAGTCTTTATTTTGCAATAACACTAACGGGAATTGGCCCTCTCCACGGTACATCCTAGATCTGAGACTCAAAACTGGGTAATGGGTGACAAAGCTGTCAGATGGCAGATGTTTCCATCCATCACAATGTTCTGATGTTGATTTGGGACCTAATCTTACCCTGGTGCACAGCTTCTCCCTCAGAGATAGTGTGATCTTGTGGAGCTCCTCCCCAGTATCTACAAACCTCCGTATCTGTCTCCCTATGCCAACTTGAGCTAAAAAAATACTACTACTTTTTCTTGGATTTCCCCTGGTGCACTAGGGGTAAAGTGGAGGATAGTGGGGGAAGAAGCTCAATGTACTGTTTCCTGCTACTGCATCATCTTGGCCCTACCTCCCGAGTTCTATAAGGATCAATTCAAATAATATATGTGGAAAATACTAAAGAATTATAAAGCCCTTCATAAATGTAAGATGATACTAATCATCATTATCATCATCATCATCATTTAGAGATAACTCTGAATTGTGAACGTGAATGTGAAAATCAGGTTTAAAAGGAGGAATGGTCTACCTTAAAAAGAAATAATAAAACCCTGTAGGAGCAAGACACTAAAACTCCAGAACAGGAAATGAGATGCAATTCAGGAGGCCAAGGAAATTTTAAAAAATATTTCTTTAAGTATATTAGAAAAAAGGAAAAAATGCTTTCTTGTCTTCTTAACAAACAGAAAGGAAAAAAGATAATTTTAGTTCAATGAAAAAAGCAAAAGCTTTCCTTCTCACTCCAACAACAGAAATGTGGGCTATCAAATGCAATAGATAAGACACAATGAAAAACCAAGGAAGAAAAGCAGGAGGGTTTTTTCAAATCTATAAGCCCTTAAAAAAATACACTTTAGGGAACTTAAGGAATTAGCCAAATTCAGTCTGATAATTCTAATGTTTTTAAGAATTCAAAGAAGACTAGACAAGTATTAAAGATTAGAAGAATGCCAAAAAGATGCTTATATTTTTTTCAAAAATGAAAACAGAATATATTGGGAATTTAGAGACCTTAAATTTAACTAAGGCACCTAGAAAGACTTAGAATTAGTGAGCAAATTGGGAAACCACAAAATCAGGCTCCAAAAACATAGAAGGAAAAGGTACTGAATATCAATAGTATTGTAGAGAAACAAGTTCTAAAAAGGTAAAACAATCTTCTCTAAAGGAGTGATAAGAATGTGAATTCAAAAGAAAGAGATAGATGTAATACAATCATATTTTAGTCAGTTTTTCAATTCAATCCCACGTTTCACATTCTTCAATGGAATGAAACAATGGGTTGATGGACTATAGTCAGTTATCATCAGTGGGTCACACAGGAAGATGAAGATATAGTGTTATGTAGTGTTATACACAAATCAGTCTTGCATACGAGGACATTCTACATTTTCATCTATGATCCTGTTAACGGTACTGAGTCTTATTAAATTTCTGGATGTGAAGTTTATAGAGACAGAAGTTAGGAGTGGAGGAATTGGAGAAGGGTGAGAAATGAAAGAAGAGTATACATTGTTTAGCAAAGCAATACAGGATTCAAATGACCTTAATAAGTCTGACAACAGGTCATATATTTATTTGGATTATTTAGGCATACTTAGGAATGAAAATCAAACAGCATAATCAGAATATGGGAAGTGAAGAGCTTTGTGCAATTACTGTTGAACAAGATGAGTATCATCAACAACAAAAAATTTTTAAAGGAGGCACATTACCAGAGCACCTCATGTAATACATCAAAATCATGTTCAGAATAATCAATAAGAGACTAATAAAGCAAAAGAATCTAAGATAAATTCTGTTTTAGAAGTTATTTCCCTTCTCTGGACCTAAGTTTCTTCATCTATAAAACATGGTAGATGAGTTAGATTATTTGTGAGTGATCAAGTAATAAATTCAACTTCTATATCCATCTTGATTCCTGGTTTACTGCATAATATTTAGGCAGTCATTTCCCCAAATTGTACTTCACCTTCCCTAACCAGACTCACAGAATCTGACATAAGGAAAGGACTCTCAAAGGTTATCTAGTCCAAACCACATGGGAAGAAAAATCCTCTCAAGAATATTTCAAAGAAGTAGCTATCCAAGAGTTCCAGTGACTAGGAGCTTAGTACTTCTGAGAGAGTCCATTCCATGAGCAGATATATTAGCCAGGGAGTTTTTCCTTATATCAAAGCTAAACCTATGTTGCTGCAACTTCCATCTACCATTTCTAGTTGTTCTTTAAAAATATGCAGTCTAATCCCTCTTCTATATGGCATCCCTTCAAAAATTTTAAGACAGCTATTATATCCTTCTCTGTCTCATGCCCCAAACCTATTCTTCTTCTGATAAATACAATCATATCTCTGATGGCCTTGAAAATCTTGAAAGAAAGATGCCCCTCCTAAAGACATAAGCATGGGATATTTGATCAGGACATTTGTCAAGTAGTCTCTATGAAATTATCCTGTGAGCTCTAATGACAAAAGTCCTAAGATACTTTACTAAGGTTCTCTTTCATTATCTGAGACTACATAGTTCTAGATTCCAAGTCTGCTCTAAAAATAGCACTCTCATGTCTATCTAAAAAGCTTAGGTAGAGGCATGAAACTAGATATAATGTAGGATATACAGTTACCAGCAATAGCAATGTGTACTAGAACAGATATTCCAATTTTTTTCACCAATTCAATTAAAAAAAAAACATTTACTAAATCATGTGTAAAGCACTGTGGCTAAATTAATAGAAATAGCGGTCCTTAGAAACTTATTCTAGTGGGTAGATGGAAAGTGGGGAAAACATATATATGTCTATAATATAAGGCAAAATCATGATGTATTGTTGTATTATGGGAAAAGAGTGATCAGATAATGGTCTTATAATTTCTTTTCATTTACAGAAAAAGAATAGCATGGAAAACTGAGCCATTTCCAATGAAAGATGAGAATTTGGTTTTCTAGATCTAATTTGCTGTTGACCTTGACTCTAGGGAATTAGATTCATAACATAAAATTCTGGAATAACATAGCAAGAACTGGATTTCTTAAAGAAGCTATTTTAATAACAAGAAAGAAAGAAAAAAGAGAAAGAGAGAGAAGGAAAGAAGGAAGGAAGGAAGGAAGGAAGGAAGGAAGGAAGGAAGGAAGGAAGGAAGGAAGGAAGGAAGGAAGGAAGACAGACCTCTTTGGGAAGGGTCATTCACTCCCTATTTTCTCCCCCCTCACTCTAAACATACATTCAAAGAACAAATTCTACCCTAAGAATCAAAACTCTGAAGTTCCATTTGCCATTCAATTCTGGGAATCTCTCTGGCTTCGACACCTTAAAACCTCAAACCTCATCTAAGGAGATCAAATTTGGACCTTACTGTTTAATACCCACCTCACATATCTTAGCATCGAAGGCATGTAAACTCCTTTGCACCTTGTCACTCTGCTGAGCCAATCTCCTTCTGGAACCTCTAACATGGCACTTGGCTTTCTTTTCCCTCTCCCCTCCCCTTCCCTCCTTGATTATAATTCTGTGCTTCAAACTGTGAAGCAAAAATTACAGACATTTCAAGAAAAAAAAAAAAGAAAGAATGAGAAACCTTATTAAATACACATTAGACGCACACAGCACAAGGCTTTAGGAAGAGAAAAAAAATGCAGTTGGGAAAGATTATTCATCTCTTCCAAACATTCTCTCTTGACAAAGATGATTGGAATCAGACAGTGGCACTAAGCTGTCCCGTCACTTATCTTCTTCTTCCTTTCCTCAACAGTCACACTGCTTATTATGATGAAAAAGATTGCTTCCAGGCTCAGGGCACAAAGCTATAGGATTTCTTCAGAATGTGTAAAGTCTAAAACCACTGGACAAATAGGTAAGCTTGCTTAGACCTTTTGCGTGAAGCAAAAGCCAACTAAGATCCTCTCTATCTGTGAAGGAAACTTCCAATAGCTTACTTTTGGTTTTCAATTTTCCCCTATCCATATAGATATACAGTAGTGGCAAACTAGAGAATGCTTTTAATTTAGGGATTCCTCAAATCTCCAATTCTGTGATTTTATGTTTTATCGTACTTTCTTCTCTTTATAACCTTCCTATTAGGTCTCCATTCCTATCTCTAGAAATAAAGTAAATTGAGTACCAATGATAGGTGAAATTACAAGAAATGATCAAGTCACTAAGAATTTAGTGTTTCCTTTTTAAGTAAAACAAATGGAATTAGGTCCAACCCCCTTTGTTTTTACAATACAAGTGTAAGTTGTTTTTTCAGGTCCTATCTCATGCCTCTCAATTACACATAATCCTGTATTTTAGACTGGACTACTGTTCACTGAATGTACCATATCCTGCCTCTGTATCTTTATTCATATGGCTTTTCTCCAACTGGAATGCACTGCCCCGCCACAATAGCTACCTGTCAAATCTTACCCATTTCTTCAAGGCCCATTTCACATCATTTATGAAAGCTTTCCTGATTACCTTCCGCCACTAAGCAGATGTAATACTCCTCCCTTCTCTGAGTTCTAACTGTACTTTGTATCCATTTTGAACTTACACTATTTTGCTTTATGATAGTTATTCAGGTATCTTGTTTGGTATCTTATCCTGATAAGTTATCTTCAAAATCAATTGAATACATAGAAAAAACCCTTAACTGTAGTCCTATCAGGCAGATACTTTCTGGTATTATGAGATAACCATAACCTTGATGCTTCATTCCCATATGTGAATTTTTAAAAATATTGTTTCCATATTTAAAGTCACCCCCTGGATAGCTGGTATATAGATTCTATTTCAAACAGTCAAATTATTTAAAGGATATTCAACTTAAATAGGTCCCAAATATCACTACACTTTCACCTGGATATGGGGTAGAGATGTAGTAGACTTTAACTATACTCAGAAAGCTTTGTGGGGGGTTGAGAAAAACTGCCAAGACAAATGCATTTCAGATGTTATAATACCTCTTTAAAAATGACACAGAATTATAACCTTGTGAATGTTGCTCTCACAAAAACCTGGCCCCACTCATGTCAAAAGACAGGATTACAATTTTTGTAAATGAGAATAAAAACTTATCATTGAAAAATCAAGTAGGAAATCCCACTAAAGTTTCCTAGGAGAAAGGGAGAAAGTTCTGTTACAGATTTGTAATGAATATTTTTTTAGAAAGTTAAGGTTAAGGAGATCATTGTACACAGCAACACATAATTATATGATGATCAATTCTGATGGATGTAGCTCTTTCCAACAATGAGATGATTCAGATCAGTTCGAATAATCTTATGATGAAGAGAACAATTGGCATTCAGAGAGAGGACTGTGGGGACTGTGGGGACTGAGTATGGATCACAACATAGTATTTTCCCTTTTTTGTTGTGGCTTGTTTGCATTTTGTTTTCTTTCTCATTTTTTTTTCCTTTTTGATCTGACTTTTCTTGTGCAGCATGATAACTGTGGAAATATGTATAGAAGAATTGCACATGTTTAACATATAGTGGATTACTTGATGTCTAAGGAAGGGGGTGAGGGAAAGGGAGGAGAAAAAAATTTAAAACATAAGGTTTTGCAACAGTCAATGTTGAAAACTATTTTATGTACATGTTTTGAAAATAAAAAACTTTATATTAAAAACAAAGAAAGAAAAAATAAAATTTACTGTGAGAACTTAACCAAGTTCATCACACACTCTAATAGCTCAGATTAGTCCCCATCTTTGGAGAAATGCAGAACTCCAACAGAAGAATAATTCGCTCATCTACTCTACCCTAGAAGATATTCTCTTTAATTAGGAAAGAGAGAATCCTGCAGTTCAAAAATAGGATCTAATGAATACCTGGCCAGTCTGGCCAAAGCTATAAATAATAAGATGATATCAAGCCACAGGATCTAATATTAAGATTTGTAAATTTTGTTTTTGATTTTATGTTTATATCATATTCCTTTCCAAATTCAACCAAACCAACCAACATATCTACTGATTATGAATGTATATTCAACATTCCATTTTCATAGCTCCCTCAGCATTTCTGTTATGACAGATTTATATTCTCAACTTTTCTCTGTGATTTGAGAATTACAATTATATCCTGCTCAGTTTCAATTACTTGTTCTTTTCACTTAAAATACAGTCATTTTATATAGTTTCCTAGTTTTACTTAGTTTATTCTGCATTGGCTTAAATAAATCTTGCAAAGCTTTTCCCTACTGCTCCACATGTATTATTCCTCATGATGCAGTAATATTTCATTATATTCATGTACCAAATATTATCTAGTCATTCCCCAGTCAACATACATCAACATACATCAACTTTGTTTCTAACTCTATGAAAAAAATGCTGCCATGAATATTATGTATTTAGAAATATTCTGTCTTTGACCTCATCTGTCTAGCAATGGGATCGCTGAGTAAAAGTACTTGAACATTTCAGCCAGAGTCTTAGTTTGATTCCAAATTGCTTTCCAGTATAGCTGGATCAATTATAGCTCCACCAGTTGTGTAGTTTAAGTGTGCCTGTTTGTACACGTCTACATCCAACATTGATTATTTCCATGCTTTATTAGCTTTGCTATTTTGCTAAGTATAAAGTAAAATCTCAGATTTCTTTTGATGTGCATCTCTCTTATAATTAGTGATCTTTTATATGATTAATCATTCAAATCATTCAAAATGCTTTTTGGGAAGATAGGTGGAATTGCTGGTTGATATTCTTTGACTATTTATGCATGGGAGAATGGTTATGGTCTCACATACTTCTGTTAATTTTGGATATGGGGCCTTCATCAAAGATACTATATACACAATTTTCCCCAAATACCGAACTTTCTTATCCTATGGGCACTGATTTTGTTTGGGCAAAAACTTTTCAGTTTCATGAAACTGAAATTATCTACTTTATCTTTAGCTAAGAACTTTCCCTTTAGCCATATCCATAAAAGGGATCCCAGGATCTACTGTTGAAAAAAATTCTTCTTCCAAGAAGCAAGCAAGAAAGACAGAATGATCTGGTTCATGTCTATACTTGAAAACAGGCTTAAAATGAGGTTCTGTAGCCTCAATCAGTAAACTGCTTCAATAAAAGTGAGGCAGAATCTTCTGCAATGCTCATGCCCGTCATAATTAGCATTCATGTTTGCTAAATTCAATAAAGATTATTCCATATCCATAAACCATAAGTAGAATGCTTTCAAATTCACAAACAATAAATAAGACAGTGAATTAATGAGGATGCAAAAACTACACATGCATGACACTAGGCGTATTTCTACTGGTCTACTTTGGTTTGCCTTGTTTTCTATTTCTACAGATAAGAATCAAATGTGCTCTCACAAAACCTCAAACTTTAAGACATAAAACATTTTTCACTTACATTCATCCCTTTGTTCAAGCTTTAGTGTCAAATGAATGTGAACAGAATAGTAGGTTCATTAGAAGACACAGCAGTCATACAGCCTGACTGGCTGGGGCCCCGTTTTCAGCAGGCCAAATTTAATGTTCCCTGTATCATGGACAATGATATTATTGTTACTAGAATGTTTTATTGTGGTTGGTTAGTTCACTTAATGATAATAAAGCCAAGGTCTCTATGTGGCCCAGGTAGTTCTGCTCCACTGAAGAGTTAAAAATAAAGCTGGCCTAGCCCCAGATTGCACTTCTAAATCTTATCTACTGTTTTCACAATAAAAGAAGAACAGTATTCATCAGACTATGTATAGTTGAATATAAAATATTCTCACTCTAATAATGATATTGGGTCTAGTTAGTCATCTATTTTTTTTAAAAAAGAGGATATTATTCTTACTAGGAATATTTGAGAACTCAGAAACATATAGAGCAAAAAAGATTAGGTTTTCAGGAGGTCTCAAAGAACAGATGTCTCATTTGGATAGAGGATATACCCTATCCAAAAAGACAATCTGCTATTGAATGAAATGGAATAGAATGGAAATTTATTGTTTACTATATGTATCAAGCACTGTGCTAAGTGAAGGAGATACAAATAGAAAATTAAGACCTTCCCACCTCTTCATTTTCCATCAATAGCTGTGCTTGATCTCAACTCCAAAAATATCATACTTTCCCAGGGCATGCTCTTCAGCTGAAATCTCATCATCATGCAGACTGATCCAGTTGTTATATCAACATGTTCTCAATATTCTCAGTTGTTCTCTCTGGAAATCTAAAGGGTGGATCCATAAAGTCCTTCCAAAGCTTTTCTTTATAGAGAGTGCAGAACTTTCCAAGTAACTTCACTTTCTATTGGCTGGTCTCTTGGTTCACATACCACAAACATAATGTCTCCAACCCCCATCCTTTTAAGCTTCCTTTTGTGCCCTGCCTTCCCCCATGGGATTATAAATTCTCTGAAATCAGGGACTGTCTTATCTTTTTTCTATCTTCAGCACTTAGCACAGTGCCTGGCATGCTGTAGGTACTTAATAAATGTTTATTGATTCAGCAACTTTCAAAAAGCTCACATATCATTGGGGAAAATCGCACATAAAGGAAACTTTATGTTCAGTTCCCAACAGTTAAAAAGGCAAAGTAGTCCTGAAATTACAGCAGGGAAAATAACAAGGCAGATGGCAAGGTCTCAAGAACTTGAGGGAGCAAAATTGGAAATTGGTCTCTAACCAACAGGATACAGTGTCCAATGATTAGAGCGGAGTGGGATAACTTGGGATAACTCTAGAAGAGTTCCCAAAGCTATCTTAAACAAACATTTCTTTTTTTAACTTTTTAAAGCTTTTTATTTTCAAAACATATGCACAGATAATTTTTCAACATTAACCCTTGAATAGCCTTGTGTTTCAAGATTTTCCCCTCCTTTCCCCACCCCCCTCGTAGATGGCAAGCAATCCAATATATGTTATTAATGTTAAATAAACATCTCAAAATACTAGCCAGTCCAGGTGACAAAAGAATTGAAGATAAAATCTACTTTTCCCACATCACCATTTCCAACTAACTACTAAATCAAAGTGTCCTCCTGCAAGTCAGTTTATGGATGAGAAAGAAAAGAATTTTTAAATCACAGATCTTTCCCCAGAGGAGGCCAAGACTTTCCACTCCACAAAATGTTACATAATATAAGCAAAAGTTTCATTCCCAAATCTGAAAGAAAAATAAGTAAAATTAGGTAAGGCATCAATGGAGAAGAAAACAAGATTTTTTGGGATGAAACTAAAAGGTACTGCAGTGTTTATCAGAAAGATTGATCTTGAATTTACCTGCCAATGGAAAACAATGCCAGAGACAACTCACAATAGAGTACTCACATTAGATACCAAAATCAAAACTAAACGAAAAGGCCACATTCAAAGACTATGGAACACAAAAGGGCCTGGCATTGTGGAGACACATGGGCAAGAATAGAGCACAACAAACAGGCAGACCCTTCATTATTCAATTACTCACTCAGTAAATCGAGAATTAATGTTCATGGGTTCTGGTGAGTGACATAATTACAATTTAAAAAGAGCAATTAATCATCAGGCTTGTTGTTCACTGCCTTGCTAGGAGTCTGTTGCTTCATGAATATCAGTCTAACCACAAAAGGATTAAAAAAATATACAAATATGACCACTAAATTCCAACCTCTCTTTCTTCCCCTCTGCCTACCACTTCTCAGGCTAAACTCAGTTACATGTGATCCTGACATCTGTATCTCATTTATTTTTTGAGATTTCTCATCCTTCCCCTAATCTCTATCTTCTTTTGGACACTATTGTAGAAAAAAAAAAAAACAGCAGGATTTTCCAAAGATGCCAGCTGGGATAGGTGAAAAGATTTTGAGTTTTTGTTAAGTCCTCGTCTTATTTCTTTATGTGGAGAGAGACAGAAAAGTGAAAATAGAGGGTGAGAGAAAAGGAAAAAAAAGAGGAAGGAAGAGGAAAGGGGAGGGGAGAAAAGGAGAGGAAAAGGGTGGAAGGGAGAAAGGCAGGAAAAAAAGGAGGGAAAGAGGAAGGAGGGGAAAAAGAGAAGGAGAGGGAAAGTGAGAGGAAGAGGGAGAAGGAAGGGGAAAGGCAGGGAAGGAGAGAGAAGGAAGAGAAGAGAGAAGATGAGAGGGACATGACAGGAAGATAAAAAGAAAGAATGAAAGAATCAGTAGAGGATCTTAGTTCTGGGGTACTAATACTGCAACCTGGCTCTGAAATGAAAATAGTCAAATTTAGTGTCCATAAGGACATGATAGTTCAAAATATCTACTACATTCTTACTTCACTGCTACCTTTTTAGCCCTAGCTATCCAATCTTCCAAGATTCTAACACATCAGGAATTTGATTCTGAGGAACATGGGATATTAGAGAGAAAAATGGAAGGGGAAAAGAAGAATTTCCTCTTCTTAATACTACAAAAAAATACCAGGGACAAACTCTCCTCCCTTCCCCATGGCCAAGGAGATGCTTTCTGGAGGAATATCTTGATCAGAGATCAAGAAAAAGAAGTTCAGATCCCCATGTCTGTACATGTATATTCAAATCATGAGTTGATGTTAATTATCTAAATGTTAGTCATCTATATGAGGTATGTTTACTGTTCACAAGCAAGGACTATTGCAATTTGCTGTTGCTTTTTCAGAAAACTGCACTAAGACTTTAGGAATAACCTATATATAGCATAACTATAAAATCAACATGCATTTACTGAGCACCTACTATGTGCCAGGCACCGTGCTAAGCACTAAAGGAACTCAAATTGGGAAACCCAACATGCAAACAACTATATTAAAATATACACAGGAAAAATTGTAGATAATCATAGACGGGAGACACTAAGCATTAAGAGAGATTGGCAAAGGCTTCAAAAGAAGGTGGGGTTTTAACTGAGATTTGAAGGAAATCGGGAGCCAGAATATAGAAGGAGAATATTCAAAATGGGGAGTGGGGGATGGGAAGGGGAGGAAAGGTGAGAGCACAGCCAGTGAAAGTGCACAAGTCTGAGACAGACTTGTCACTAGATCGTAGAGTATAAGGAGGAGAGTAAGTTACATAAATCCGGAAAGGCTGGAAGGGGCCATATTATAACGAGCTCTAAAAGCCAAATAGTGTACATTCTATAGATCCTGGAAGTAATAAGAGAGTCACTAGAGTTTACTTAATGGGGGTAGGCTAGGGTGTTGTGGTCAGACTTCCGCTTTAGGAAGATCACTTGGCCAGCTGAATGGACAATGGACTAAAATAGGGGAAGGTAAGGCAGGAACACTAACCAGAAAGAGCTACTGCAACAGGGTGAGCATGAGGTAATAACAGCTTCTTCCAGAGGGATGGCAGTGTCAGAAAAGATAATATATATGGCAGATGTTAGAAAGGCAAAATTTATAGTATTTAGCAACTGACTGGATGGGTATGGGGAGAAGGAATGAAAATATATACAAAGTAGCTAAATACAAGGTAGCTCAGGAAAAGAGGCATTAGCAATGAGGGGGTAATGAGGAAAGGCTTCATGAAGAAGGTAATTCTTGAACTTTATCATTGAGGAGGAGAGGATGCCTGTAAGGAAAAGGTTAGGTAAAAACAGATTTTTTTTTTCTTTGCAATTTATTGACATACTCTTGCTGGTGAATTTGAGATACCTGGAATTTAAGTATTTACTAGACTCACAAGTTACTGCAAACTCAAACATTTTAATTCCAAGAGCTAATACATGCCTGCTACATAATAAGTTTAAGATGGAACAGAACCTAAGGTAGGCATTCTCCTAATGAAATTTAGGATAAACCTGACATGTAAACAAAGTTATGCTTTTGCTTTCCTTACATTCTTCTTTTAAGTCACTGATCCTTCCCAGAAAAGATCCAGGATCAGGGAAGAGCTAGGATCATTGAGAATCATTGAGAAACTGAATTACAAGAAAATTATTTGCTGTCATTCATTTAATAATTATATTGAATACCTACTTTATATAAAATGCTATACTAAATTCTGTGGAAGATACAAAGATGTACAAGACATGGATTCTGTCCTCAAGGTGCTTAAAAACCTAAGCAACAATTTTTGCTTCATAATTCTTCACTGAGTGCAGAGCCAAGATAGTTGAGTAAATCAGAAACTAGTCTGAACACTCCCAAATTCATCTTCAAACAACTATAAAATTATGCTTCAAAACAAATTCTGGAGCATCAGAACAAACAAGAGGACAGGGTAAAACAATTTTCCAGTCCAAGACAACTTGGAAGGTCAGCAAGAAAAGTCTGTTTCACTTTGCTAAAAGGGAAACAGTTTAGTGCATGAGTTTCTGGACAGCAGCAGACCAAATCGCAGCAAATCAGCATCTAGAGTCCTACGCTCTGGTATTGCAGGCTTCAGGAAGACCCCAGGTCCCCAGAAAAGCAAGCTGGTGGCTAGGCACCCATATTACCTATGCAACTTTAATGTAAAATTAAAAGTCACAAAATAGGCAGGAATATGAGTAAAATGAGAAAAAAAAAGGAAGAAAACTATAACCAAAGTAACTTATTAGGTACTTCTATTGAAAAGATGGCAGAATAAAGAAGGAAAACTTCTTAAGCCCTCCAAAATTCCCCTCCAAACAATGAGAACGCCACCTCAGAACTTATCTATGAGGAGGAAAGCAGCTTATCAGCACAGGAACGATTGTCTCACTGGTGGGGGAAGGGAACAAGGTCCAAGAGAAGGAATAGCAGTAAATGGCCTCAACCCTACTGTCCTGCAGTAAGTCTGCAAATTAGGGACAATCCATGAGAGAGGCCATGCTCTCCTGCAAGCCAGCTAGGCAAGCCAAGTCAGCTAGGCAAGTGAGCAGTTTGGGCAGCGCGCATAGTAAGACCCCACCCCAGCACAAACCACAACACTTGGACCCTATTGCTGGCCAGTGGTGAAGCTCCACCTCTGGATTAGTCAATAGTGAGACCCTGCTTCTGGAGCCTAACAGCAGAGAACTCTGTTTCCATAGCAACCCAGAAGGAGGGGTGCACTCCCAGGGACAGACCAGGAACAACATATCTCCTCCACAGCCACTCACCAGAAAGACTATTACCATAGTAACCCAGCAGTAAGGCTCCACTCCTGGAGCAGGTCAGCAACTAAACCCCACACCCAGAGGATAGGGAGATCCCAACTCTAGTACAAGCTAGAAGGAAGCCTACCCTCCCAGAGAAAGCAAGCAGCTAAGCCCTTCTGAAGTCTGGTCAAAGCTCGGAGCCCCAGCATAAAAAGGTTGGGATAACAAAGGCCCCAAACCTAACTCTCACATAAGAACACAAAGTCACAAAAAAGGCAGAAAAAAATGAGCAAAAAAAAAAAAAAAAAATCTTACCTAAAGAAAGTTACTATGAAAATAGGAAGGATCAAGGCTTAAAATTGGAGAGCAATAAAGTTAAAATAGCTACATGTGAGGCCTCAAAAGAAAAATGTAATTTAGTCTCAGGCCCAAAAAGAATTACTAGAAGAGCTTAAAAAGATTTTTAACAAGAAAATTATAGAAGTAGAAGAAAAAATGATAAAAATAAATTTTTATGCAAGAGAATCATGAAAAAAGATTCAACAGCATGGGAAAAGATGCAAAAATTTACTGAGGAAAATAACTTCCTAAATATAGAATTGGTCATATGAAAAAGGAAGTACAAATACTTACTGAAGAAAACAATTCCTTAAAAAAATTAGCAATTGAAAAAAATAAAAATAAATAATATGAATTGAATAAGTAGAAATTAATGACTTTATGAGACATCTAGATATAATAAAACAAAATCACAAAAGGAAAAAAAGTGAAAACAAGTGACCTAGAAAATATACTCAAGAAAGATAACATAATAAAGCCAAGATTTAAAAAAAAAGTGTAGACAACATCTTTCAAGAAATTATCAAAGAAAACTACCCTGATATATTAGAACCAGAGGGTAAAATATAAATCAAAAGAAACCATCAGTCATTGCATGAAAGAAACCCTCAAATGAAAAAGCCCCAGAAACATCATACCCAAATTCCAGAGCTCACAGATCAAGGAGAAAGTATTGAAAACAGCCAAAAAGAAACAATTCATGAAGCATGAAACATGAAGCAACAGTCAGGATTATGCAGAATCTGACAGCTTCCATGTTAAAGAACCAGAGGGCTTGGAATATGATATAACAGAAGACATAGAAGTTAGGATTACAACCAAGAATCACCTGCCCACCAAAACTAAATATAACTTTTTCAGGGGAAAGAAAATGGAGATTTAATGAAATAGAGAAGTTTCAAGCATTTCTAATTAAAAGACCATGGCTGAATAAAAAAATTGACTTCCAAATGCAAGACCTGAGGAAAACATAAAAATGAACAAAGAAAACATAAGAAATTAAACAAAGTTAAATTGTTTACATTTCTATATGGCAAAGTAATATTTGTAACTCAACAAATTTTTTACTATAAGAACAATTAAAAGGAGATATGTAAGCAAAGGTTATGGATATATGGTCATAAAATAAAAGGGTAACAAAAAGTGCACTGGAAGAAGAAGTGGGGGAGATTTAATGGAGTAAACTAAATTACAAAAAAGAGTTATTATAATGAAGGGAAACATAGGGGTTGATGGTATGGCCAAAGTTTAAACCTTAAAATTGGCTTAAAGAAGGAAGAACATACACACTCAGCTGGATATAGAAACTTATCTTACCCTATAAGTAAAAAAAAAAAAAAAAGGGGGGGGGAGGAAATAATAGAAGCGGGGGCAGGGAGGGGTGGACTGATAAAAGAGAAGATATCTTGGGGTAAGAGGTGATCAGAAGAAAACACTTATGAGAAGGGAAAGAGTGAGGTATAAGAAAGAAAACGAAAATTAGCATGAAGGGAAATACATAGCTATCTTAACTATAAATGTAAATGGGGTAAACGGACCCATAAAATGGAAGCGATAGCATGATAGATTTAAAAATTAGAGTCCTACAATATATTGTTTACAAGAAACACATTTGAAACAAAAAAACACACCCACAGTAAAGGTAAGGGGCTTGATCAGAATCTATTATGCTTCAGCTAAAAGAAAGAAAGGAGGGATAGCAATCATGATCTCAGACAAAATAAAGGCAAAAACATCTAATTAAAAGAGATGAAGAAGGAAATTCTATCTTGTTAAAAGTTATCAAAAACAATTAAATCATATCAATATTGAGCATATACATACCAAATGGCACAGAATCTAAATTTTTGAAGAAGTTGACTTGAGTTACAGGAGGAAATTGAAACTACTAGAGAACTTTTTTTTCATATAACTAAATAAATCTAACCACAAAATAAACAAAAAAGAAGTTAAGTAGAGGAATAAAAGTTTGGAAAAGTGAAATATAATAGTTGTCTGGAGAAAACTGAATGGGAATAGAAGGAAATATATTACTTCTGGGGGGTAGAACCAAGATGGTAGAGTAAAGTCAGGAAGCTGCTCAAGCTCTCCCAGTTTCCCTTGAAAACCACATGAAACCAAGCCTCTGAACAAAATCTGATGGAAAAAACCACCCTCCAGTTCCAGACAGAGTGGAAGCATTTGAGGAAAAGTCAGTCTCACTAGGGCAAAAAGGCTGAGCAAAAAGCTCAACCCAGCTAAGATGGAGTCTGGGAAAGTCAGTGAGAGGCTCTTAATCACAGCAGATCAGCAACTAAGTCCTTCAGTCCTGGATCAGTAGTGAAACAGATCAGTGGGGCAGTCCCTAGTACCAGCTCAGAAATAAAATTCTGGGAAACCAGACTATTTCCTGGAAAGAGCAGATAATGTTACCTATCGCTGTGAGCAAAACATCAAACACAAGCCCCATGCTGAAAATTGAGGCTCAGAGATGCTCAGGAAGCTTGAAACAGCACCCTTTTCCCCAGAAGCACAGCTCAACCATAATAGTTTAAAAAACTAGGAAATACAAAAAGAAAAGGAAATAAAATGATCAAGAAACAGAAAAGAACCTTGACTATATAGAAAGATACTATGGTGACAGGGAAGACCAAAACAACTCAGACGAGGACAAAATGTCCACAGAGGAAATCTCAAAGAGTGACATGAAATCCAAAGAGGCTTCTTGGAAATGTTCATAAAGAGTAAAAGGCAAATAAGAGAAGTAGAAGAAAAAATGAGAAAAGAAATGAAAGGTATGGAAGAGAGTCAACAGCTTGGAAAAGAAGGGCAGTTTCCACAGCCCTTTCTCTAGATGCAGATGGCTCTCTTCATCACAAGTCTGTTGGAACTGGGCTGAATCACCTCGCTGTTGGAAAGTGTCACATCCATCAGAATTGATCATCCAATATAATCTTGTTGTTGCTAAGTACAATGTTCTCTTGGTTCTATTCACTTCACTTAGCATCAATTCATGTAAGTCTCTCCAGGCCTCTCTGAAATCATCCTGCTGATCATTTCTTATAAAACAATAATATTCCATAACATTCATATTTCACAACTTCTTCAGTCACTCTACAACTGATGGGCATCCACTCAGTTTTCAGTACCTAAGGCAATGGATCTCCAATGAAGTAAGAAACTTTCAATTATTTATATCGAAAAAACCAGAACTAAACAAAAAAATTGATCTTCAAACACAGGACTCAAAGAGAAGCACAGAAAAGTAAAAGGGGAATATATATAATCAAACTGTTTACATCCTTAGATAGGAAAATGATATCTCTAATTCTTGAGAACTGTACCTATTACTGGGGCAATTGGAAGGGGGCTTCACATGGACAAAAGGTGTGGTTGTGAATGGACTCTGATTATGATGTAACAAAGCAAAAGACATTAAGGGGTGGAAAAAGGATATGAGAGAATGGGAAAGCTGAGGTCTAATGAGACAAATTAGGTCACATGAAGTGGAACAAAAAAACCTATTACAACAGAGGAAAAAGAAGGGAGGGGGATGAGATTATCTGAAGTTTGATCTCATCAGTTTGGGCTTAAAGAGGGAATAACAATCATTCATTTGGCTATAAAAATTTATCTTTCTCTATCAAGAACTAGGATGGAAAACAGGAAAGAAAAGAGAGGGGCTGGAAAGAAGAGAGAGCAGAACACTAGGAGAATGGGGTAAGAGAAGCAGAGAGAGGTGATATATGACAGGGCAGGTAGTGGATGAGATGGGCTAAAAACCAAACATTACTAAGAAAGGACAAGATGGAAAGAAAGAATAAAAGTATATACAGGGGAGAAAATTGGATGGAAGGAAATACAGAGTTAGTAATCACAATTGTTAACATGAATGGGATGAACTCTCCAATAAAATAAAAGCAATAGCAAAGTGGATTAAAAAAGAGAATACTATAATATGTTGTTTACAAGAAATACATTTGAAACAGAGAAATACAAACAGAGTAAAAGTAAAAGGTTGGAGCAGAATCTATTATAGTTTAGTTGAAACAAAAAAACAGGAGTAGCAATTCTGATCTCAGATAAAGCAAAAGTAAAAATAGCTCTAATTAAAGGAAGGAAACTACATCTTGTTAAAGGGTATCATAAACAATGAAGCAGTAACAATACTAAATATATATGTACCATGTGGTAGAGCATCCAAATTCCTAGAGAAGATATTAAATCAGTTACAGGAAGAAATAGACAGTAAGACTTCCTCTCTCAGAATCAGACAAATCTCACCTTAAAATAAACAAGAAAGAAATTAGGGAGGTTAATAGAATCTTAGAAAACCTAGATATGATAGATCTCTGGAGAAAAGTGATTAAGGGCATAAAAGAATACACTTTTTTCTTGGCAGTACATGGTACCTACACAAAAATTGACGATGTATTAGGGTATAAAAACTGCACAATCAAATGCAGAAAGGAAAAATAGCAAATGCTTCCTTTTCAGACTATAATACAATAAAATTATATTTAATAAAGGAGCAGGGAAAAGTAGATTAAAAACCAATTGGAAATTAAATAATCTAATTTTAAATAATGAGTGAGTCAAACAACAAATCACAGAAACAATATACAATTTCATCCAAGAGAATGACAACAATGAAATGACATGTTTTTAATATATGGGATGCAGTCAAAGTAGTTCTTGGAGGAAATGTTATATTTCTAATTACATGGATAACATCGAGAAAAAGATGATCAATGAATTGAGCATGCACCTAAAAAAGCAAAAAAAAAAATTATAACCCCCTAATTAAATACCAAATTAGAAATTCTGAAACTCAAAAGAGAGATTAATACAGTTGAAAATAAGAAAACTATTGAACTAATTAATAAAACTAAGAGTTGATTTTATGAAAAAATTGACAAAATAGGTAAACTTTTGGTTAATTTGATTAGAAAAAGAAAGAAACAAATCAACAGCATCAAATTGAAAAGGGTAAACTTACTACCAGTGAAAAGGAAATTAAAGCAATAATTAGGAGCCACTTTGCTCAACTGTATGGCAGCAAATCTGACAATCTAACCAAAATGGATGAATATTTACAAAAATATAAATTGCCCAGATAAACAGAAGAGGCAGTACATTATTTAAATAGCTTCATTTTAGAAAAAGAAATGGAACAAGCCATCAATGAACTCCCTAAGAAAAAAATCTCCAGTCAAATGGATTTACAAGTGAATTCTTCCAAACATTTAAGAACAATTAATTTCAATACTATGTAAACTACTTGGGAAAAACAGGTAAAGAAGGAATCCTGCCAAATTCCTTCTATGACATAAATGTGGTATTGATACCTAAATTAGGAAGAGCTTAAACAGAGAAAGAAAGACCAATCTCCCTAATGAATATTGATGCGAAAAATTTTAAATAAAATATTAGCAAAGAGATTACAGCAATTTATCAGCAGGATAATACACTAGGACCAAGTAGGATTTATACCAGGAATGCAAGGCTGGTTCTATATCAGGAAAACTATTGGCACAACCCTATCAATAACAAAATCAATGGAAATCATATGATAATCTAAATAGAAGCAGAAAAGCTTTTGACAAAATATAGTGTCCATTCCTATTAAAAATACTAGAGAAACTAGGGATGAAGGGAGTTTTCCTTAAAATAATAAGCAGTATCTATCTAAAACTAATACCAAGCATTATTTGTAATGGAGAGAAGCTGGACATATTCCCAGTAAGATCGGGGTGAAACAAGGATGTTTATTATCACTACTATTATTCAAGATTGTATTAGAAAGGTTAACTTTAGCAATAAGAAAAAAAAAGAAATTAAAGAAATTAGAATAGGCAATAAGGAGATAAAACTATTTCTCTTCACAGAGGATATGATGATATACTTAGAGAATCTTAGAAAATCATCCAAAATCCTACCTGAAACAATTAATAGCTTTAGCAAAGTTGGAGGATATAAAATAAATCCACATAAGCCATCAACATTTCTATATATTATTGACAAAGTCCAGCAGCAAGAGATAGAAAGATTCCATTTAAAATAACTATAGACAAAATGAAACATTTGGGTGTCCACCTACCAAGAAAAACCCAGGAACTATATGAACCCAATTACAAAAGATTTTTCACACAAATAAAGTTAGATCTAAACAACTGGTAAACTATCAATTGCTCATTGGTAGGCCAAGCTAATATAGTAAAAAATGATAATTCTGCCTAAATTAGTCTACTTGTTCAGTCCCATACCAATTAAACTGCCAAAAAGTTACTTTATCGATCTAGAAAAAATTAAAACAAAATTCATCTGGAAGAACAAAAAGCCAAGAATATCAAGGAAATTTATGAACAAAAATACAAAGGATGGTGGCTTAGCAGTACCAGAACTAAAACTATATTATAAAGCAGTAGTCATCAAAATCATTTGGTACTGGATACAAAACAGAGTGGTGAATCAGTGGAAAAGGTTAGATATACATAAGACAATCATCAATAACTATAGTAATCTAGTATTTGATAAATCCCCAAACTCCAGTTTCTGGGATAAGAATTCACTATTTCACAGAAATTTCTGGGAAAACTGGAAAATAACGTATCAGAAACTCAACATAGACCCATATCTCACACCCCATACCAAAAGAAGGTCAAAATGGATACATGTTTTGGGCATGAAGAGTGAGACTATAAGCAAATCAGGAGAATAAGGGATAATTTTTATCTATCAGATCTTTGGAGAAGGGAGGCATTTATAACCAAAGAAGAACTAGAAATTATAAAATGCAAAATGGACAACTTTGATTTAAATTTAAAAAATTTTGCACAAACACCACCAATGCAAACAAGATTAAAAGGAAAGTACAAAGATGGGGGAAAAATTTTATAGTCAGTGTTTCTGATAAAGATCTAATTTCTAAAATATATAAAGAACTGTGTCAAATTTATTAGAATACAAGTCATTTCCCAATTGATAAATGGTCAAAGAAAAATTTTGAACAGATAAATATCACATGATGAAATTAGAGCCATCTATAGGCATATGAAAAAAATTCTCTAAATCACTACTGATTAAAGAAATGCAAATTAAAACTTCTCTGAGGTATCACCTCACGCCTCTCAGATTGTCTAAGATGACAGGAAAAAATGATAAATGTTGGAGGGGATGTGGAAAAACTGGGACATTGATATATTGTTGGTGGAGTTGTGAGATGATCCAATCATTCTGGAGAGCAATCTGGAACTATGCCCAAAGGGCTTATAAAACTGTGCATAGCCTTTGACCAGCAGTGCCATTACTGGGTCTCTTCCAAAGAAATCAGAAATCAAAAGACAAATTCAGAACAAGACAACAATGTCAAAACAGCTACACATGAAGCCTCAAAGAAAAATGCAAAATGATCTCAGCCTCTTCCTTCCCCCAAAAAACTCCTGGAAGAATTCAAAAAGTATTTTAAAAATCAAGTAAGAAAGGTAAAAGAAAAATTGGGAAAAGAAATGAGAGTGATATGATAAAATCATGAAAGTGTCAACAACTTGGTAAAGGAAAAACAACAAATGGAAAAAGATGTATAAAAATTCACTAAAGAAAATATCTTTAAAAAGCAGAATTGGCCAAATGGAAAAGGAAGTACAAAAGCTCAATTAACAAAATAATACCTTAAAAAATCAGAATTAGGCAAGTGAAGATTAATGATTCCATGAAACATCTAGAAAAAAAACAAAAAAGGTCAAAAAATGAAAAAAATAATAGAAGAAAACTAAAAGATCTCATTGGAAAAAAAAATGACCTGGAAGAGAGATAATTTAAAAATTACTGAATTACCTGAAAACCATGATTTAAAAAAAAGAGCCTGGGCATCATATTTTAGGAAATTATCAAGGAAAACTACCCTGATATCTTAGAACTAAAGGTAAAATAGAAATTGAAAGAATTCATTGATCATCTCCTGAAAGAGATTCCAAAATGAAAACTCCTAGGAATATTTTAGTCATATTCCAGAACTCCCGGGTCAAGGAGAAAATACTGCAAGCAGCCAAAAAACAAAATTATATATGGAGCCACAGTCAGGACTACATAACTTCTAGTAGCTTTTACATTAAATGATTAAAGGGCTTGAAATATGACATTCAAAAAGGCAGAGAGATTCTAATTACAACCAAAAATCACCTACCCAGCAAAACTAAACATGATATACTTGGGGTGGGGGAAGGAGGGACATTCAATGAAATAGAGGACTTTCAAGTTTTCCTGATGGAAAAAAACAGAACTGAACAGAAAATCTGATTTTCAAATACAAGACTCCAGAGAAGCAGAAAAAGGTAAAAAGAAGAGAAAACAAAAGAGATTTAATAAAGTTAAATTGTTTAGATTCCTCTATGGAAAGACAATACTTATACCTCTTAAGAATTTATGACTATTAAAGCACTTATGTGAGGAGTACATTTAGACAGAGCACATCTAAAAATTGACTTTAATAAGATGATATTCCTCTCCAAAAAAACAAAACAAAACAAAACAAAACAACCCAAAACAAAATTAGGAGTGAGAAAAAGATTGCACTGGGAGGAAAGGAAAAGGAGAGGTAAAAACGGGGTATATTATCTTACATGAAGAGGCATAATTCTTGGCTGACAAGTAGGACACTTCATCCAGGTCAAGGACTGGATCTAATTTGCAACCTATCTAAAATTAGGAGAAAAGAGTGAATGAGAAGAGACTGCTTCCTTTCTGGTCACCCAAACTAAATTTAATACTCTGGCTTCCCATCTATAAAACACAGTTCATTTTGGAATACTAAGCAACTGATCAGAATCACTTTCCTAGACAATAAATCAACAAGTTTTTATTAAACACCTACTAGGCATCAGGAGATTAGGCACTGGAGATTTTTTTTTAAAAGCCTATGATTTCAGAGGTGCGGGGAGAGGGAGAAAATTTTGGAACACAAGATTTTTCAAAGATGAATATTGAAAACTATCTTTACTTGTATTTGGAAAAATAAAAGGCTTAAAAAAACAAAGCCTAAGCAAACTCTACCCTCAAGGAGCTTACATTCTATAGAAGACAAATATAAAAATATGTGTATATTCAAATTAGACAAAAAGTAATGGATGGGGGAGAGTCTCCAGCAGTTTGGAGAAGATGGGGAAATGTTTCATATGATAGCTTAAGCTAAGTCTTTAAAGAAACTAGGTATTTAGAGATACTGGTATTGTTTTTGTGAGGTAACTGGGATTAAGTGATTTGATCAGGGTCACACAGCTAAGTATTAAGTATCTGAGACTAATTTGAACTCAGGTTCTTCTGACTCTACTCTATCCATTGTGCTGATTAAATGCGTTCCCCCCCCCACACACACAATTTAGAGATTTTTAAGACGCAGAAGTAAGAAAGGAATAAATTCTAGACACAGGAAAAGGAAAGAGACCAGTGTCTTTGAACAAAGACAGAAGATAGAGTACAATTCAAAAGGATAGTAAAGAAGCTAGATTCTGGGAAGACGGTGAACTTGGGTGGTGATTTTCAAAGCTGTCTTTTCCCTCACAAATAGAACAAATTTGAACTTCAAGGGTGAACATAGGTTGGTGGAAAAATCAAGACAACTTGGGGCAGAAATGGAATCTTCTTGGTACAACCTGAGAAAATCTAAAGAAAGGCCCCAGGTCAAAAGTGAACCAGTGTAAAGTGCAAACACCTCTGGGCTAGCTCCTCAGAAACACCAAGAGGGCCCCCTGAGATGAGTTGGATTTGGTTGGAAACAGCCTGGACCATAAGAACTTTCACCTCTCAGACTGTTTGTGGAGTTGGGAGTCTGGGTGAGGAAGACTGAAAAAACTTTAGCTTACTAGGAACACCAGTCCCAGCTGTGCTGCAGAGATGTGGCCCTGGGGCAAGAAGGAGCCAGCACTGGGGGAGTGCAGAGGAGCGGGCAGGGACACTGCTGGCTGTGGGCACTCACAGGAGGAAGGAGTCTTGGTTTGGGGGTTCCTGGTCAGAGGGGAGAGCCAAAGGGAAGCTTGAGGCACCACCACCCCACCCCATGATTAGAGGTGCTTACACAAATACTTCTCATTTTAAAAAATGAAACAGCAAAGAAGAAAAAACCCCACCATAGAAACTTACTATGAAAACAGGGAAGATCAGGATTTATCTTCAAAGGATGACAATGAAGTAAAAAAAAGTGTTCCCCAAAGAGTAATGTTAAATGGCTCCCTGCCCTGAAAGAATTTATAAAAGAACTCAAAAAAGACTTTAAAAATCAAATGAGAGACATTGAGGAAAAACTGAAAAAAAATCCAAGAAAAACAAGATTATGAAAAAAATATCCAACTAGAAAAGTAAGTACAGACAAAGACAAAAATAACTCTTTAAAAGTTAGAGTTGGGCAAGAGGAAGCCTGTGAAACTGTAAGAGACCAAAAAATAGCAAAACAATACAAAGAATGAAAAAATAAAACAGAATATGAAACATCTTGTAAGAAAAACAACAGATCTAGGAAACGAACCAAAAAGAGAAAATTAAGAATAATTGAATTACCTGAAATCTATGACCAAAAAAAATAAACCTTGACACAATAATTCAAGAAATAATTGAAGAAAACTGTCCTGGAGTAATAAAACAGGAGAGGTAGAAAAAAAATCTACCAATCACCACTTCAGAGAGATCTTTTGTGGAAAACACATAGGAATATCATTGCCAAATTTTGAAACTTCCAGATCAAAGAGAAAATTTTTCAAGAAATAAGAAAAAAATTTCAAATATACCAGAGTTACAATTAGAATTATATAGAACTTATCAGCAGCCACAATAATAGACCACCAATCCTGGCATTATCTATACCAGCAATCAAAAGAACTTGGCTTGCAGCCAAAAATATCATATCCAGCAAAACTGTCCATAATATTGAATAAATGAACATTCAAAATGAACTTGCAGATTTTCAGGATTTTCTTTCAATCAAACTCGAATTCAATAGAAAATTTAACATATAAGAGCCAATATCCAAGATCTCAAGAAACTTAACATGGACAAATTTTTTATGTTTTTTGTTTTTTTACATAGAAGTATATACTATATATTTGAGTTTGGCATCAGTAATCAGGTAGCTCAAAAGAAAAATTTATACAAATATGGTGAAGAGGAAGAGTAGAAAAAGGCATTAGAGGTGGAAGAGGATTCATAGTTCTGAAAACTTGCTCACATCAAGAATAGCTTAAACAGGCAACACTACATATATACCATGAAGAATAAAGCACCTTCCAAAATCTATAAAGAAATATGGGGGGAAGGATGGGAGGATAGGGAAGCAAAGGGTGAGGAGAGAAGAAAAGGGAAGGATCCATGGTGGGAGGAGGTTAAGTAATAGGAAGGTAAGTTAGGAGGAGAAGTAAAGGAGAAGAGTTAGCAGAGATAGGAAAGAAGAGATATAAACAAACACTACAACAAGGAGCATGAGTGAATATACATGTATAGATATATACACACATATATATACCTGGGGGAGAGGGTCTTTGGATGGATGTGAATGTATATATATACATATATGTGTTTATGCATACATATATATTTGATATATATTATATATAAATATTTATTGTATATAAAATATAGATAAACTTTATATTCATAATAATGACCTCATATATAGCATTTTAAGATTTACAAAGAGTTTTTAAAATATTATTAAATTTTATTCTTACAGAGGTTGAGCGACCTCCTCAGGATTACAGTTATATATGTCTGAAGCAAGATTTGAACTCAGGTCTCCTTGACTTCAGGTCTAGCACTCTATCCACTGTGTCATATATATAACTGTCTCTAAAACATCAGTCTATGACTGCAGAAACTTCACAATTTAGGAAGACATTCACAAGACAACAATGAAAATTTCTGTGAATTTGAAAAATGTGTCCCCTTCAGGAATAACTAAAGGTTTAAGGATTATTCAACAAAAGAGGCTAAGAAATGATTTAACAACAAGTGAAAATTCCTTTAGAGAAAGAATGTTCTCTCTCTACTGAAGTCCCACAAAAAAGAAAAATGTTTAAATGACAGAAGGAAAAATGAATTCAACACTTCAATATTTACTATGGACAGAGCACAGAACTAGGGGAGGTAAAAAGGTAAATAATATAGTTCTTGCCCTTAAGAAACTTCTGGGAGTAAATGTTAAGGGACAGAAATTAATTAATTTAATTCAACAAACATTTATTAAATGATTCCTGCATTCTAGGCAAATGAGATAAGGGAAGTTAAGGATGAGTGAACATTGAGGCAATAAAAAAAGTGAAAGGTAAAAAATGAGATAAGATAGCTTGAAGGAATAGAAAAGTCACAAAAATCTTTTTAAAGGTGAGAAGACATAAGAATGGAGCCAAGTCCATCAAAATGAAATCAACACTCCCCCCCCCCCAACTCTTCTATAATAACTTTTAAAAACGCATCAAATCAAATTCCTCGTGGGGAAAACCAATAAAAAGTCTCAGTGAGTCATTATTGTAGTCCAGAGCAACTTGGGAAGAGAGTGTGGTCTCTAGACACAGGGGTCCATGTTGGCTAAAAACACTGCAGAAGTGGCACCAGTAGTGCCGGCAGCATCAGGCCAGGACACACCAAGCACAGGGGACAGTCTGAACACTGAACATTTGGGCAAGAGACTCTTGTAGTAGCACAAGGTGCAGGCTGAGCCTGCCATTTAGCAGCTCTGTCGCCCATTACTCGGTTTAGGGTCACAGTATGGAGTCAGAGCTATGAGTGAGCAGAGGCTCTATGTGACTGACGAACAGAAGGCAGACCAGGACAGTGACCAGACCTCCCCAGATCATATCATTCTAGAAGCACCAAAAAACTTATAGGAGTCCAGCTGAAAAGCATCAGGATCTCCTAAGCTCAAGTCTGATATTCACTTCCACCCCCCCCCCCCAAATCCAGAGGTGAGCAAAGTTTAATTCTAACATTAAGTATAAAGTCAAGAAATAAGCTGGGAAAATGAGCAAGCAAAAAAAAAATAATAATCTATAAAAAGTTAAGAACATAAAGAAAGCCTTAGAAAAGTTAGACATGAAAGACCACAGGAAAATATTAAATGGAACTTGTAAGGACTATACCTTTTTCTCAGCTAACATGTTATCCATTATTTCAATCAAGTCTGATTCTTCATGAACTCATTTAGGGTTTTCTTGGCAAAGATTTTGAAGTATTTTACCATTTTCTTTTTTAGCTCATTTTACAATGAGGAAACCAAGGCAAATGGGGTCAAGTGACTTGCTCAGGGTGACATAGCTAGTAAGACTTGTCTGAGGCCAAATTTGAACTCACGTCTTCTTGACTCCAGGCTCAGAACGTACCACCCACTGTACCACCTAGCTGCCCCACAGCCAAGACAGAACCTGACAAAATGTGACTATGTAGTAAGACAGAATAACCTCACAAATTGAGAAAAGCAGAAATAATAAATGCATCCTTTTCAGACTTTTCAAAATTAATATGAAATTAAATAATCTATTTAATTCAAATTTGATTTTAATTTAGATTTAAATTAAAAATTAAATTTAAATTTAAATAATTCTACAGAACAAGTGGATCAAAGAACAAATCACAGAAACAATAATTTCGTCATAATAATAACAATACTGAAAGAATATGACAAAATTTGTGGGATGTAGCCAAAGCAGTACATAGAGGGAAATTTATATCTCTAAATGCTTACATCAATAAAAGAGAGAAAAAGTAGATGAATGAATTGGTCATACAACTAAAAAAAAACTAGAAAAAAACAAATTAAAAGGCTCAAATTAAATATCAAAATAGAAATCCTGAAAGTCAAAGGAGAAATTAATAAAACTGAAAGTTAAAAAAAGAAACAAATAAAACTAGGAGATAGTTTCATGAAGAAGAAAAAAGACAAAAAAAAAAAGAAAGAAAGAAAGAAAAGAAAAGAAAAAAAATCAACAGCTAATTTTATGAAAGAGAAGAAAAAAGATGAGGAGGAAAAAGAAAATCATATTGCCAGTATCAAAAACGAAAAGGGTGAATGAGCAACCAGTGAAGATGAAATTCAAGTAAGTATTAGAAGCTATTTTACCCAATTAAATGCCAGCAAAACTGATAAGCTAAATAAACTGGATGAATGTGTACAAAAACATAAATTGCCCAGATTAGGAGAATAAATAAAATACTTAAGTAATCCTTTTTTAAGGAAAATGAATTGAACAAGTCATAAATGAGCTCCTTCAGCAAAAAACACAGGTCAAGGTAATCAATGAAAAAAAAACTGTGAAGGAAGTTGGTATAGCAGTACAATACATTATATTGTACTATAAAACATTAAGGATTAAAACAATCTGGCACTGCCTAAGAAATACAATGGTAGACCAGAGGAATCAATAAGGTACCCAAAATACAGTAATAATGATCATAGTAATATAATGTCTGATAAATCCAAAGATCCATGCTTTTGGGATAAGAATTATTTTCTGGGAAAACTGAAAAATCATTTGGCAGAAACTATAATTACAGACCAAAACATACCATGTACCAAGATCAGATCAAAATGAGAATATGATTTTGACTATAAGGGTGATATCATAAGCAATTTAGGGGAACACGGAATATTTTAGCTGTCAGACTTATGGATGAAGGAAGAACTTATGGCAAAACAAGAGACATTATGAGATATAAAATGGGTAATTTTGATTACATTAAATCAAAAGGTTTTTGCGCAACCAAACCAATGCAGCCAAAATTAGAAGTAAAGCAGAAAACTTGTGAGGAAACTTCATAACAAGTTTTTCTGTTATAGGCCTCATTTCTCAAATACATAGAAAACTTAGTCAAAAGTATAAGGATCTAAGTCATTCCCTATATGATAAATGGTCAAAGGATATGAATAGGTAGCTTTCAGAAAAAGAAATCAAAGATATCTATAGTTATATGAAAAAATGTTTTAAATCACTATTGATTAAAGAAATGCAAATTAAAACAACTATGAGGTAATATCTCATACCCATCAGATTAGCTAATATGAGAGAAAAAGAAAATGACAAATGTTGGAAGGGACGTGGGAAAATTAGGATATTAATACATCATTGGTAAAATTGTGAACTGATTCAACCATATTAGAGAACAATTTGGAACTATACTCAAAAGGCTACAAAACTGTATATACCCTTAGATCCAGAAATACCACTACTGGATCTATATCCCAAAGATATTTTTTAAAGGGAAAAGGATATAAGTGTGTATGGATGTGTATATATAAAATATATATATTTATATATAAATATATTTATATATACATATGTGTATGTATATCAGTTCTTTTTGTAGTAGCAAAGAATTGGAAAATGAGGGAATGCTCATCATTTGGGGGATGAATTTTGTAGTACAATTGTGATGGAATTCTACTGTTCTATAAGAAATGACAAGGAGGATACTCTTAGAGAAATTTGGAAATAATTATATGAAATGATGCAAAGTGAAGTTAGCAGAATCAGGAGACTATTTAACATAATAATAGCAATATTAGAAGACCATTAATTCTGAATGACTTCGCTTTTCTCTACAATATAATGATCCAAGACAATTCCAAAAGAATTTTGATGAAAAGTGCTATCCACCTCCAGGAAGAGAACTAATGGACCCAGAGCTTAGATTAAAGCATAATTTTTCTTTTTAAAATTTTTATTTGGGGTGTGTCAAGGTGGAGAGTATTGCTAATGCAGAAATATATTTTTCTTGGTTTCATGTGTATCACAGGCATTGCATTTCTTACCTTTTCAATAGGTAGGGGAGGGGATACAGAAAAATATTTAGAACTAAAATAAAAACAAAACCAAAAATTTTAAAAATGATAAGACCAGAGCAAATTTGGCACAACAGAGAGTGCTAGATTTTGGGTTAGAAGACCTGATTACAAATTCAGCTTCAGATACTTAACTTACTAACTGCATCCAGCAAATCACTTTAACCTCAGTTTCCTCATCTGTAAAAATAAGGATAATAGCAATTATCTTCTTGAGTTGTTCTGAGGATCAAGTGAAATATTATTTGTAAAATGTCTTGCAAAACTTATGGTGTTATATAAATTTATTATTTTGAGGGAAAGGAAGCAACAGAGAGGAAAAGTTTAAAAGTACATGAGAAAGTGACATATAATGGTACAGGTCTGAAATTCCTGCTCCTAGCTGAGGGGTTCTTAGGGGGTAGTGAAGACAAAGCTGTTTGAGCATGTGAAATACAATCAACTGGCTACGTAGTGGTAAGTGGACCAGATTGGATAAATGGGGAGGAAGCAAAGAAGGGAAAGACAGAGAAAGAGGAAGAGAAGAAGAGAGGAGGGAGGGGAGAAGAGAAGAAGGAAAGCAAGAGATGGCGGAAGGAGAGAGGAGACGGGAAACAGAGAGGGAGAGAGATAGAGGAACAGAGGAAAGAGACAAAGAGGGAGAAAAAGATAGAGGGAGAAAGACAGAGAAGTGGAGGAGTCACCTTCTAATCCTGGAGGCAAGGAAGAGAGGATAGTTAAGGACAAAAAAATGGAGGGGAAAATGGAAATTGAGAGAATTTATATGAGATGAATTTTCTTCACACTTTTAAATAGGAGGTGAAGACATATGCTGAAAATAAGGGGGAGAGAGCAGAAGGAACCCTTAAAGGAAAAAAAAAAAGATTTGGAAATGCTACTATGGAAATTCAAAAGAAAGTCAAAAATAAAAAAAAATAAAAGCATTGTCATGAAGGAGCAGTGAGAACTCAGTTGAGGTTGTAGAGTAACGGACTGTAACGGACCATGGAGTCATGATTTCCTACAGCATTGCAGTGACTTGGAAGTAGAAATGGGGATGCTTGTGAAAATTATCTAGGATTGCACTTAAGTAAATTAAGAATGGAAAAAAGTTGAAGGGCAAAAGATACCTTGTCAGATTGTTTAGATATACTAAGATAAACTAATCCTTTAGGGAGACCTTTTACTCAAAAAGGCTGAAGTAGACAAAACTCAGAGATTCCTTTTACTTCTATCATTTCTATATTCCAAAGATAAGGCATACATATCTATTCATTCTGTGGAAATATGTATCTACTTATTCTGTGGAAATCCAGGTAGATATGTGACAATGAAAGCCAAGTGGAATATAATTACTTATATGAATCAAGCATGGAACTGACTTAATGGAAGCACTAAAACAAATCATAAGTGGTGGTTAAGAGAGTGAACCCATAGTCCAAGGAAAATAACAAAAAGTCAATTGCTCTTAAGAACCCTCCCCCCTCCATACACACACACAGTTCTTGCCTCTACCCTTTGAGAACTTTTTTTTAAAAGGTCTATTTTACCAAGTCATTTTCTATACCGCAACCCTTACTTTCAGAATGAATGGTTGGTCACAAGATAATTAGTTTTGATTTGTAACAGGAGTGATAAGAAATGCAATGTAATTCAACAACACTGATTTGCAATGCTATTTACATAATTAAATACATAGACTCATGTGACAGGAGGAAGTGCATGTGATTAATGAAGCTACAAAAGATAAAAACAGCACGTGTAGCTAATGGCTAGAATGGATGTCAAAAGCTACACTTGTTGAGGGGCACTGATGATCACTTAAAATTAGTCAGGTTTATCTGATATCTTTTTGATATCATGCAGTAGCATGGTGGAAATAGAGCTGAATAGGGTTCAAAGATCTGAGGTTGATTTCTAGCTCTTTCACTTACTACCTATATCATGTTACCTTAAGTCTCTTAATTTCTGTGGATCTCAGTTTCCTCATCTGTAAAAAAGAGGAAGTTGCACTAAATGATTTCTGAGTTTCCATCTAATTTTATATCTATGATCCTAAGATCTCTAACCTTACTAGAAAAATGCAAGAGGCTAGTGGTCCTCTTATAAGCACATCAACTACACCTTGTAAGCTCAGTCTTATAGAGATCTGAAGAGAACATCTAGGTACAATCAAACAAAAGGCATAATTATCCTCCCTACCCCATAGCCTAGATATCTTTAAAAATCTCATAGATCTGTCATCTATTAATTAGCCAAATCTTTCTTGAGCAAATTTATATATTCAGTTTCTACTAGTTCTTACATATTATAAATTCCACAATATAACTAAAATAATATGGTTCTGTGTACATCTGAAACACACCCCTTCCTACATTTCAAAGCATATCTCTAAATTCTACTCTGGACTTGGGCAATAAGCCTGTATTCAACTTCTTCAAATTCTTTATGATTTTTAAAAGCTTCAACTTTTTTCTTTTAGTTTTAGGGAAGGCTCTGAAGGAGAGGTGGATATACCTGGAAATTAAGGTTACATTAAAAAATAGCAATGCAAGTTAAAACAGAAAATAAAAACTTCAATTATTCTTTATTCATTCAGCTAATATTTGTTAATTTTATCATATGTGCAAATATCCCATGCTTAACATTAAAAGATGTTCTCCATTATAGTAAAATCTTAAGCAGGAAACAAGTAATCATTATGCCTACAAATATTATGAAAGGGAATCATGCTTAAGTTATGGGTTTTAGTAGGCAACTTCTGAGTGCTGTCCCAACTCTAAAATTCTACAGTATGACACAATGATAAATAAGATACATACACTTTCTTTCCTCAAAGGGGAAATATGTATATTATAATCCAATCACAACTCAGACTTCACTTTTCCAAGCTAAAAGGCCTTTTTTTTTTTTTTTAGTTGGCTTCTCCATAGGTCCCTGACTTATCTGAGTTGCCTTTTTCTAGCCGCTTTCCAGTTCTTTTTTTGCATTTCATGAGGAGCATCCCACCATCAATCACCATCTATAGCCTAAATATAGGTTTGTATAAGGAGAGAATAATGTTTTCTATTTAGTTTTTAAATACTCTTCGTGGTATCAGAAAGGAAAATTTACACAATGAATTTATTCAGCACTTTCCATATACACAAGTAATACATTTACCGTGAAATTCACTTTTAATGAGATGTTGATCTAAATGGAAACCAAATACATGAAGAAACCCACCTATCTTTGTAACAGTGATTTACACTCAATTCATTTAATAAGATATTAGATTTTAGGCCTCAAGAGAAATCATCTAATTCAATCCCCTCATTTTATAGATGAGGAAACTGAGGATCAAATAGTTAGTTAAAAGGCTTCCATAAGATCATACAACTAGTAAGTCAGAATTTTAACCCAAGTCCCCAGAATACAAATTCAGTATTCTCTTCATTATACCACATTGTGATCATTTCATTTCAACAAATATTTAAGTGCCTTCTACACACAAGGCATTGGATTAGTTGCTAAGCCTATAAAGCCAAATGGTGTTTACATACATATTCACATAAGTAAATATATAGTCATTTTAGGACTTTAAAGTGAGGGATCCTAACTGATAAAAATAAGGAAGGAGTGCATTCAGGCCTATTTCTGATACTTCAAAAGATCTACTGAAGAGTAGTATTTCATTATTTTTTTTAAATCAAAATCTTTATTTCCCTCCACTGAAACTGTGGATTGTTAAGCTACCTGGTATAATTTGAAGAAATTTTAAGATGCTTTTTTGGAAAAGCAGCATGATAAATTAGAAAAAGGAGTAGATTATTCGTCAGAAGATTTGGGTTTGAATGTCTGCTTCAGCATCTCTTATGATTTTAACCTTGCTGAACTTTGTTTCCTTGCTAGTTAAAATATAGATTATATATTATACCATGCTTCAGTAGTATCAGAATTCAATATGCAGAGTCCTAATCCAAGGATCTGTGTTCAAATCCAGACTGTATCACAGATTCCTCTGGTGATACGAGGCAGCCACTCCCACTTTGAGCTTCAGTTTTCTCTGTGAGATATGGGGTTTGACTCTTAAAAAACTGAGAAAAGGGGAGGAAAATAAAAAGAAAGAGAGGGAAAGGGAGAAAAATATGTACATGTGCATGGTATTATGTACATGGCAGCAATCTGCACACCCAGGCTCTTTTTATTTTGTGTTTATTAAATTCACAGAATGAAATAAAATGAAATGAGGGGTGGATGATTCTAAATCTATGCTAAATAGACAGTGCAAGTACCTTCATGCCTATTTTAAAGACAAGGAAAATGATATTGACAGAAATGCAGTGACCTAAGCTATGCCCACAGTGTGAGGGCTCCCTACTCCAAGCACAGAGCTCTTTCCATTTCCCTCTGCTGCTCTCATATTCGTCTCTCCCTTGCCCCACTTCCCAAAAGCCACTTGTAGAAGAAGACAGAGAGTTCTCCAGCTATTACTTCTAACTAGCACAGCATCATTATCCTTATAAGGGACTAGTCGCCACGGCTATTGCCAAAAGTAAAATGGCACTAGGAGGTACCTGAAAAGTTTCTAATTATGAAGGTATCATTAAAATACATTTTTTTCTATTTTGTAAATTTTATGAGATCAAATTATGACATATTGTGTTTACTTATAAAGACAGGCATCTGTATGCTCTTTTAAAAATATAACATTCCAATTTTTTTAAAGAAGTCACAGAGAAATACATTTGTGTTTAATGAGACAATTATGCTTACTTATCAGCCTAAATAATCTGAATGTCAAAAAAAGAACCAGTGACTCATGTATCTATATATGTATTTATCTATTTATAAATACAGGTAGACAGGTATGACATACTTACATATATACATATCTCAGAATTCCTGGAGAGCTATATAGAACTCTGGGGTTTCGAAAAACACAGTATAAAACAAACACCACTTCTGATTATCTTGAGTCACACCAAAGACTTTTTTTTAATTCAAAAAGATTACAGAATCATAATATGTGGATGAATCAAATTCTCTTCACCTCTCTAGGCTCAAGTTTCCTCATGTGTAAAGTCAAGGAAAAGACTAGCTATCTTTGAGGTTCCTTCCAGCTCCAACAACCTATGGTTTCATTTTCTAATAATAATCAAAACTTTTAATTCCTACCCCTGCTGCTAAGTTAGCCCAAATATACCCAAAGAAAAACCCAGCATCTCATCAGATCATTCTAGTTTCCCTCAACTCTTAGAAAAATGTTTCTTCTAAATCTTTTTTTCTATTACAATTGATGCATATTTTTTCTTATTCTGACCTTAGTAATGGCAGAACAGCTGGTCCACTGTCTACTATGTTATAACTCTTCATCTACTTGACGAGCTTTGAGTCACACTGCAGCCCTCCCTTCCCCAGACTTGAGAATATGACAACTCATTACCTATTCCATGAACTCTCTAACCCCAGTAAGTAAGTGGCTTCATTTTCCCTGTGATTTCAGAAACAACTGTCCCTGCAATAACTTTTGCCAGCTGCTAGGTTAGCTTCCTAATATGTGGGTTTTTCAAATTGAACACTACTCAAAATAAGTCCAAAAATTTTTACAAGGCTATTACTTTAAGAATAGCTCCTCCACATAGGGTACTGAATCCTGAAAATTCTACTGGGGCTGAACACAAAATTTTTTTAATCAATTAGTCAATTAATAAGCATTTATTAGGCACCTACCAAGTACCAAGCACTAAGTATACGAATAAAAAGAATGAAACAGTTTTTACTCAAAGAGTTTATATTCAAATGAGGATACAATAGGCATATATAGGGGTATATACAGCATAAAAGAGAAATACAAATATTACAAGCAAATACAAATAGAGTTTATAGGCTCAGAGTTCTTAAGGGCTAATGACAGAGATAAGAATCAAAGTTATATGTGAATAATTAACCTCCCTTTCTAAGTAATTAAGGCTAATTTTGGCAGCTAAAGTAAATTTAAGCAGCTTAACTTTGAAAGGAAATAAATGTTGGAAAAGGTGTTCCTGGACAGGCTAATTTATTCTCATTGACTCTCTTCTCTACAAAGTCATTCCAACATCCTAAAAGCAGCTCAACTAATGGGTACTGTTCAGTTTTATTTCATAGGTAAGACCTGGAAGATATGCATATCCTAATGGTTAAGCACTAGAGGTCTGGTCATTTAACCAAAAGAAATCCACAGGAACACGTTTCCCCAAATATAAGACATAAATCGATGTAAGATAGAGCTTCTTGAGAAACTGTACCTGACCTAGTGTTATTAGGGTAATCTGACTAATATAAAGAATAAGGGCATCAGGATTCTATACATTGCAACTGCCTTCTGAAGAAGTTGGTCATTTCTCACAGCACTTACTGCCTATTACACAGTACCTTGGTACACAGCATCTACTTAATAAATGTCTACTGACTGAATGCCCATTTATAATCAAAGATGTCTAACCCAGGATGTCTATGAACATCCTTTCTAAACCTGAATATGTTCCAGGTTGAAAACAAAACAATTACCCCTCCTCAAAAACAAACAAACAAACAAACAAAAACAAAAACAAAAAAAAACAACCCAGATAGGATATGTAAAACATGCTTATCTAATAACTAGTGTTTTCTCACCAAAAACTTTTTAGTGATTTTTGAATACCAGTATAATCTTAAGGTGAGAAATGGGACCCTAACATAATGATCTAATAATGAGAAACTCCTTCTTATCAATCTATACAGTAATGCTGTATTAGAAATCTTTGACTATAAATGAGAACAGAATACTATCACCAATCCTTTCTGTCTCACTAGAGGCAAAGGCACCCTTGGACAGCTTGACCCTGTATTGCCAGGCACAAACTGGGCAACAACAAACTGCCAGTTGGACTTAATGGCATGTGTTCTAAAACACTGAGAGTTCACTTCAACCAAAATAAATCATGCTAAAGAGTTTTAAGCCTGCAGAGCAGAAAGGAAGAAACCTCCTGGTATACCCTTATCTCTTCTTACTGTTACAAAATACAGACTATGAAGAAGTTTGGTATATGTGTAAGCAGAATAAAAAATTAGGAAGCAGCAAAGGGAATTAAAGTAAAATAAAGGAGATCTCAATGATAAGTATCTTGGATGAAAAAAAAAATGCTAAAAGTTCAAGGACAGAGTTGACAAGCCTGCTAGCTTTCAAGTGAAATTGTTTTTTCCTAAATTCTTATTCTAATATTTGTACTTTGACTCCACCTTGGTTTTGAACACTACTCTACAAGTGACAGCTATGGCACACAGCAAACTGAAGCACAAAAACTAAAAATGCCACATGAATTATGGCCATTAAAACTGACTGGATACCTATCATTTAGAGAATGGCTAAATAAGTAATATTGAATGTTATGGAAGAAATGATCAGCAGGATGATTTCAGAGAGGCCTGGAGAGACTTACAGGAACTGATGCTGAGTGAAATGAGCAAAACCAGGAGGTCATTGTACACGGCATCAACAAGATCATACGATGATCAATTCTGATGGATGTGGCTCTTCTCAACAATGAAACGATTCAGACCAGTTCCAGTGATCCTGTGATGAAGAGAGCCATCTACATCCAGAAAGGACTGTGGGAACTAAGTGTGGATCAAACATAGTATTTTCACTTCTTTTGTTGTTGTTTGCTTGAATTTTATTTTCTCTCTCGTTTTTTTTTTCCTTTTTGATCTGATTCTTCTTGTGCAGCAATATAATTGTATAAATACATCTGCCTATATTGGATTTACATATATTTTTTAGCATGCTTAACATATATTGGATAACTTGGCATCTAGGAGAGGAAGTGAGGGTAAGAGGGGGAATTTGGAACACAAGGTTTTGCAAGGGTTAATGGTGAAAAATTATCCTTGCATTTGGTTTTTTTCTTTTTATTATAGCTTTTTATATACATAACATATGCATGGGTAATTTTTCAACATTGACCCTTGCAAAAACTTGTTTCAACTTTTCCCCTCCTTCCCTCCATCCCCTCCCCTAAATCGCAGGTAGTCCTCACAGGTAGTCCCATACATGTTAAATAGGTTAAAGTATATGTTAAATACAATATATTGCATATGTTTTGAAAATAGGCTTCAATTTAAAAAAAAGAAAAAGAAAAAAATTATGGCTACTAGCTCTCCTGCTTTCTCCAAATACCATATACTTTGCCTGGTCCCTCACGCCCTTAAGTCTCAAGTTAAAATGAATAAGGAAGAGGGAAGTTCTGGTTAAGTTAGGGGCATGATAGACAGAACCCTAGTTCTCCCCCACATTTTTGTTACTGTTCAATCATTTTCAGTAGGGTTCCAACCCTTTGGGACCCCACTTGGGGTTTCTTGGTAAAGATACTGAAGTGGCTTGCCATTTCATTTTCTAGCTCATGTTACAGATGAGGAATTGAAGCAAATAGGTAACTGACTTAGCCAGGGTTATAAAGAGTAAGCATTTGAAGTCGGATTTGGATTCAGAAAGGAGTCTTCCTGATTCCAGACCCAGTACTCTATCCATCGCACCACCCTGCTCCCACACTTACGCCAAAGCAATAACCTAAAAAAAAGAGGCATCAACTAAATAATGATCAGTAAGCTCCTTCTTTAGGCCCAGAGCTACATAAAAACAAAGCCAGAAGCTTGAGAGCTTGGAAAAAGTATCTAACCAATAAAGGCAGCAGGAGCTCAGGCGCAGTGGCCAGAAGCCTTCAGCAGTGCCCAAACAATGGAAGGCCTCTGAGGAGGACAGAAGTCTGCAGCAGCACCAGCCCCAGATGGCTCAGAGACACAAGGAATCCTGAAGCTCTTGAAGCACCAACATATCAGAAGAAGAGAGCAGCAGATCAGGAAAATAAAGTCAGAAATAAACAGGGTCTCATCATCCCACCTGGGGGTGCAGAAGTAGGCAGAGCCTGATCTTAGAACAAAAACTCAAATCAGGGAAAGAGGAATACAAAGAAGACAGCAAATATGGACCATTAAGTCCTGTTGGCAATTTCAAACATCCACTTGGTCAAGAAATATACAAGAGCTAAAACCTTTAGAAAAAGAAAAGAATTTCTATATCAACAACAATCAGAATCTCAGAGGACAATATAATTTGGTCACAAGGATTCCAAAAGCACCTAGAAGAAATGAAGTAAAATATTAAAAATGAAATGAGCAAAGGAAGAGTTCTGGAAAAAAGACTGGAAAGAGAACAGATGAAATAGAAGATGGAAAATTTATATAACAATAATACCAAAATAAGAAAATATAAGAAAATGGAAGGTATCTATTATTAAAACGACTTTCCTCAAAAAAAGGTCAAGAAGAGATCATTTAAGAATTGTTGGACTACCTGAAAACCCTAAATAAAACAAAAGGCCTGCACACTATATATGAATATATAATAAATGCAAAATAGCCAGATTTACCAGCATCAGAGGGCAGAATGAAAAATGAATGAAAATCTATTAGTCACCTCCTGAAAGAAACCCCAAAATGAAAACTTCCAAGGATGTCAGCCAAAATTCAGAGTTTCCATGTTAAATTTTAAAAAAAATACTTGATGCACCTAGAAAGAATCACAGTCATAATCACACAAGACTTGGCAATAATTGTGTTATAGCAAAGAGAATACTGGAAAACAATATTTCAAAAAGCAAAAGATAAAGACTTTCACCCAGAAAGCTAGTTAGTCAGCAAACAATTATTAAGTGCTTACTATGTACCAGGCTATTACTAGTACAATTAACACTGTATGATTGAATATAAGATGACAGCCCACAGGGAGAGAAAACTCTTCATCAAAATGAAAAGGCTATTTTCAAGCATTTCTGATAAAAAGACTAAACGTGAATAGAAGCAATGAGCCACAAGTACAAGAGTCAACACAAACCTAGATAAAAAAAATTTAAACAACTGGAAAGGGATAAACAATGATGAGTATTTATGTCTTAATGATAATCTTAATAAATGCCTCTTCAAAATCCTAATATCTTCAAGGGTCACAGAATGCAAGGATTAGAAGAAAGGGAGAAGAATCAACAAGGAAGAGTCACAAGCAACAGCTTTGGAGAGTGAATCATAGAGAGTAGAGGAGATTAAAAGAAAGAAAGTGTAAGAATCAGTGACTGGGGTCTTAACAAGAAGAAAGGCAGTGAAATGGAAGTAAATCACTCAAATTACAAATCCCCTATGTCAATAACATTGTTCCTCTTTCACCATTCTCTACATGGTAAAGGGGATGGCAGAAAACAAATAATGGAAAATGCAAAAGAGGATACACTGGAAGGAACTAAACAATTAACAATCATAATATTGAATTCAACTGAGATGAACTCACCCATAAAATAGAAAAAAAACAATGATTTAGAGAGCAGAATCCAGTAACATATCATTTATAAGAAACACAGTTGAAACAAAGATTCACACAGATATAAAATGGGGGCTGGAACAGAACTTATATATTAAGTGAACCAAAAAAAAAAAAAGCAAGGGCAGCAATCAAGACAACAGAAAAAAATAAAAACTGTTAAATAAGCATGGAGACTATATCATGCTTAAAGATACTATAATTAAGTCCTACAGATACTTAATATATATTTATAGATGTATATAATATGCATAAATGCCCTAAAAGAAATGATATCTAAATATTTAAAGCAAAACTTAATCAAATTACAGTCTATAAAAATATAACAATTGAGGATTTCAATGTATCCTGTGCAGACCTGAACAAATATAAAAAAGAAAAAGAAAAAAAAAGAGGTGAGGATCTGATTAAAATTTTAGAAAGTTTTATATATATACATATATATATACACACATATATATATATATAATATATACATATATTATATATATATATATGATAGTCCTCTGGCAATTACTGAAATAGAGAAGAATATATCTATTTCCCAATTTTGCATCTCACTTTTATAACATAAAAGCTTCATCAATAAAAAAAAGCAGAAATATTAAACATCTCCTTTTGTGGCCACAATGCATTAGAAATTATAATCAATAAAGGACCTTTGACGGGGAAAGGATTCAAATTTAAATGAAAATTACATAACTTAATCCTAAAGAACTCATAGGTCAAGAATCAAATCATAAAAATAATAGATAAGTTCATTTAAAAAAAACCCAGCACAATGAAATCACATACCAAAACTATGGAGATTCTGACAAAATTCTCTGAAGGGAAATTTTCTATTTCTAGACACATTCAACAACCAAAGATAGAAAAAAGCCCCAATGAATTAGGAATGGAACTTGAAAAGCCAGAAAATCAATAAATCAAAAAATCCAGATTAAGTACAAAAATGAAAATCCTAAATATTAAATAACACAATTGAAAGTTTAAAAATTTAATCAATAAATAAAACTAAAATATTTTTAAAACTAATAAATTCTTGGCTAATCTGATTTTTAAAATGAAAAGAGAATTAAATGATCAGTAACAAAAAACTGAAAAAGGAAAATTCATAATAAATGAAGAGGAAAAAAAGCAACTATTAGAAATCATGTTACCCAAATATATGCCCACAGAGTTGATACTACCAAGAATGTGGGAGGGTGGGGGAGAAGGAAGGGAAAAAAAAGCTCTAGGGCCAGATAAATTTTAAAATGTATTCTATTAAACATTCAAAGATCCATTTATACATATATTATGTAATCTATTTTGGAAAAAAAAAGAAAAGAAACATAAATGGATCCTATCAATTTCCTTAAAGGACTCAAAACCAGTCTTGATACCCAAACCAAAGTATATCTATCTAAGTAGGGAAGGACTTAATAGACAAATAATCCCAGGGAATAATGACATAAAAATATTGAATAAAATATTACTAAAGAAACTATTACATCATATTAAAAATATTGTTCACTAAATAGTCTAAATTTATATCAAGTATGCAGGATTGGTTCACTATTAGGGAAACTAATACAATATTCAAATACTTGAAAAGATTTGTGATATCATTTAAGATCTCTTTCCAATGGCAGAGATCATAATGCAACTTTGCCTACTTAGCCTATACAACTTTTTTGTCTTCTCAAAAGTTAGCCACAAGGGGACCACCCAAACTGTTGGAGGTTTTCCTCACTTTTTCCCAATATTGGGAAGGTACTTTCCATCTGACATCCCACATTTTTGGCAAGTGACCAGCCTCTCTTCTTTTTTTCCATACAAATCTTTGATGACATGTTTTTACTTATGTTTCTCTTCAGAATTTTCATGGGTTATATATTGTAACCTCCTCACACCCTTAATGGATTCGTGCATTACCCTCTCCTTATTTTTCCAGGTAGCAGTTTTCCAGATCTCACTACCATTCAGAAATATCAGTACAATGCTTGTATTGAAAAATAAAATTGGGCCTCTGATGTTATAGGAATATTGATATCAGTAAAAGTGCTCTGCAATTTCTCAAAAGCAATCTGCCCAACTATACCATATTATTAATAAAAACAATAAAAAGCATGATTATATCAATATGTACAGAAAAAGATTTTGGCAAAATACAATGTGTTTCTGCTAAAAACAAACATTTTTATAATATGGAAATAAATGAAATCGTTCTCAATATAATAGAATCTAGACATCTCATTTCCTATCTGGCTGTACTCATTCCAGAACTCTTTGGCTTCTCCACTATGTCCCTAGTAAACTCATCATTGGAAAATCTCATCATCTTGCAAGATCCAGCCTTGAAATTCACAATTCATTAACAATCTCTGCCTACCTTTGGGAACATCTCATTTCCCATCCAGGTGCACTCACTCATGTGGGACCTCTTTGACATCTACCACATCCCTCCCCCATTTTCAGTTTTCTTTTATGTATTATCTTCTACTAGATTGTAAGCTCCTTGAGGGAGGGGACTGTCTTTTTCTTTTTCCTATGTATGTATCTTATTTAGTACTTAGTACAGTGTCTAGCATATAGCAGGTGGTTAATAAATGTTTATTGATTACTAAATATCTAATCTCTAAAGCTAGCATCACTTGTGATGGCAAAATAGTACAGAAAAGACCCTTCTTGTAAGATGAGGAATAAAGAAGAATGTCCATTATCACCTGAAGACTGGATATAGTGCTAGAAATTCTAAGTATTGAAAGATGAAAAAAAAAAAAAGACAAAAAGGACATAAAATTATGTTTTCCCCCCAAAAAAGATATCATTTACTTAGAGAATCCTAGAGATTCAACAACAATAACAAAAAATTGAAACAACTATTGACTTTAGCACAGTGCCTGGAAGATAGTAGATATTTATTAATTGTTTGTTATTTGATTGAAAGGGTGAATTTATAGAACTAAAAATGATAATAATTTTAAAATTCCTTCCAATGAATTTGGAGGAATAAAAGATCAAAATCTCAAGAAAAAAATGTAATAGAAGGAAGGAGGTCTAGCATTAGCAGATAAGAAACTATACTTTGAAGCAGTTATCAGGGCGGGGAGGTGAGAAGGGAAAGAAGAGGGAAAAAATTAAGGATATAAGATCCAAAAGTAAATGAAGAGAGTAGAAAGTATAGCACATTTTCAATAACCTTAAAGACCCAAGCCACTGGAATAAGGATTTCAATCTCACACAAAAAATGATGGGAAAACTAAAGAACAGTCTGGCAGAAATTAAATTTCAAACTTACATTTTATACCATATACCAAAATTAGTTGCAAAAGGATATACCAAAAAGGTACTTCTTCCCTTGTCTTATCACTTCCCTGCGTCCCCCACCCTATACTATCCCAGACTCCAGCCAGCACTGTTCACATGGCTTAGATGAGACTCTTATTCCTTTCAGGTACTTGGAGGACCCTCATCCTGACCATCTGCCATGCATACATACCAACACTTAACCTGAGGTAGTCTGGGCCTTGCCGTCTGCCCCTAAGGTGCCCTTAGGACTTCCAAGCCTTTCCACTCACCCTTACAGCTAAGCTTTATGTTTTGTCTTCCAATTATTTTGAGCAATGACTATCTAGATTTTTCTATTTGCATCTCCAGAACTTCACATAGTGCTTGGTATAAATAGTGAGCTTATATATAAGTACATTTTCATTCTAATTCACATAAAAGCATATGTTATAAATGAATTAGAGGAGGGGAAAAGATATATTCTTCACAACTATAGATCTAGAAAAAATTCTTGATAAAAAGAAAAAAAAGGCAAATAAAACAGTTTTGATAACATAAATTGAAAAGCTTTTGCATAAACAAAACTAATGAAGTTAAAATTAAAAAGAAAACAGGAAAATGGGAAAAAATATTTGCAGGTTTCTTTGATAAAAGAAATATATATACTACATATATAGGGAATTGATTCAAGTATTTAAGAACAATAACTATTCCCCAATAAATAGTCAAAGAATATGAATAGGTGATTCTTAAAACAAGAAAAATTAGTTATCAAAAATCATATGAAAATTACTCTAAATCACTAATAATAAGAGAAATATAAATTAAAACAACTGAGGCCATCTCATACCCAACATATTGGCAAAGATGACAAAAAAAAAAAAAAAAAGGAAAATGACAATTGCCAGAGAGGATATGGGTAGATAATTCACACTAACGCACTACTGGTGTAGTTATAACTTGGGTCCAACCATTGTAGAAAGCCATTTTGAACTATGCCCAAAAAAATCACTAAAAATCATACCCTTTAACCCAGCAATATCACTAAGAAGTATATACCTCAAAGAGAAAAGAGAGAAAAAAGATCAAAATGTACAATAGTATCCATAAAAGTAATTTTTGTTTTGGCAAAGATTTGGAAAATAAAGGGATAACTTATAAATTGGGAAATGACTGAAAAATTTATGTATATCAGCATAAAACTATTATTACATCTTCAAAATGGTGAAAAGGACATATTTAGAGAAATTTGAAATGAGCTGGATGAGCTGATACCAAAACAAGATAAGAAGGTTCAATAGTATAATTTATACAATGATTAGAACACTCTAAAGAAAAACCATTTTTGAACTTTTAATCAATAACCAACCCACAGTTCCCAATGACCATTGACAAAGTATACTTAGCATCTCTTGTTAGAAAGAAGAGAAACCAAAGATGAAGAATAGAAAATGCATTTTCAAACACAGTCAAACCGTGGATTTATTTTACTTGACTATGATTCCGTATTATAAGAACAGGATTGGGGATGAGGATAAGGGGTTAGAAGTGGGGGAAATGAAAGCCAGTAACAGATCTACTGTCCAAAACACAAAATCAAAAGGAAGAAAAAGCGAATGTCTTTGAAGCATTTTAGGAAAACATTCAGAAGAGATCAAAAGTAGGTGCAGAGGGCAACACAGACAAATGAGGCAGCTTTGGAATTCACAAGCTAACATTTAAATGGTGCTTTAACATTTAGAAAGTGCAATCCATATGTTATCTCATCTGATCTTCAAAATAACATTGTAAGGTAGATACTGGTATTATTCTCACTGTATAGATGAGGATAGGGACTCAAAGAGACTTAAGTGAGTAGTTCAGGATCAGCTTTTAAAACTCAAGGCAATTTGAAAGCAGGTTGTCCTAATTCCAAGTCCAAAAAATAAGTTGAACAAAATGAGATTCAAGATTTCATACTAATTCTCTTTTTCAGTTCTTCTTTGTATGTGGAAACGTTTGTTTTGTTAATATACAAAAGATTCAAAATAACAAAAATTAAAAAATAAAACTTAAATGATTCAGGCCTATTCAGAATTCAAGCTGGTGAAACAGCACATAATTGACTTCACTGCAACCTTAGTCACTACCAACCAGGTCCCTGACCAGATAAGCCCCAATCAATCTATTTAGCTACACTAGGAAGCCCACCTCCCACCAGATCAGAATCTTCATGTTTTTTAAAAGGTATCTAAGGAGGAGCAAGTGAGGGTGCTACCTGCTACCTAGAAAATACTGGGAAGTTTTCCCACAACTCTTCCTATATGCCAGCTAGAGAAAAAGTTTGCAAACCAATGGGAACACCTTTCTTAATTCAGTCCCAAATTTAGGCATTTAAATAGCAAAGTCAAGAAGGGGAATAGCTGCTGGCTCCGTACTTGGTTCAAGGGTTGCATGTTCCAGCTCTTTCAGTATAATACTGTTAACAGCCATGCATGTACACCAAATCCCAATCCCATAACGATACCGTTTCTCCTAACTCATTTTCCTAGATGATCTCTAGTCTCCAGGGGCAGTCTAGTACAGGCTTATAGAAAAAGCCACAGCAGCCCAGTGGCTAACCTCAAATAGGAATGGCAGAAGGTGATGCTTCTTAGTATCAAAGAAGTCCTTCGTAATGGTATCAGCAATCATACTCCTGTTCTCAGAGGTGGGACAGGATTTCTACCAACCCCTGGTACTGCCACAACAATGGGAGATTCAGAGGACAAATAAAAGCAAGAAACAATGAAAAAAACAAAAACAAAAAACCCTATGATATGATTTACCTATCAAGCAAAGTCAATGCAATTCAGTCACAGTCTCTAATACCACAATTTCACACTCCAGCAAACAGAGAGGAGGGAGGAAGGGAAAGGGGCCCCTTCCCTGGTCAAGACCAGACTTATTCATTGCCAACTTTGCCTGAGGTCTTCCTAATTCCTCGGTGCAGCCTGGTGACGGAAGGCGGGCACAACAGTGGCCCTCTGCTGCCACCCTGTGGGAACACAGTCCCACTGGCAGAGTGCAGGGCCAACCACACACGGGAGAAGGGCTAGGGCCCAACATTGTCCAAAAAGAATTTTTTTTTAAATCTGATGCATTTGCACCATATGAGGAAGGACCTAAATGCTATGAGATCTGATATTCATGTAAAACCAAGAGTTTATTTGTTTTCTTTGGCTGAAGCAACAATTCAACATGATCTGCGTGAGGCCATCAAACAGATCAGTGGCCAATCTGGATCAGAACTCAAACCTGTCAGATTCCTTGTGGCCTCAGATTCTCACCTAGGTTAGACTTCCCTGCTTTGCAGGATGTCTTACTTTTCCAAGAGTACCCCCCCCCACCCCCGCCCAAGGCTTATAGTCCTTAAGGGAAGGACACCTCCTGATTCCACTTGGTATGCTCCCCCACCCCCAGCACACACCTAACACAGAATTTGGTCCAGAGCGGGCACGCAAGAATGGCCCATAAGTTCCAGCAGCAGCAGGAGTCTTGGGCAGGTATCAAAAACACCCCTGATCTCAGACTCCCCACAAGTTCCCTGATACTCTCTTGATAACTTGAAAACTTAGCATCTGAAACATCCATTAAAGAAAGAGCTAACCAAACATGAGGCCCTGTTCTGTACTTATTTTTAGTCCTGAAATTTAGCAGGGAAGGCAGTCTGCTGCTCCAGCGACCACTAAGACCATTCTGGTCTAAGGTCTTCCTCCTTTTCAAACTGATTTCAAGAATTTCCTAGTTTCCTAAATGCAAAGGTCTTTGTGCAGTGATTTTATCACACATGAAAACAGCTCCACCTAACAAACAAAAGAGCTCCAAGTGAGAAAAGACACTTCTCCTGGATCTTGTCAGAGAAGGGTTAAGATGTGTTCTTACCCACTCCCAAAGTAGCACTAGTAACATTCAGATCATAATGGTCTCAAGCCCATAACAGTATGCTTCAATAGAGGGTTGTCTCTGGTTTCTCTAAAACAAACTTGAAGCAACTTCAGGCTGACCCCCAAAGGATGAAAATAGTGGTGTAATTAACCCTGGATCTATTATCATCACAGTCCCTGAACCAGGGATGATCTTCACTAGGATCACAGAATTCTAGAGCTAGAATAGATTTTAAATATTATTTAGTTCAGGGATTCTTAACTTCCTTTATGGTATGATGCGCCTCTTTATTCAGTGCAATGAAGCATATGGACCTTTTCTCAGAATAATGTTTTTTAAATGAATAAAATAAAATGCATAAGATTATATAAGAAATCAATATATTGAAATACAATTATCAAAATACTCAGTCATTTAATTTTACAGATGAGGAAACAGAAGTCCTTGCTTATAGTTTCCAGTTAATCCACCCAAGTTAGAGAAGTTACATCATTTGTCCAAAGCAGACAGACTCCAGCTTCTACTAATCATTCAATATCAATTACAATGAGAAATCCAACTCCTAGAGTTTATAAGAAAACAGATCTTGGGGCAGCTAGGTGGTACAGTGTATATAGAGCACCAGCCCTGAAGTCTGGAGGACCTGAGTTCAAATCTGTTCCCAGATACTTACATATCCTAGCTGTATGACTCTGGGCAAGTCACTTAACTCCAATTGCCTCAGCCAAAAAAAAAAAAAAAAAAAGAAAAAGGAAAAAGAAAGAAAATAGATCTTCCCATATAAGAAGTTCTAGGTCTCATCTCAGCTTTGTATCTCAACAAAGCACAAACATAATGTTCATTTTGGGAGGTCAATGAAAAGCCTCAAGAGAAGTCTAGATAAGTCTTCAAAAATTGGCATATTGTATTTATGTAAATCTCATCCCCCTGTACTGTACTGTAATACTGTAAGCTTAAGGGACAAGAACTCCATTTCATTAAACTTTATATTCCCAAACAAAAGGTCCAGCAACAGTAAATATATACTAGCTCATATTAGCTCAATGTAAATTCAACAAGGCTTGGAAGTGACTTTCTCTTGTCCAAAAAGAGAGAAGAGGAGAGGAGGAGAGGAGAGGAGAAAAGGGGGAGAGGAAAAGGGAGAAGGAGAGGGAGGGGAAGGGGGAAAAAGAGAAGGAGAGGGAGAGAGAAAAGAACACACATAGGAAAAGTGTTAAATAGTATTCAAAAAGCCCCCAAAGCTTCTTCTCTGTCTTTAAGGCTCCACAGGGAGCTCTAAAGATTAAAAAGGTGGTAAGGGAGAAACAAAAGGACAGAGTCAGAACCTCAGGGTCAACATAGAGCACAGACTGTCCTCAATAAACTGAACCATCCAGAAAAAAAAAAAAAAAAGAAGAAGAAGAAAGAAGAAAGAAGAAAGAAGAAGAAAGAAGAAGAAAGAAAGAAGAAGAAAGAAGAAGAAAGAAGAAGAAAGAAGAAAGAAGAAGAAAGAAGAAGAAAGAAGAAGAAAGAAGAAGAAAGAAGAAGAAGAAGAAGAAGAAGAGCCTAGAATTGAGTCACTATCTTCCTCAAAGAGAAATTCATAGATTTCTCTTAAGGCCAGGAAGAACTACACATTCACCTTTTTGAAGAAATTCTTATTTTATGACAGACAGGTTAATGCTAATAGGTTGGATTAACTGAGAGAAAGGGAAGTGAGAGTTCATTATTAAGTAAATTAACTTTAAAGCTAGGGTGGGGCTGTATCCTGTAGGGGAAAAAGATAAGGAAGAGTAGGCTGGTTCAACAAGGCTATATCAATTGTAATCTAGCCAAGCTTCTCAGGATCAGGGATCCCAAAGAAGCTATTCCAGGGTAAAAGATTTCCAATATGAATCTGCAACTCATGCCCAGGTGTAAGGTGTAAGAATGTGCTCCTACCTAACCATCCTGATTTGAGCACCTGGGGATCAACAGCATTTCAGTCCTTCTTCTCCTCTAATATATTTGTTCTTCTAGAGAATTCACACTATAAACCTCAGTGATAATCTGACCAAATTTGACTATGACTCACCATCCTCAACTCATCATCAGGCTATTCCATATATAGGTGGGAAATACATCTATAAAAGCTCAGTTGAAATCCTTGAAAAGTTGACTGGCTGCTGTAAAAAAGATTTTAACTTTAAATCTTTAATTTTTAAAGATTTTTAAAAGATTTAAAAGATTTTAAGGGTAGATGATCCCTCTCCTGTTTTCAAAGAGCCCACCATCACCATCCATAATGATCTTCAGCGTGATCTTTTTCTCCTCAAACCAGTCCATTCTTCACTTAGCTGTCAAACTGATCTTCCTAAAGTATGAGTTTGACCATGTCACACACATTCACCCATTCAATAAACTCCAGTGGATCCCTATTATCTCTAATATCAAATATAAAATCCTCTGTCTTTTAAAGCTCATCATTAACAGGGGGCCTTGATAACTTTCAGGCTTTTTCTACCTTACCTCCTTCCAAATACTCTGCAATGTAGTGATCCTGGCTCCCTTGTTCCATCTTCCAATTCCTACATGTTCTCCTTCTTCATCTTCATTTTCAGCCTTCCCTTACTCCTTCAGATCATAGCCAAAATCCCACTTTCTCAAGAAGCCTTTCTCATCCCCACTCTTAATGCTAATGCCTTTCTACTATAAATAACTCCAATGTATTAAGCCTATATCTTATCAAGAACCTAGTTGTTAGCATGTTTTCTCCCCGTTTAGTCTGTGAACTTGCAGGGATGGTTTTTGTCTTTTTGTATCCCCAGCACTTAGCACAAAGCCTGGCAAGAAGCACTTAATGCTTCTTGACTTGAGCCTAGGGAAGAGATATTCAGTGTCTGTCTTTTGAGGTCATTAATCTGACTGCTTTTTTCTACGACTAAATTTGAAGAACCAAGACATTATCATAGTATTCTGTGGATCGAATTTTTGAGCAAGCAAAGGAATGTGGGCCAGAAACCGAGGCCTTAAAACAAGAATGTAGGTCAGGTTTCTGGGCAGAGAATCAGAATCTCCAATGGCAAACTGGCTGTCTCTCTGTTAAGTATTCCTCTACAGACTCCTCTTGCTGAATGCTGAGTGCTCTGGAGCAGGTAAAGATAATACAGAGTTCAATTTCCCTTAACTAAGCATAATCAATAAGGAAGGTGTAGGTAACAAAAAAATCAACCACACGTGTGGGAATTCATTTACAGAGAGGATATTCCAAGTATAGAAATGGATTAGAACAAGCAAGGGGTATTGAAGTTTAATGGAAGTGAAGTATCAAATCCTAGTTTTGCAAATGCCCCTCCAAAAAGTTACCCCAAAACAACTTAGTTCTATAGGGCTCTCTGGAAAGAGATGATAAGATCCTTTAGAGGAATGGGTAGTTACTCATCAACTGAAAATCAATAAGTATTTATTAAATGCTTACTATGTGCCAAGTACATCAATCTCATGTTCTATACAGATGTCCTTGATCCATCATAATAGACTTCTTGCAAAGGACCATTCTCCTACTCTAGAATTTGTTAGGCAATGTCATTAGTTCCTGTTACAGGTAAGAATTAAATGTTTCTACCATTCCAGACGTCCTTGGCTACTGTAGCTACCTGCTCACTCATGCTTATGGTTCCTCCAATTTTTTCTTTCCATGATTCTCTTTATGATATATCCATAAAGGCATAACAAGTTCATTTATCAAGCACTTACTGTGTGCAGAGACCTGAATACACAATCTTTCCATCCCTCTGGATACAGCATTACAGATTTTCTACTGTCAGATTATAAACACACTGAGGACAAGGCCCGTGTATATAATTTGCTCTTTATTGCTCTACTACAATACCTGGTACAAAGAAAGTCATAAATAAATATTCTCAATTGGTTGTATTATAGGTACTTTTGTTCATCTTTTATCCTATGTCACCTATAAATTTCTTCAGGGTAGATCCTGAGTGAATGATCTAGTTGTTTTTCTTTCAGACAAATGTCCTTATGCTGCCACTTTCAGCAATCAAACTGTTCATTTATGAAAGAGATGATACCTCACACTTAAGCTGGATCAAAAAGAACATATCCAGGGAAGGAACAGTGGAGTGGAAAAATCTAGGCCTAGCTCTTTCCTTTCCTTTCCTTCTCTGGATCAATTTTTTTCTTTGGTAAAATGAGAATTTGAACAGATGACTTTTAAGATCCTCTGTACCTCTAAAGTTCTATGCTTTTTGCATGATTTGAAACTTTTTTTTTAAGTTTATACACAATGGTCTTTTTTTTTTCTTTTCTTTGTTCATTGAGGGCAAATAGAGTGTAAGGATAAGGTGTTAATACTAAAAGATGGAGAAATCAGAAAGGGGGTGAGGAAGGGAAATGTAAGTATCTGGGAGAAAGAGGAGAGAGAATTGAGGGTTTCCAAATAAAGAATACAATAAAGAATTATGGCAGCTTTAGACTTCAAGCTTTGGCACTGGCTAATTTGAAAAAATGGTTTTTGATATATCTTCAGATAAGTAATGGGATCCTGGAAGTCAGGAAAACTAAAGAGTTCTGCGAATGCTGAACAGATTTAGAATCAAAGTATGGGAAAGGAAAGATGCTGGAGGTCTTGTAACATTGTCACTTGATAGATTTATATCCTAAGTTGTAGCCTTACTGGCTTTCTCTTTGGCTAAATGGCTTCTAGGAGTTCTCAATAACATTTTGATTAATTCTAATATTGTAATAATGATCATTTAATTTAGAGGAAAGATTATTTCATACCTATGTGACTTTGTGCAAGTCACTTCACCTTTAAAACTTTGAAAAGTTGTAATGTTCAGACTAGCTTTCTGAAGGTCCTTCGGACAGGCCTTGGTCTCAGCAGGATAAACACGAGAATGGTCAGGAATAGCGTCTAGAGTCTTTATTCTGGCCCAGTCTTGACCTTAGTGGAGGAGTGCAAGAGAGCCACCACGAGGCTGGACAAGGATGTAATGTCTCATTTACAATCCTTCTTAACCCTTATATACCTTAGTACAATTACATCATTACACACACTGAATATGTGTGAACTAGAGAATCATTACACCATACTAAGTACTAAGTATATGTGTGAACTAGGCAACCATCATCTCATCAGTTCCACTGAGTTAACACCTTGTTTCAAGTATACTTTTCCAGAGTTCCGGCCCTCTACAAAAAGTGATGTGATGGATGGAGAACTGGACTTGGAGACAGGTTAAAAATCCTGCTTCTAGCATTGCTAGCTCTGTGACTATGGTCAAATCATAGACCCTTTACAAGCCTCAATTTTCCAACTTGTAAAGTTTAAAGCATTCTATATAAATCAATTATAGTTTTCCCACCTATAAAATGTTGGGGCTAGAGACAACTTCTAAGAGTCTTCCAGCTCTAGAAGTCGAGATTTATGATTTCTAGAAATCAAAATAACTTTACAAATAGTTTTAAAAATCTTCATAGCCACATATTTTACTAGCCTGCTAAACCTTCAGGTATAATTAACAATGTCCTTGAAATGAAATAACTATAAGCTGTACAATTAACCTAAAATAATAGAATAGCAATAATTTGATTGTATTTTATATTTCAAAATATTTATCATCCAAAGGTGGTTTTCAGATCCAGGACCAACAGGTCACTGTTTATTTACATGGCTATACTAGAATAAATAACGACATGGAAGTACTAATTCCACCAGTGAGAAGACTCATACCAATGCTTTGCCATGTTCCTTGGCTTTAGCCTCTCAGCTTAAAAAAATGGGGAGACAACCGCTTGCTCAGAGGGCTTAGAGGGAATAAGATGATGTCTTCAAAATCTCATAACTTCTTTGAACAAAGAAAACTAGTAATTCCCAAAGCACAATAATTTATGAACAAGTTTCATTTCAACTGGTTAACAAGAGCCAAAAGACAAACCAGAAACATCGTAGGTGCTAAGCAATTCAGTAGTCCATAGACATGTCTCTTCAGTATACATATATACACCCCACACAAAGGTTGGTTAAATCCTTCTTTCAGCACCCAGGCAGAACGCCTGAGCACTGCTTGTGCAGCAATGGATTAAATCAAAAATCCTGAAGCAGCAAAACTCACTCCTCTAGAGTGAAGATTAAGGAAACACTGCATTGAATCAAGAGGGAAAATAAGAGGGGGAAAAAAAAAAACCTGGTGCCACACACCCAGCTGCCTGCGAGTTTGCATTCTTACTCGTTTCTCATCAAAAACCTCTTCGGAGGAGGTTAAGCACACAATAGACTATCGAAAAGCACCAGTCAGCGTGGCTGCTTGAAATTCCACACATGTGCCTTGGCAATGTATTTCTATTAATGTCCAGTGTGTGTCAGCGTGAAGATAAGGTACCGACATCATGTCCGACCAGCCGGCTAGAGAATGGGCCCCACGTTCAACATTGTCTGATACTTAGGAGCCGGAAGAACAGAGGCTCTTTGGCAAAACTTGTCCTGAACACAATTACACTCCCAACTACGGATGCAAAGGAGGAGGGGCACTGGGATGAGAGGCACACAAATCTTGTCAAGGTGGGTATCCTCTACCTCTAGGGAGAAAAAGGAAAGAGAGATATAGGAGGGTAGTGGGGTGGAAAGAGCAAGCAAAGAACAGGTATTGAGAGAAGAGGGAGGCAGGATGTTGACATAAATCAATCACCGACAAAGTCCATTGAAGAACTCCACTACTGCTACTCTGTGGGGCTGACCAGTTTTCAGAAAAATACTCAGTATATCTGTCAAGTGAGGGGGTTAGAAAAGATGATCTCCAAGGTCCCTTTCTAGTTCTTACATCCTATTGCCCAATGAGAGTAAATGGCAGGGAAAGAAATGTGAAGAACTACAAGTGAAATTTACTCATTTCAAATATTTTCTACTACTAATTTTAGTTCAACTTGGTTTTTAACATTCTATAAACCTTGTATCAAACAAGTGTGTCTAGCACATCTATCATCCATAAAGTTTGACTTAACACCCTACTTGCTCATCTCTTTATTCCAGGAGCATAATCCATAAGACAAGATATACTGGATTTTGATTGACTAGGAGATTCAATTATATTGGAGGGTAATGTAAATTAAATTATGTGCAGGAACATCAGGAAGTATGGGGATAGTTGTGTCCAATACCAATACCACTTATTCTTGGCTCTTATGTCATAAATAAAATACACCAAAAATGTCTTCCAGACCAGGCCATCACTAAAAAACCAGTTGAACAAAGTTAGCCACCAAAACTAGCACCAAGCCTATAAAAACACAATAACCTTGTGAGTTGGAAGATAAATAGCAGAAAATGAAAAGTGCACTTTTTAGAATAAAGCAATTGTGACAGAAAAAGATTTATTGCAAAAATTTATGATAAATGATTCTAGCACCATAGAGAAAGGCAAGAATATAGGAAATGGAACATCATTCCTCCCTCCTTTATAATTTCCCATTCCATGAGAGGAATTCTTTGGATCTCCTGTGGCAAAACACATAGACCAAGGAATGGGGTCAGTGAGAAAAAGAACAGGGCCATCACAACCAGAAGGTCTAAAAGGAACATAGAGTATCAACAACACAGGGGAAGGCTTCTGTTGCTACTCTTAAGGAAGTCAACTCTTAGCCAGCAACAGTAAGAGCTGGTATTCTGTATTTTCGCCTGTGAAACAACAAATTAGAAGACATTCTTTTGGTGGAATGGGAACCAAGAAAGGATTGCATGATGTAATAGAAAGTATGCTGCACATAGAATCAAGAAAACCTGGGTTTAAATTCCAGTTCAGACATTGTAGGACCTTGAGGAAAAAAACTTCATCTCTGTAACATGAAGTTGAAATTCTGATATTATCTACCTCCTGAGACTGCTGTGCCCTGTAAACCTTAAAATGTTATATAAATGTAAATGATTACTATTCTTTCCTTTTACTCCCTTATTTATTTGTCTCCTAAGTGGTCCCTTTCTAATTATTTACCTCATATCAATATACAATGATTAAATTTATCTGATAAGGGAAATACATTCTGCTTAACTGATAAATCCAAAGCATTCTTCTATAAAAGGACAAAGTAGGATATGTCTCTTAAAAGATATGAAAATTTTTTAGAAAAACTATCACCTCTTTCTTTCTTAGTCTTTCACACATGTTGAGCCAATGGAAGGAGCAAGAGAAAACAAATAACTGGAGAAAGCAAGACATAGGAAAAGCCTAGTCAAAATAATCTGGTGATAGGAGCAACAGGACTAGATAGCAAAGCAGATAATCATCTTTTCATTCTTTTTCCTTTCCTTAACAATAAAGGCCTTAGTATTCTAGCCTTCTCTAACTTCTGGGAATCTAATAAAGATTGCCCTTAGAGCAATGGCTTCTAGTCTAATGCCTGCTTTAGCTGTAAAAGTAAACAGAATGATAAAGTGAGGGAATCAAAGTAGATGGGTATGACTTTTGCGCTACATAAAATATTTAGAGTTTATTTCTGACATCTAAACATGTTAATTCTAGGGTTCTGCTCAGAGTATAAGACTAAGGAATTATTACGGGGCTCATCTTGTTCAGACAGAATGAGAAATCAAGTCAAATCAATTAAACATTTAGCATCTGTTATGTGCCAAGGACTGCTAAGAACTAGGCATAAAGGTAAAAACAATCCTTGCTCTCAAGGAACTTAGTCTAATGGGAGAGACAGAATGAAACAACTATGTACAAATAAAATATAAACAGAATATACTGGAGATTGGGAAAGGCTTCTTATAGTATGTTTTTTACAGAGACTTGAAAGAAGAAGCTACAGAAGTCAGGAAGAAAAAACAAGGTGGCAAAGATTTCAAGGAATGAGGGACAAATCAGTGAAAATGACCAGACATCAAAGATAAAAGTGTTTTGTTTAAGGAATAGCACATAGTGAAACTGATATGAGGAAATCACTTACACTAAAGGCCTATGCTGCAAAGATGGGATATCACTAGCCTCCAAGAATAAAGCAATCCATTCCATTACTGAGAGGTTTTTATCCTACTCCAGTTTACTTAAAACCTAGGCTGGATCAATCCTTAAAAGAGCTACATCCCATAGGTAAACTCCAGATGACTGTACTCTTCCCATATTTCCTGAAACCAAAAATTACTAACCAAGGCTATTACCCCTATGCATGCTGCTGAGCCCAGCTCTTCTCAATCCATATCCTTGAGGCCATGTTATTCACAGGCAGGAGCAGGTCACATAGCTTTAGCCTAGAAGTGACAGCTTGGATATTTGCAAAGAATTTAGGGATTTGGAATGCTTTTTGTGTTCCAGAGACCAATTCTAAGTTCAAGTCTGGAAAAGAGAAAAGGCCTCAAGGACCTTGCATCAAAGTTGGGCCAAAGTGGAAAAAAAAACAAAAACAAAAAACAAACAGGAGACTGTACCTAGTCAACTAATAAGAACCAAACAAGAACCAAAGAAACAGAATGAGAATGGTCTCTGTAACTACCACATATAGATTATCTCCTTTCACCCAGCAAATCTCTGATATCCATATTTCTCACTACTCACACACTACATCCTTTTCCACACCTCATTTACCTTCAAAAGGGCACCAGAGATGATATTATTATAAAGACTTAAATAACTTTACAAAGTACTAGTGACCAACTTCTTTAATTTAGCATTAGCAGTCGCAATTTGTCATCCAAAATCCCACATGATCATAACACCAAAGCAACATATCAGTAATACTGCTGTTTCTTTTATTCCTTAGATAAGAAAGAGATTTGTGCTCTTCTGAGTAGAATAATAATCCTTATCCAATGCTTTTTAGAAGGATCCTAGAGCTCAAGTCCCTCAAGACTCATCAAGCTTAAAAGAGGCCCAATTGTGGTCTGTTAAAGGGCAGTGGTGTCCCTCAAGGGGGTTGGGAGGAGAAGCCTTTCCAGCGTCCCTTTCAGATCTCAGCCCCAGCTGTCAGCCTCTTTAGCTCATCCCCAGTGCTAAAAGACATTTTTGTAGACATGCGATCTGCTAATTAGAAGCAATGACACCAGGAATGGAACCGCAATCAGCCATTTGCCTAACAAAGTTAGCAGCTAATGAGAATTTCCAGCCTCTGTCAGCATACAGCAGAGGTCACCTGAGCTATATGCTATTGGTAGAAAAGGAAAAAATAAAGGTATCTGCAGATTTTAGATTTGGTAATGAGTACAAAGAAAAAAAATATAGAATTCTTAAAAATAGTTCCACAAAATCCTAAAAAACCTCCAATATGAAAATCACAGCATTGTCTTCTTAAATGAAATAAACTGAATTTACATATTTTAGTAGACAAAGAAAGTAGGATCTTATATTCTTCCCAGAAGCACATCCTATCTGAGACAATCAGATCTGTAGTGCTGAAATCTTCTAAATTTAACCTAAAAAAGATCAGGGAGCTAGCAACTCTGCAAGAGGTAAAGATTTCCAAAATCTTACATTGCTAAGACTATGAAGTGTTGGGATTCAGAAATGGATCTAGATCAGTGTTTCTCAATTATGTTAATCCATGATACACCTAATAGACTTGCCAGGAATATTTCTTCTGCCTTCACCAACTATCTGTCAGTCTAGCCAACCGTGACTCTAGCCACCCAAACCATATTGCTTACAGATAAACACACAGGGAACCACTCTATTTCCAACAATCGTATCACTACACTACTGAATAAAAACTAGCAAAGAAGATTGAATCAATCATCCAAACACACCAGGATATCTTCACATTGTGCCAACATTACAATCACATGAATGAGAAACAAATGATTTAGGAAGAATCCTAACAAGATGTCCAGAAGGCCCATTCAACTAAGCCCCACCAATGTCAGAGACTTTAGAACACAGAACTAGAACCTTAACAAAACAATCCAAATTTTCTATTGAGTTCTATGAGACTTTAAGTAGGTCCCATCCTTTCTCTGGGCCTATTTCCTCAATTCAATTATGTAAAAATATAATTGCCACCTGCTTCACAGGGGTGATAAGGAAAAAATGAGCCCAACTTCAATAAAATTCAAATACTACATAAATACCAAAAGATCTCTGAAAGATGATGAGAGTTAAGTATCTGAGAAGCCTGAAAGTCACTTTTCAAAGATGTAACAAAGAACACGTTCCCTTAATCCAAAGAACCTGTACCCAATTCTGAAAATATCTCTATCTCTGTTCATTTATGCTAGAAACTTGATTTTTTTTCCCCTAGGCTTGGCTTCTGTTCTGAGAGAAGAAAAAGAAGTCATATACTTTTCTTGGGTCAATAAATCTGACAAAGCCATTATTCAAGGGGATTTTTTAAAAAGAGCTAAGAACTATAGGGCTTTTGGTAAATCATATTGGTTGATTCTCAAAGCTGGGTAATGCTGCTTCCTAGAATATTACTTTCACTTACTCAGTTGTTTGGTTTTGGGTTTTTGGGGGTTTTTTTTGCTATACACTCCAATAATACTGAAGTATTTGGCCATAAATGAGGTCGTCTTATTTCCCACATTTTGATTCTCCCTTTCTAAAGAAATCATAGAAAGGTCACCTTTAATCTCAATTTCTTTCTTTTTTTTTTTTTTTACATTCCCCAGGTCACCTCATGCAGAAAAATACTAACTTATTCAGTAACTTTTTAGTCAGTTATTCTCAATTTCCTGCCACAGGTACTATATATACCAAAGAACAGGGACAGCTCATAAATTTCAATTTACAGCTAGAAGAAACTTCAGAGAATTTAAATCTGAGTCCATCATTTTAGATGAGGAAACAAGTTCAAAAAAGTTATGAGAAACCTGTTCAGATCACACAACTATTAAATATCTGAGGCAGGATTTGCACTGAGGCCTTCCTGATTCCACAGCCAGTGAATTATTTACGACATCAAGGCAGCTTATAAAATTTGTTGTCTGATAAAATTTAACCTTGGAATTTCAAGAGTGTGGTGTTCTTCAGCTGAGGACTCTTTCAAGGTAAATCTCTGACTTTAAAAGACTTTATATGTTCTTTTAAAGTTATTTCCTTTTGCTTCTCTTTGGCCAAGTTTTCTTCCATTTCTTTTTTTGGGGGTGGGGGGGATTATCAAATTTGCAAATATGTCATTTTTTCTTCTTCTCTGGAAAGATTCTCTATTGTGTGATCTAAGTTCTGAACCCTATTGTCTTTCTTTAATTTTATACTGAGAATTCTAATTTCCATCCTAATATCTTCTTTCAATGGTTTTATTTATCTTTAGAGTAACTCTAAAGTTCTATCAATAGTTAACAGAATTCTATTTTTCATCAGAGGATCCTGATACATTTTTCTTGTTAAATGTGCCATGGTGTCTTCTTGACATTTTACTAATTTTTCCTTTTGAAGTTTCTTAATTTCTATTAGTTTATATACTTTGAAAATAAGCTAATATCTAGCCTCTCAACTATTTTTGTCTTTTCAGTCTTTCTTGTATTCCTATAGTTTTCTTTCTCTCTTAATAGTCATTCTTGCCTCTTTCCCTCTCCTCTCCTCTGTTCCACTGTTGCTATCATTCACTCTACTCCCCAACTGAGGAAGCTGAGAGACCAGGAGGCTATGGCTGAGGAACTGTCTTCAATAAACTCCTTGGGGAAAAGATTGATTCCAAAAGGTTTCTAACTCCCTATGATAAAGAGCAGGAAAAAAATCCCTAAGGTAAGTATTCTTACTCTGGGTTCAAAAACTTTTTTTTTTTTCATATTTTGACAACTATTTCAATAAAATTTGTTTGCTTGATCATATAATACTTTGTTCTCCATAAAATAATCTTTTAGGCAAATATACTGTTTGGCATTTGAACAAGGTGGCCAGCCCATCAAAGTTGCATGTTCTACAGTAAGTAGGGTTTGAATGCCTGGCAATTTAACTCAAGAAAGGACTTCAATATTAAGTACCTCAGCTTGCCAGATCTGAAGAACCTTCCTAAGACAATTCAAATGGAAGCAATTCAGTTTTGGTGTATGCTTTCACAGGCATACAATAATAAGGTCAGCCCAATGATTATATAGGCAGTTTGGCAGGCAGCCTAATACCTCTCCTCTCCCACACTTTCCTTCAGAGCTTCCCAAACACTGTCAATGTATATGTATCAACCTTTTCATTTATGGGTAAGTCCCTAGAAGTACACTGCCAAGATAAGTGAATTTATCAACAATATCCAAAATTTATCCATTTGCTGAAACAAATGGCTTTCTATACAGATAGAGTGGTTCAAGAACCTCCATTTTCTTGGTGTTGTCAGGCCAAAATCAATGCATGAGGCAGAGAATCAATCTGTTGCACCTCTGCTTCAGAGCTGTATTGAACGCACAATCATCTATGAACAAAAAGTCATGTACCAACTGTCCCTCTGTTCACTCTTGGCTTGTAGCATTTCCAAGTTAAATCATTTACCATCATTTAGTTGGCCTTGATGCCCATTTTCATACTTGCTGAAGGCACCACCAACGTCACTGGAAGCATCCCAGGGGAGCCCGTACCCAGCCCTGCTTCACTCCACCCAAAAACACTGACTATCCAGAACCTGAGCAGGAATCCTTTGTGAAACTGGTACACAATGCTGATGAACTTCTCCAGGAAACCAGATTTTGCCAGGATTTTCCATAAACCCTAATGACCAACGGTACCAAAGGTCTTGGATGAATATGGTATCCTCCTGGCATTTCTTCTGGAGTTGTGAGGCAGCAAACATCACACCAGTCATTCCACAGCCCTGTCTTAAAGCCACAAAGGCTCTCCATTAAGTGATTATCTTCCAGGTAAAAGATAAGCCTGTTAAGAACTCTGGCAAGACTTTTTTTGAGCATGATTAAGTGACTAATGTGATTGTCACAAGACAACCTATTTCCTTTTTCTTTATAAGACAGAAAATGGAGGCATCCTTGACTTCCTTGAGGATAACTTTCTACTGCCATGTAACGTGGTACATTCCAGTCAGCTTTTGTATGAGCAATAGACTCCCTTCCTTGAGAAACTGTTAGAACAGAAGCAGCATCGACAGATCCTTTGCCACAAGAACAGAGCTTAATGATATTCTAAACCTCTTCTTCAATTGGAAGTTCAGCCAGAAAGGGACAGACTTCAACTTAATGTATATAGCCAGTGGCCTCTGCACTGGTTAATGGCCTATTGGCCTATTGTAGGGATGGGGCATGTCTAGCCTGCAGACATTCATAAGGCCCACAAAAATCACTTGATCACAGGCGACAATAACCTTCCACTGCTTGAATTCTTTAAGTTGAGAATTTTGTATGGTCCACAAATAATGTTCTAAATATCCAAATGGCTCTTGGCAGAAAATAGGCTCCCCACTCCTGCTCTGCTAAGAGAACACTATGTAAGGCATTAGCCCTTCTTTCCAGGATCAATCTATTTGAACTAGAATATCATGGAGTTGTTGTTGTTCAGTCATTTCAGTTGGGTTCAACTCTTTTGAAGAGTTGGGGTTTTCTTGGCAAAGACATTGCAGTGGTTTTTGCCATTTCCTTCTTAACTCATTTCACAGAAAAGGAGACCGAGGCACACAGTGTTCGGTGACTTGCACAGTCCCACAGCTCAAAGTATCTAAGCCAGATTTGACCTCAAAAAGATGAGTCTTCCTGACTCCAGGCCTCACACTCTCCACTATATGACCTATCTGCTGGAATATCATAATAGGTCTTATGAAAGAAGAAAGTCAAAAGTGAGAAGGATTGATTTAAAATAATTTGAAAGAGTACTAGTGAGAAGAAAATTTTAAGGCAATCAAGTACCCAAGAGCTATTTCTGAGCTATAGGATCTTTAAAAAAATGCCCCTAGCAAATACAGATATAACAATTTCTCTTCCCATAGTTCTGTCATATAAGTAAATCAGTGACCCTTTTGCAACATATAACAGGATATAAAAATCATTGTCTTTCCCTAGCATCAGTTGTATAACTTTCCCCAATAATGAGCTGAATCACAGCTTTGTAAGGAGGATGATAAAATAATCATCATAAAAGTCAGAGACAAACAATGTAAAGGAGGAGATTAAATGTCAAATAATTCTTACAACATTCAAAGAGAAAATCTTTACACATAAAAATAAAAGCTTTGTGTGTAATAGTACCTGCATAGGAGAGGTGAGAGTATCAAGCCTGGAGAACTCTCCAGCCAAATCCAATTACAAAGAACACACAAGCAGCCCATTAAGCCACCCATCAAACTGCAAGTTAAAAACCTGCTTAATTTTTCCACTAGGAGAAAGAAAATAAGAATTTACATAGTACTTGCTATGTGTAAGACGACTATGCTGAGAGCTTTTTTTTTTCAAATATCACATTTCAGCTTCCCAGCAACTCCATGCGATAGGTGCTATTATTAACCCCATTTTACAGTTAAGCAAATGGAGGCAAACAGAATTTAAGCAACTCATGAAGAATCATAAAGTTAGAAAGTGTTTGGTGCTGGATTTGAACTTAGATCTTTCTGCCTCCTAACATCCTGAACCTGCCAGACTTTTTTTCCCCTCTTTTGACATAGATGATAAAGAGCCAGAACCCAAAAACATTTTGATGAATAAGTCACTGGGCTGAATAAAGGAGGAATTCAATGAAAAGCATAAAATCATGTACTTGGGTTCACAAGTATGAGATGGGAAAGGTAGCATTATTGGTCTGAAAAAGAACATGAGGGAATTTAGCGGACTGTAAGCTCAGTCAGAGTTAGACACAGAACGTGACAGCTACAAAGCTGAGATCACCGTGGGCTGCATCCAGAAAGACACATTTAACGGATAAGAAAGGCACAGTTTCTCTGTGCCCAGGCCTGATCAGACCCCATCAGGACATTCTGCAGTTTAAAGACACTGGTGAGGTAAACTAGAGAAGGGCAAAGACGGTAGTGAAGGGCCCAGAAATCAAACCACATGAGAATGATACATAGAAAAAGAAGGCTTAGAGGCACAGGAAGGAGGATATGGGGAGAAGATAACTATTATCTGGCTTTTTCAAGTTTGTCATATGGGAGAAGGGGAAACTACAATAGCAGAGTCACAGGGAACAGTGCAGGGCACTTTCCCCCACAAATTCCTCCAAACATCTAGAAAAGTGCACTGGCCAAACTTTGATGAGGAAATCCAAAAAGTCACAGGAAATCATTTCTCCAACTTAATTTGGCATAGGGAGTCAGAAAGGGAGTTCTGTGGATACTGGGGACAGAGTCAATGATGTGTGGAGCTTTGTGTGCCAGGACAAAAGGAAGTCCCAAACCCACACCTCACTGTGATAGGGACAGATGCCAATTGAGAGATATATCACCAACTATCAAATTCTCTTTCACACATCCAGGGCAGACTGGGAAGGAGATCTACACAGGAGAAAGTAGTACGGATAAGAAAGGACATTAAGAAGGCAGCAGTGGACAGCAACAGCATGATTTGGGCCTTACGTACAGAGCAAAGGACCTGGCCTAACCTGCACAGGAATAAGCAGGGTTTGGAATTCACAGGTCAAAAGATAGCCTAGACTTTTTCCTCTCTAAACTAACAAAGCTTTGCAGTTGGCTGATAAGAATTAGGTCCAGCAGCATCTACTCTTTCTCAGAACCAAACCCAGGTCAAGAAGTTGCAGAGTTAAGAACATGAGCAAAATCCAATCAGATTTTGCCCTCATCGGAACACTTGGAGAGCAATGAAGTCCTGTTGGCCCCTAGCCTGTCCCTGAGATCACAGAATAATACTTAAGAAAGCAGCAACATGATTAGCCCAAACCCTTTCTTCATAATGCCAGGGCCCAGCCCTAAGATCAAATCTGAAGTTAAGAAACAAATAGGAAAAAATGAAGAAACTAAAAAAGAATACCACCATAATGATGTGGCAGAGTGCTCAAGAAACAAACACAAAAAAGAATGGCTCCAAAACATCTATAAGTATTGCCTCAGAGGAAAATATAGCTTGGGAACAAATCCAACTAGAGTTCCAGAAGAGATGAAGCAAGAGTTTAAAAAAAAAAAAAAAGGAATTAAAAATCTAATAATGATTAAGGAAAAAAGCTGTAAAGGAAATTAGAGTTGTGGAAGAAAGAGAAAAGAAATTATCAACTTACGCTCAAGTAAAAAAAAACTCACTGAAAATTAGAATAGAACAAATGGAAGCCAATGATTCTAAAAAGCAATAAATAATATTAAAATCAAAAGGCTAAAAAAAAGTAGAAAATATAAAGTCTCTTCTAGTAAAAACAATTGAATTTGAGAACAGATTGAAGAGAAAAAAAAATAAGCATAATTGAACTATAGGAACACCATGTCTAAAAAAGGAGCTTAGACATTATATTTTAAGAAATGTTAAAAGAAAGCCACCTGGGGGCAGATAGATGACACAATGGATAGAACATTGGCCCTGGAATCAGGAGGACCTGAGTTCAAATCCAGCCCCAAGATATTTAATAGCATTGTGACTCTGCATAAATCACTTAATTCCATTGCATGAGAGAAAGAGAGAAAGAGAATGAGAGAGAAAACCAGGCAGAATTATATGGAATAGACTAGATATACAGTATGCAGTAGTAAATGACCATAATAATCTAGTGTTTGATAAAACCAAAGATCCAAGTTTTGGGGCAAGAACTCACCATTTGATCAAAATTGTTGGGAAAACTAGAAAGCAATTTGGCAGAAACTAGTTATAGACCAAAACTTCACATCATAATTAAGATAAGTTCAAAATGGATCCATAATAATAGACATAAGGGATGATCTCATACTGTCAGACCTATAGCTGAGGGAAAAGTTTTATGACCAAACAAAAAACAGACAGGTTCATACAAAGTAAAAGAGAATAATTTTGATTTACATGAAGTTTGAAAATTTCTCCATGAATAAAACCAAGATTAGAAGGAAAGCAAGAGTTTGGACTCATAGAGGGATCCAATTAGACAAGGCTTGGGCGTGGTCCTAATATTTCTTGATTATTTCAAGAAAAGGAGAAAAGAAGGAAAGAAAGCCACAACAAGAGTGAGGAGTGAAGAGAAAGAAAGGTTAGAGAAAATTAACTCACCCAATCAGGGTATAGAGATGTTTATACAAACAAAAATGGGAACAGCTGACATTTGAAACCTTACTGTCATCTAAGTGATGGGCTAAAGAAGGAAGAATACATACCTATATACATATATATACACACATACCCAGGCATACACAGTGGGGTACAGATATGCTTTTCACTAAAGAGGGCAAGAGAAGGGAATTAAAGTGAAGAAATATAAAAGGAGAGGCTAGTTCTAAGGAAAACAAACTCCAAAATACTTTTAACTTTTTCAGGTAGCAAGGGAGAGGAATCTGAGGTAGTATACATAAACTGAGGAAAGGATGAACAAGTTATATGGTATTTAAATATAACAGAATGCTACAGTGCTGAATTCTTATCAGACTAATGACCAGTCAAGATTCCAAAGGACTACTGATGAAACATGTTCCACACCTCCTGATACAGAGATGGAAACAATACAAAATGAGATGATTTCTTTTTGATGAGCCAGTGTTTCAATTGACAACTGGCCATACACCACAGTCCCCTAAGGTCATAGAACTACTGAATGATACAAGTGAAAGGGGCAGTAAGAGATTAAGGGACTTGTCCACTCTGCTGCTAATATGCCACAGAGTCCAGACTCCATGGACCTGACCGGACCCTGGAGCAGGTTCTTTCTTCAGCACTCTTGCTTCTTAGAAGCACAGGACGCCAGAGCTGGAAGGATACATGAAGGAGCAGAGATTTGAGCCTAATCACTTCATTTTACAAATAAGGAGACCAAGGTACAAAGAGGGGGAGGAGGAAAAGAGACTGTGATTCTGTTCCTGATTCTCCATCGTGAATGTGCAGCATGATTTTGGACCGGCATCTCACTTCCCTGGGCCTCATATTTCTTATCCATTAGATGAGGACCAAATTTCTAATGCTGCTTCCAGCTCTAAAATTCCATGGTTCTATGAAGTCCCTGACCCTACATTCCATAAGCAGTTAGTGGCAGGACTAGAATGAGACAATCTCCTCATTCAATATTTCTTCCATACAAAGAAGCCAATTACAATACAGAAGAAATAGAAGACTTTAGAATCTCTTTGGGAAAATGAGGCTTGAGGCCAAGATGAGGCTCTTCTCAACTGAACAAACAAATCCACAGGAGAAAACACAAGAAAATCAGCACTCACCAGCTGGGCTGATCGCTGCTTCTCCTGGTTCATGCCATTCTTCTCCCATGGAAGGGAGGACTTGGGATGCTCCCTGGCCACCTCCCTTTCTCTCTTCACCAGCTGAAGAAGCTCTTCTTGGATCATGGCCTGTTCCTGTTCATATCTGTGCCAAGAGAGAATGGAGATGTAGATGCAGAGGCTATGACTGGCAGGATGAAGCCAGGGAATGTGCCCATTGCTATGGGCCAGCAAGGTGGGCATGGGATTTGTCTGGCAATACAACTCTACAACAGGGAAAGAGGTCTGCCGCCTGAAGCAAGAGGGGGGAGGATGAAGGGAACATTTGGCTCTGGAGGGCAGTTCTGTTCCATTAGTTATCTTGAAGCACGCTCCATCCCGCCCTGATATCCCTATACTTTGGAGCTGAAAATATCAAAAATGCTCTCAGGGAAAAGACCTAAATACAGACCATCATTTATGATACTCCATGATCCAGGAGAAAAAGCCAGTTGTTATGTATCATATGAAGAAACTAATGCAAGAATCTTAGTTTCAAAGCCCAATCAGAAGCGGCATTAATGCCATATAGGCTTTGGCACTACCTCCCTTACTGTTAGAATATAGGAACCTGAATGTTTCAGATACTACCAGTACCTTCACTCAGAAGTTTGCGTATTCAAATTCAGAATGAATGAAGACTATTCCTACTGATGATGAATTAGGAAGGACCAGGTTAAGGAATGCAGTGCTTGGTATAAAGAAAGTATATCACCTAACAGGGATTAAATCCTTGGACTTGGTTCCTATCCTGGGATAATTGTTCTCATAAGTTAGCGAGTCTTCTTAAAGGCCATGTAGAAGAGAATGAACTTCCAAACACAAGGGTCAATTAGAGATTTCTTATTAAGAGAGTCATCAATGTCCTCAGGCTAATAAGGCACCAGAGGCCAGACTTGATTCAGCTAGTTACAAGGCACAGTGTAAGGGTGATTACATTTGGGCACAGTCCAGTTCCAGCTTCTTCCCTTTTATTCTTCCCTAATTACTACTACACTCTTCTAGAGAATACCAGGCCACTTTAACACATCATTAAAATAGTGATTACTTGTGTATAAATGTTTTGATTCTTAATTTTCCCTAAAATATTTTTTAATTCTTTTTTTCCTCAAATGAATACTGTTCTCTGACAAAGGTAAGCTCCCAGAGTATTCTGTTGGCCCTAGCCAAAGATCTATATAAACATTTCCCTCATGAAGGAGAGGAAATGAAGATTTGGGATATATAGCTCTGCCTGGGAGAAAGCAAGGTTTCCAGAGAACGAGAGAACACCCTCCAAGGAAGAGAAGTTCATCAATCAACAAGAATTTATTAAATACCCACTCTGTGTAAGACACTAGAAACACAAAGACAAAATTAAAATAAAATCTGTTTTCAGGAAGCCTAAATTCTAATAAGGACAATAAGCATATACAGAGAAGTACATATAGAATAAATATAAAGAGAATAAAATGCAAATAAATACAAAATTGCTGAATACAGGGTGTTTTGAAGGGGAGAACATCAGAAATGCTCCCTGTAGCAGGTGCTATTTGAGATGGGTCCTGAATGAAGAGAAGGTGTGGCTCAGCATGGATGATCAGAGCAAAGACACAGAAAACAAAATGCTGTGTCATGTGTGAGAAAGAGATAAGGCCAGTTTGCTTGGACCTCTGCCTAGTATGGGAGTGGGAGTAATGTACAATGAGGCTGAAAAATTGGTTGGGCAAGTTATAAAGGGTTTAAAATCTAAAAAAGTAAGTTTGATTTTATCCTAAAAATAACAGAGATATCATAGACTAGTGAGTGGGGGAATGACATAGTGAAATCTGCACTTAAAGAAAATCACTTTGACAGCTGTGTGGAAGATGGATTGTGTTGGGTAGTCACTTGAGGCAGGGTAATCAACTAGGAAGCTGTTGTAATAATCTAGACAAAAGGTGGTAAGGGCCTGAATTAAAGTGGTAGCTATGTGAGTAGAGAGACAGGGTCAGATATGAGAAGAGTTGTGGAATAGGAATTGAAAGTTTTGGCAAAAGGTAAATATATGGGATGAATGAGAGTAAGGAATTAAGGATGACAGTGAAATTCTAAATTTGAGAAAACTGGAAGAATGATGATATCTTCAATAGAAACAATCAAGTATGAAAGAGCAGTAGATTTTGGATGAAAGATAAATTCTATTTTGGATATGATGAATCTGAAATGTCTCTAAGATAATACAATTTAAAATAGCCAAGAGGAAACTGGTGAAAAATGGATAAAAAGTTCAGGAAAAACTGAAGGGATGTATGGATTTGTGAATTGTTTCTATAGAGATGATAATTAAACCCATAAAAGCTCATGAGGCCACCGATGAGAATGTTGCAAGAAGACCCAGGACAAAGCCTTGAGGAACCCTCACAATTGGGGATATAAAATGGGTAATGATCCAGCAAAAAAGGAAAGGATCAGACGTAAATGAAGAAAACCAGAAGAGAACAGTTTCATGAAGTCCCAGAGAGGAAAGAGTATCCAGGAGGACAAGGTGGTAAACAGTGTCAAATACAGCAGAGATGTGGGATAAAGACTAAGAAAAAGTAGTAACTAAAAAAATTAATCACTGTTAACTTTAGAGAAAGCAGTTTCAGTTGAGTGATAAGATCCAAAGTCACAGTGCAAAGGGATGAAGAATAAGTGATAAAAGGGAAAGTGCAGGCAAAGATTGTAGACAACTGAGAAGAAGAAAGCTTAAAGATATAGTAGGTTCTAGTGAAGGTTTTTTTTTCAGGATGGTAGACATTTGGTCATGTGAGAAAGCAATAAGAATTTAGTAATTAGAAAAGAGTTGAAGATTAGAGACTGAGGGGATAACTGAGGAAGCATTCTGCTGGAAAAAATAGGAGATGGGACCAAGAGCACAAGCTGAGATGCTGGTTTTGGAGAAGGACTAGCCTTTCACCAGAGACAGAGGAAAGAAAGAGAAAATGAGTCATGATATTAAGAGATTTTGAGATAAAGAGAAGGCAAGAAAAGTGAGTTTATGTTAAATGGTCTCATTATTTTTCTTCTGTAAAGCAAGAGGTAAAGAACTTAGGTGACAGGATGGGAGCACAGAAAGGTAAATTTTGGACATATAGGAAGAAACAAGTTTAGGATACTTTATAAGAGAAGTGAGACAGGGAATCAGTGAGGGAAGAATAGCCGAGTGTGGTGATATGTGCCTGTAATCTCCTGCTTATGGGGAGGCTGATACTAATGACACTCAAGTTCAGTATTTCTGAACTGTAGTATCCCAAAAGCTGGTCAGATATCTACACTAAGTCTAACACAAAGATGGTAAATCTCTGGGAGCAAGGAGCTACCAGTTCCCAGAGGAAGAGCTAATCAGCCCAGGTCATAAATGAAGCAGGTCAAAGTTCTTGTGCAATGGAGATGGGACCCGTAAGTGGCCGCTGCACTGAGAAAAATCGGGAGACCAAGTCTAAAAAAGGTAAAACAATAGCAATAAAAAAAATAAGAGATGAGAAAAAAGGATTGTCTTACTACAGGGAGAGCCCAGTTAAGTAATGAATTTATGGTGTACCCAATCAGCACATTTGTTTGTCTTCATCTCCATTCAGTAGTTCATGAGTAAGAGAAGAGGAGGCAGATGGTATAAGTAATCCAGAACTGGGGTCTGGCAAGGGATGAGAACTAACAGAGTAAGAGGAAAAGGGATTAAAAAACTTAATTACTGTCATTGAGCTCCAGAAAGCTGTATTGAAGACAGAAAGGGTTTATAATGTCCTTACCTTCTGTACAGATCCTCTTCTGTTTCAGAGGGCTGCCTGCTATTATGGCTCTCAGCTTTGGGGGGTTTAGGATCTATAAGAGATAGAACACAAATAGTCAATTATCAAAAAGAAGAAGGCAAATCAATAAGACACACAAAGGTACATTAACTCTCTTAGGAAGATCTTGAGAAGGGAAAACTAGCTCCTCCTTATTCTCCTACCCAATGACTTCCCTTTCTTCCATGAGGTGATTTGTTAAAAAGTACAAATAATCTCTGCACCCATCCATTCATTCTTAAGTCATTACACTTGTCCAATCTGCTATGAAATCTGAGTCTTTTACTGTTCTAAGCTCAAAAACCCCAGAAATATAAGAATGTCAAAGTGAATTAGTCCCTTGATTCACCTGGCCAATTTTGCCTATTTCTGATCAGGACACCAACTGATGGTTTAGGATAGTTCTTTCCACCATCGTGACAACTTTAAAGATTAGGGCTATACTGTAAATATTCTTATTTTCTTAAAATAGCCCATTACTTAAAAAGAAAAAGAAATAAAGGAAAAAAAAGAAAATGATCCATTACTTATTATCATGACTTTTATCTAGATATCTCTTGAACCTATTCATAGCTTCAATCTTCTCCATCTCTTGAAGAGAACTAAGTTCCACAAATTTTCTCCTGTCTATGTAAAATATAGTATAGTCTTTAATTTATCTCTTTCCAGTTTTAAGAGATAGTGTCTCACTCTAGAGTTCTGAGATTGAATAAATAAATCCATGTTTAACCAGGAAAAAGCAGCCATTGTGAGCTAAGAAAAACCCTGAAGTTAGAATCAAGGAGACCTGCATGTGAAACTTGCTCTGATACATTTACAAATTCTGTGACTATGGCTTAGTAATCTCCATTGGCCTTAATTTCCTCATCTATAAAATGGGGATAATAACTGTATCGTATAACTCACAAAATTATTGTGGAAGAAAACAGTAATATGAACTATTATTATGTTCACTTTTGTTACACCTCTCATGGACCCCTCATGATTTCAGACTTTAATCATTTTTCACTCTCAGGGCCCAGGGCTTCCCAAACTGAAGTCCTAATTTTTTTTTTCAGTCTGTCTTCATAGGGCAATCCTTCTATCTACTTGACTACATTAACTGCCTTCTACTGAACATTCCAGTGCCATTAAGACTTTTTTGAAGCTCAACAACTAGAATAACATGAATTATTATTACAAACATAATTATTATGATTTTCTTTAAGGGTTAAAATAGCATTTGACTTTGCTTTTTATGCTTTAAGGAATAATAAATTTGGCAAATTGAATATTCAACCTTCTAGGGATTTCCTTCCAGAAGTAACCATCTTCTAACCAACTTTCCCAAGCAATAAACCAAGCTGTCATAACTTTAACTGGGAGGAGAAAAAATCTTAGACTTTCTATGGCAATATTACTACGTTTAAGAAATGTTTTTCATTTTTATTCATAAATGAAAGATTAACTGATTAAAGAAACATTGAAATTGCTTTAACTTTGAAATTAACATATTAAATTCTTTAGTCAATTTCAAGATATAAATTTATATACACCATTTCCTTCATGAATTCTATTAAAAAGCTATAACTAAAATCCATATCCATTCAATAAAAAAGTAAAATATTTTGTTAAAAGTAAAATTGAATAAATAATAACAAAATAATTTTTCTTCAAACTGTTAAACTTGCCAAGTGAACAAAATCCCTATTTCTACAAAAGGTACAACTAGTAAATATAGGTCCCTGACAATTATCTTTTATTTGCCCTAAATTTATCTCTTTCAAGATTGGATGGGTAACCATTATTCTAGAATTCTGAGATTAAATAAATAAATGCAGCTCTCTCTGGAAGAGGCAGCCATGGTGTAGTGAAAGAAGTACCAAATTAAGAAATTGACTCACAGCTTTGATACTAGCTGTACGAAGACTGACAATTCACTAACTCTATTTGAATCCCAATTTTCACATCTATAAAATAGAGAAAATAAGACTTGTATTTCTTACTTCATAAGGTTGTTGTAAAGAAAACACTTTGTAAATCTGAAATGGCTATATAAATGTGAGTTATTATTATGGTGGTTGCCTAGTATTTACTACATAGAGCTGTGATGTGCTAATCAAATAATATGTGTGAACCTTAATAAACATGTCAGCTACTATTATGCTCTAAGGGCTTATGTCTTAGGTCTCTGTGTACTTAGGCACAGCGGTCACTAATTAAGTGTCTGATGGTTTCTCCCTAGGTTAGTAGGTCCCAGGTTTCCATGATTTAATATACTCTCTAAGTAAACCTCCCAAAATATAAGGAGAAATATGAAGATGTACAAAAAACAAATTACCTCAAGGAACATTGCATCAAACTGGAGAAACAAGACATATGCAAAGCTAAATTAAAATGCAAGATAGCATAAGACATGTATTCTATACAGCTAATGGAGTGGTAGGGGAATGATTGACTTGACCTCTAGTAGTTGCTCACTAGGCAAGAGGCTTTCCTTCTGAAGTAGAGTTGCTCTGCCAGCCAACCAAAAAAAAACTAACAAAAAAAACCCAGCTTTTGGGTATATTTAGACTGAAGTAAAACCTGAATTTCCATAAATTGAATTCTGTCTCCTGGCTTTGCTACTTATTAGGTGTGTGGCAAGTCACTTGACCTCTTAGACTCTATAAAATAAGAAATTGTACTGGTCACTTTCTTTTGTTCTTGTCTCTTGCTTCTTATTAATAGTCAAGACTTCAGAGAAGCTCATACAATTTTCTCTCTGTTTTAGAAAAAAAAATGCATTAAGGGATCATTTAGCCATAGAGTCCCAATTCAGATAAACTGAAGTCTAAGGGAGTAAGGAGTACTGAATGAAACTGAAATATAATGCAGTATGTAATGGAAAAAATATTGACTGAGTAATCAAAAGATAGGTTCCAGTCTTAGGTCTATCAGCATTCCCCACTCTGGATCTAGTAGGGAGTACACTAAATAAGCTCCAAGGTCTCTTTCACTCCTAACATTTTGCTATCTTCAGAGTAGTATCTGCTGGTGGCAATAAAACATAAAAGAAACATAATTCCTACACAGAAGCCTGGGAAAGAACTGTGACTTTATGGCAGTTGAGACTTCAAATACTGTAACTATGGGATTCTCCCAGAAAGAGCTGTCATGCCACTCACTAAAATGCAATCCTGTTAAAAATAACATTAAAATTTATCCCACCCTTACAATAAAACAACTAACTATACTGCCCCTTTCAGTGCCCCAAATACTTATAGATAAGTATTTGCCTTCAGTTATGGACAGAATTTGAGACAGAATGAAGGGGAGGGGTTTGGTCAAAAACAACAGAAGCTCTGACCATCAACACAAAATTTCTCTACAGTTCACCAAGAAGCAGGATCCCACCATACATTTAAAGTTATAGAATACCATTCTGTGATAAATATTAAAAAAAACATAATCCCATAAGTTTATGTGTTTCTTCCAATGATGCAGATCATAACTTGCTTATTCTTTGTTACTCCCATTCATGTCCTGGAGTGTCTTCTTTCTCCAAAGATCTCAAGGGTACTAGTACTCTGGCTGTCTGCTTGTCATTCCATACTTTTGCCACAGACCAACCCAAACTCTCTTCTTATTATGCAATTTATTGATAATACTATATAGTCCTAATCTTTTTTGGAGTTTCTCAGTGAATATATCCTTATAGCCTGCTCCCACCCCTATTAATCTCTCCATTGCTCTTAATGTGATTACTCGTATCTAGTTTTCTGGAAGAAGTGCTCTTCCATATCTTGCTGCCATACAGCAACATCAATGAAATTTTTGTATTGAAAAGACAAGCCTCTTTATTCCAGGGAAGCTTAAGGTCAGAAAAAGAATTCTGCAAAATGATAAAAAGGGAAAATGAACCCAACATAGCAGAGGACACAATTTATACAAATACATGTTCAAAAGTAGTACTGAGTATTCCTCAAAAATCTCTCTTTTTTTTCTTATTGCCCTAGGATCTCCTGGTAATTTACCATACCTGTCCTAGGATGCTTTGACTTGCCTTCTGAAGAGCCAAATGCAAAAGATGAAGAATGAGAAAATGAAGGAGGAGGTGGTGAAGTATGAAGTGACGAAGCAGCAGATGGTGAAGTAGGTGTCGAAGCAGTAGGGGACGATGCAGGAGATGGTCGCTGCACCCTTGATGATGCAGAGGGGTCTTTCATGCGGTTAACTACATCTTCAGAGAGCTATAAGAGGGAAGCAAAGGGAGGGGGATAGGAAAAAGGTAACGGTTAAGAAATAGTTATAAAATAACCATAGTCCACTAAAAAGGCCTTACCCTCCCCAAATAGAGGACAAGCAACACTTTTCTCTATTTTAAAGAAGTTGGCATATGGTTGTCAAGAAAGCAGTTCACAAGTTCTTAGAGCTAACTGTAGATCAACTAACTCAAGTTCCGTTCAGTTGAACAATCTTTATTAAATATCCATTCTATCATGCCATCTGAAAACTACACCCTGGTTAAACTCTGATTTATGTGAGGTCTCTTCAATTCACATTCTTCCATCTTCCAGCACTCATGAGATGCTCTGAAAAGTCACAATCTCTGTGGAGCCCATTTCCAGTATGAAATGCTCTTTTTTTCCTGTCCCAAACCCTGGACTAGGACAAAAAGAATGCACTCCTTGATTCTCAGCCCCACTTCCAGATTGTCACTTAACCACTAACACTCAACAACTCTCTTTTGCAGTTCACTCATCCCTCTCTATCATCTGGTCCAGATTTTTATTGTCATTGATCTCCTTTCTTTCCCTGGCTTAAAACTGTCCTATCTACCCCGGATCATGATCTCATGCTGAAAGATTTCAATATTTTCACTAATGGCTCCTTGAATATTCTGGCTTCCCAAGTCAACACACTCAAGTTTCATGACCCACATTCTCATTTCATGCCAGTCACTACAGAAGTGAGTCCCACCATCACTTATAACTGTGCTACACCTCTATGGCCTTGAACTTTGAAATAATCTTCCTGATCATACCCTTCTATATATAGTCAATCTTTTTTTTAAACTTATTAAACCTTTTCTTTTCTTACTGTGACCTCTAGTGCCTTTACATTCCAGTCCTCTCAGGTCCTGTTCTTCACAGATTTAACCCCGTGTTTTTTTTTTTTCCCATCCATTAAACAAATATTTAATAAGCATTTCCTGTTTGCCAACATTGTGCTAAGTGCTAAGAATATGAAGACACAAAACCAGTTTCTGCCCTCAAGTACATTCCATTGGTAAATGGGGGAGAAATAATATGTACATAAAATTTAAAAAATTAATTTTCTAGGGTACACAATACTAACAACCAAGAACTATGATGGTCTTCTAGTCAGATGTAGCTTTTGAGCTGAACTTTGAAGGAAGTTAAAGATGTCATGGATGAGGAACAACAAATAAGCCAACTAGGATGAAATATATAGTATATGAAGAAAAGCAATGTGCAATAAGACTGAAAAAGTGATCACAGCCAGGGTGTGGGCAGTTTAAAACAACAGAGATTTATAGTTTATCCTCACATCTCCAATAGGAGATAAAAGAGCTTCTTGAACAGGGAAATGACATGGTTATAACTGTACTTTAGGAATGTAAATTTGGCAGCAATTGAAAGGTGTATTAGACAGGATCGAAGCCTGACAGTGGTGAGGACATTTAGGAGACTATTGTAATGATCTAGGAGAAAGGTGATATGGGCTTGAAATAGGGTAATGATCATGGTAGTGGGCCAAAGGAAAATATTGTGAACAAGGTATACTGATATAATTAATAACACTTGGTGTATGAGGAGTAATGGTAGGGAGAAAGTTGATGATCTATTCTTGAGAACATGGCTGACTGGAAAGGCTGAGTCTAAGATACTGATATTAAGTTGGAGATCCCAAAAGGCAGTTGATAATATGGCATTAATGTTCAGAAGAGTGGATAGGACTGAATACATACTTTTGGGGGCTGTCTGCAGAGGCTATAAGTCCATGGAAGTTGATGAAATCAACAAGAGAGTAGAGTCAGAGAAGTAGGTCCAGGGGAATCTTATACCCATTCACCAGATATGGAACAAGAATGATTATCCAACACACTGAGAACAAGTGGCAAAACAGCTTGAAGGTTTGGCAAGGAATAAGAAATTATACATAGAACACTTTAGTTCAAAAGGATACCTAAAGGAACAAAGAAGGCAAATGGTAGAAATGATATAGGGGATATGGATAAGGATGAAAAGCAAAGGACTGGTTGATTATTTCAACAATCAATTATCTTCTACCCTTGGATTCTTGCCTGTTTATCCTCAAGGAGTTTGCCTTCTACTATTTCTATGAAATATAATATTTGCAACAGATAAGTAAATTCAAGACAAATTAAGGAAAATGTAAGCATTAACAAGTATCAATCAACAAGCATTTAAACTTTTTTCTAAGATTACCTCCCACCCATTTCTCACATACTTAACTCAGCAAAATCTTTAACTCTGAACTAAACTTAATAATGATCAGGAAATCTAAGGAGAAACTACAATAAATGACTTTTTCCATTCCAGAACTACCCAAATGGTCAGTCAAGTATCTCACCTTTCCCAAGTAAAACCAGCATCAGGATATGAACTCCCAGCAGGAGAAGGAAGCACAGACAAGCAGAATACTTTTGAAAATAGTACACAGAATTTATTGTATGCTTTTTTTTTAAAACAAGTAATATAAAATGGAGATAGTTTCTTGAAGAATCATCTTTTAATGTTCTGCTATATGTATGAAAATACTCTCTTATTTTGGTGTTATAGATCAAAATAAAAAAGCCAACAACTATTTATTTAGTACTTATCATGTGTCAGGCATTGTGCTAAGTGCAGGAAATACCTGTCCTCGAGAGTCTTATATTCTAATACAATTTAAAATTCTAAGAACATGTATGTATTTAAATAATATTTTCCAAGTGAATACAAGGCTGCATACTAGCAGATGGGAGAATCTGTAAAAGTTTTCTGCCCAAAGGTAGTGCTTGAGCTGAGTCTTGAAGGAAATGAGTTTCCAAGAGTTAGAGGTAAGAAAGGACTAAGAAGTAACATGGTTTTTATGTACAAATTGAGTAGGCCAATATGCCTAGATTGCAGAGTGCAAGAAGAGAAATGTGTAAGAAGGCTAGAAAGATAGGAAGGTGCCAAGGATCGAAAAGCTTTACATGGCAAGGAGAGAAGTTTATATCTTAGAGGGAATAGAAAGAAAAAGGCCAAAAAAAGGTTTTATTGTAGAAAACCTGAGCTAAACCTGAAAGAAGTTAAGGATCCTAATAAGCAGAGATGAGGAGAGGGGATGCATTTTGATACTGGAGGGCAGCCTATGCAAAAGAAAGGAGGCAAGAGATGTAATGCTATGTTTGGGGAAGAACTAGTAGACTAAGCAAACTTGAAAGCAGAGTGCTGAAAAGACTGTATTGAGAAGAAATAAACGTTTAAAGGACCCAGGAGTTTAAAAATTCTTCCTTCTCTGAAAAAGCTAAATGATGCTGGATAAAGTTACATAAAAAAAATGAAGATATCTACCACAAAAATATATCACCTACTCTCCTGTGAGCTCCTTCAGCTCCCCTACTATAACCATAAAATCTCTCTGTGTTACCCCTACCCTCTTCTTTCCTTAGTCAACCCCCTCTACTTTTGGACCTTTAACTGTTGGGAAGTTTCTTCCTAACATTGGGCCTAAATCTGTCTCTTTGCAGCATTTTCCCATTGCTCCAGAACCTCCACTGATGCAAAACTAAACAAATCCGGTTCTTTCTCCAATAGTGTCCTTCAAATTCCTGAAGACAGTTTTCATGTCCTCATTCCCCTTTCCCTGTCTTCTGTTCTCCAGTTCCAACAACCAATACTCACTCATACACCATGCACTTGAGGCTCTTCACTGACTGCTCTTATCCCTATAATTCTCAAAATGCTTCAATGGTTCCCTCTCACCTCCAAGATAAAAGACAAACATTGCCCCCAACATTTGAGGTTCTTCACAGTATGACTCCTACCTACATTTCCAGCTTATTTCATATTCATTCCCTTCACATAGTTTGTATATTTCAGCCAAATGGCCTACAAGCTGTTTCCCAGCTTTAACACTCCATTTCTGATCCCTGTGCATTCACAAAGGAATTCTCATCTTTGGAACGTACTCTCTCCTCTTAGGACAATGGAACCTCTAGTTTCTCTTTAGATTCAGCTCAAGTACTATATCACGCATGAAATCTTTCCTGATCACCTGCAGTTCTTAATGTTCTCTCCCTCCTCAAATTATCTTGGATCCACTGATCTGTTTACATGTTATATTCCCCAAATGAAATGTAAGCTCTGGTAAAACAAAGGGTATCTTGTTTTGTCTTTACCCCACTAGCATCTAATAACTCATCTTCATATAATAGGCATTAAATAATTCTTGTTCAACTGAGTCTTGAGTTTGGACATTCAATGCCTACATACAAGATTCCACAGGAGGAAGACACAAAGGCCCAGAGAAGTAGCCCTGCTCACAAAAGGAATAAGGAGTAAAGCCATTAGGAGCAAGCTCAAAGAGCAGTCAATGGTCTTGACTATGCTCTTTTGCCTTTCAGAAGCTGTTTCTCGGTCCCGAATCTGCTTTATTTTGAGCTTCGCTCTACAATGGATAGTAACAACACTAGAATCACAAGTTTTTGCCTGTAATGAATCTACTGAACTATGCTGCCTAGTAAATAACGGGTTAAGTAAAACATTGGCAGATTCCCTGTTGGCAACAAGAGAAATTTGCAATATTTTTTAATGTTGCTACAAAATAGAGCAAGTAATATTTTTAATCAACAAATATATATACATACACTGTAGTCGTGTGAGACTAAACACCATCTGGGAAATGGCATTCACACCAACATAACCAGAGTGGAGGTCTACAAATCTAGATTCAAACCTTGAAATTTAAAATAGCCCCAGGCATCCTAGATTCCATTCCCCGGTCTCAAACTCTACGGGGGATAATGGTGTGGAAGAAAAAAGCAACTCAAAAAAACAGAAAGAACAATCAAGTCACAATCGTTGGTTCTGTTTCCAATTCTGCCACTAAGTAGCTGTATGACCTGGGACAACTAAATTCTTTCTGGACTTCAATTTTCGCCTCTGTAAAATCGAAGGGTAGACCTTAACCAGGGCTAGATTTCAGAGAGTCTCTGAATTCCTTTTTCTTTGTATTCGGATAACCGTATCTCAATATAATGGTTTCTTTTGTTATCCTAATGCATTTTATTTTATGCATTCAAAAACATTATGAAGAATCCATTGACTACCAAAAGATAAGTGAATCACGCTCAAAAAAGTTAAGAAGTCTTGGACTAAACGGTCTTCACAGCCTCTTCCAATCTGGAACTCTTATGTTATACAATTCTAAGGTTGAGTTCTAAATTCATATGAACATCCAGCCTCAGTATAAGAAAAGTCTAAAATAGAATCCTGCAAGCAGTGATGCCAGTGGACAGAAAGTGACATAGAAAAACCACATATCAATATGACCTATGTGCTATTGTATTTTTATTTTTTAGAAATATTTCCAAATTATATTTTAATCTGATTGAAGCTGTTCCTGGGAGTAGATGTCCACAGAAGTGTATTTCCCCTTAAGTACATTCTACAACTGAATCTACCTGTGCTCTTAATAAACTAGCAAAATAGAAATTTCTAGAGAATAGATCCTGTGCCTTTTCACTGTCCCACACTGCACATAACACACAATAAGCATTCAAACATTCTTCAGAAATGAGCAAGTTAAAGAAGGGCAGTGGAATTCCAATTCTTTATGACACAGAGAAAGCCAGAGTCTCACAAAACAAAGAGAAAATAATGAACCCAGTAGGCCTAGGAAGAAATGGTTTTCCTGGTAGAAGGTAGCAAGAGTTCAACCACTCTTCACTGACATTCCAAAGAACCCTGGGGTACATCACCACTATTGGAATGAGCCAGACCCAATCACCCAACCTCTAATTCATTACATATTATATACCAAGTTCTGCCCTAAGCACTATGGCAGATGTAAGAGATATGCAAAAAACTATTCAAATATTAGCTGCAGCCATTAAAGTAGAAAAAGAAATTTAAGGAATTAGAATATACAATGAGAAAACAGAACTATCATTCTGCAGAATATAATAGCATACACAGAGAATACTAGAAAATCAGTTTAAAAAGGTAGTTTAAATAACTAATAACTTTAGCAAGTATGCAGGATGTAAAACAAACCCATATAAATCATTATCAACAAAGTCCAGCAGCAAGAGATAGAAAGAGAAATTTCTTTTCAAATAACTATAATTTAAACAGCTAGGTGATGCAGTAAAAACAGCACTAGAAGAACCTGAGTTCAAATGCAGTATCAGACATTTACTATCTATGTAACCCTGGGCAAGTCACTTAACTCTGTCTTAAAACAAAATTTTTAAAAAATGACTGTGGACAATATAAAATGCTTGGAGGTCTACCTCACAAGACAGACCCAGGACCTATATGAACAGAATTATAAAACTTTTATAAATATAATACAAATACTTTTAATATTTATCACAAAAATAATTATATCTATTTATAAATATAAAGTCAGAGTCAACAATTAGAAAAACATTAATTGCTCGTGAGTAGGCCAAGCTGATATAACAAAGATAATAATTCTACCTAAATTCTATTTAAGACCATTACTATATTAAAATGGACAGTTTTGACTGTACTAAATTAAAAGAGTTTGCACAAACAAAACCAATACAACCAAGATTAATTAGAGCAGGTATCTCTAATAAAGATTTAATTTCTCAAATACATAGAGAACTGAGTTAAATTTATAAAAATGCAAGCCATTGCCCAATTGATAAAGTGGTCAAAAAATATAAACACATAGTTTTCAGATGAAGACATTAAAGCTATTTATAGTCATATGAAAAATACTCTAAATGACTGTTGATTAGAGAAATACAAAGTAAAACAACTCTGAGGTAAAACAACACCTCACACCATCAGATTGGCTAATATGACAGAAAAGGAAAATGATAATGTTGGAAAGGATATGGAAAAATCGGGACAATAATGCATGGTTGGTGAAGTTGTGAAGTGATCCAAGCATTCTGAAAGCAATTTGGAACTTTGCCCAAAGGGCTATAAAACTGTACATAATATTTGACTCTGCAAATATCACTACTAAATTTGCATCCCAAAATGATTTTTTAAAAAAGAATAGGAAAGGAAAAAAAGGAGAAAGAACCTATCTGTACAAAATACTTAGTTTTGTTTTTCATAACAACAAAAAATTAGAAATGAAGGGGATGCCCATCAACTGGGAAGATGCTGGCATATACTTATTATAATGGCATATTACTGTTCTATAAGAAAAGAAGAGCATGATGACGTCAAAAGAACCTGGAAAAATTTAGATGAACTAATTAATGCAAAGAGAAATGAGCAGAACCAGAACACTATACATAGCAACAAAAACATTATCATGATGATCAATTATGAATGATTTAACTATCATCAGCAATACAATGGTCCAAAACCGTTCCAAAGGAGTCATAATGAAAAATGCTGTTCACCTCCAGAGAAAGAACTGATGAAACCTAAATGCAGACTAGCCTATCTTTACTTTGTGTTTCTTTTTTGGTGTTTTGGATTTTTTCTCCTTTGGGTCTGTCTTTTTTTTAATAACATGATAACATGGTAATATATTTTTGCACGTACAACCTATAAGAAATAGCTTATTGTCTCAGGGAAAGTCAAGGGTGAAAGGGGGAGAAAAAAAAATTTGGAAGTCAATTTTTAAAAAAATTCTTTATTGTAAAGAAGGGAAAGAGACCTGTATATGCACGAATGTTTGTGGCAGCCCTCTTTGTAGTGGCCAGAAACTAGAAAATGAGTAGATGCCCATCAACCGGAGAATGGCTGAATAAATTGTGGTATATGAATATTATGGAATATTATTGTTCGGTAAGAAATGACCAATAGGATGATTTCAGAAAGGCCTGGAGAGACTTACATGAACTGATGCTGAGTGAGGAGATCATTATATATTCAACAACAATACTACATGATGAGCAATTCTGATGGACCTGGCCATCTTCAGAAATGAGATGAACCAAATCAGTTCCAATGGAGCAGTAATGAACTGAACAAGCTACACCCAGCAAAAGAACTCTGGGAGATGACTAAGAATCATTACATTGAATTCCCAATCCCTATATTTTTGCCTGCCAGCATTTTTGATTTCCTACACAGGCTAATTGTACAATATTTCAGAGTCCAATTCTTTTTGTACACCAAAATAATGGTTTGGTCATGTATACTTATTTTGTATTTAATTTATACTTTAATATATTTAATATCTACCGGTCATCCTGCCATCTAGGGGAGGGGGTAGGAGGAAGGAGGGGAAAAATTGGAACAAAAGGTTTGGCAATTGTCAATGCTGTAAAATTACCCATGTATATAACTTGTAAATAAAAAGCTATTAAAAAATTCTTTGTTGTTTTATTTTTCTGGTAATACATGCATATTGACTTTTTAAATACACATTTCTTTATGAATCATTTTGGGAGAGAAAAATTAGAACAAAAGGGAAAAACCATAGGAGAGAAAAAAAAAGAAAAAAGAAGTGAAAAAGAAGGCAAATAATCACCTTTTCTTAAGCAAGATACTGTAGAGAAAAGTACCACTTGGGATTCAGGTGACTCAGATTATGGTCTTGTCTGTCACCAAGTAGCTGTGTAACTTGGACAAGTCACTACAAGGAAGATATTCCAAAGAAGAGAACAGGTACAAGTCAATTTTACACACCCTAATCAAGCAAACGTTATGCTTCATAACAGAAAAAAACTTAGTTTATTGGAGAGAGAGCTGGTCTCAAAATCAAAATGCCCCAAGTTCACATCCCATCTCTGGTAAATCCTGGCCACATGATACACGTCTCAGTGCTCCTGGAAGAACAGGTCAGTTTCCCTTGGTCCAGGGAATGTCCTCTATGCCAATGAAATCATAGGTCTGGTCCCTATCCCATATCCTACCATATGTAAAGACTGTGCTAGGGGCTGAAGATAAAAAGATGAAAAGTGATTTAATCTCTGACCAACAAGAACTTTATAATCTGTCTCTTTTTACATCTCCAGTTTTAGGCACCGTTCATGGCACATGGCAGATGCTTAATAAATCCTGAATGAATAATGAGGGAATAAGGCAAATATATGAACATAATACCAAACACAGAAAATAAGAAAAGCAAAGGAAAGATGCAGACCAAAAAATATGAGAAATACAAGGGAGAAAATCATTTTCAACTATTACCAAGAGAGTAAGGCTTCACAGTGAAATTAGTATATGGAATAAGTCTTGGAAGAAGAGGATTTTTAACAGGTGATGATGCAGAAAACTAGGAGAAGGCACAGAGTTGAGAAAGGGTTAAAGGAAATGGGGGAAGAAAGGTGATGGCCTTTTTATAAAGGCCAAGACCCAGGGTCATAGTCTTCTAAGGAAAAATCTCTTTCACGCTCTTAGTTAACAGCAAAATTCAAATTTGTAATCAGCCGAAATGGAGAAGGCAGATACAGTATGATGGTACATTCCACATTATCTCTGAACTTACATAGGCCAGCATGGGAAAGGGTCAAGAGAATTCCATCTCTCACTGTAACAGTTGTTATGGCCTATTAGTCTCACTCTGCTAGAGTTCATCACGACCTCTTTTTATCCTGGTCACAAACTAGGAAAGAAGATGAAGAAGCCAAGGACATGGCAAGCCACCACAAAAACATGAAATGCACAAAGACACAAGCACGTTACTCAATAGGCTCTGCAGAGGCTTGCACCTGCTGGCCTTGTGTTTGTAGACAAGTTACTAAAACTTTCAGAATTCCTAAGTCATCTAAATAATGCAAATAATAGCTGAGAGGGAAATGTTTTGTAAACTGCAAAGCACTAAATAAATATGAGCTATTATTATTATTGCCCTGCACAGGAACTTGAAATGGCTCTTCTCTGCCTCTTTTACTTGAGGTTCACCAGTCTGGCCTCAGTCTTACACCAGCCATTGTTGACTTATAATCATGCCTTCCTCTGAGAACCAAAAAAAGGTGCTGTCAATTTGGAACTATGCCAGTCTCCTTCAAGCATTTATCTTGCACTGTTATTTAACAAAATTTCAAGGGGGTCCAGGTAAGAGCGTGTGTGTTCTCTGCTTCTTTGCATTTTTCTCAGCCACAGGCCAGGGATGAACTGAAGACCTGAAGGAAGTTGATAACCAACCAACCAATCAACCATATGTAGCTAATGCCTGGAAATGGCTATTCAGTTCTTTCTTTCCTCTTAGAGGAGAAAGGGGGCTCGGGAGAAAGCACAACCTGCTATGTATCTTGATCAGCAGAGAGGAAGTGATTAGAATTACTGGCTGAAAAGAAAACCATGCAATGAATATCACTGCATCATTTTGCATCTTAGTTTTATTTTACTTGGGCCTGACCCAAATACGTAGTTTATTATAAAATAGTTTTTAAAAAATTAAAATGGTCCTGATATCTTTCTCATGAGAACTGGCAGCATACTACCTACAACGAGGTCTTGAAAATTCTCTATTTATATGTGCAACAAAAAGCCTGATGTAGGCACTTGACTTCAGGAATATAACTGATGAAGCTAATCATTTATCATTTTTCATTGTTAACACTGTTGAAAATTAGTACCACCTTTGTTAAAGACTTCAACAAAAGTCCTTTAACAGAAATGTCACCCCTTCACCCTGCAGACAGTCCCAATCACAGGGTAATTTAAGGAAAAGCATAAAGGACAAAGCAACAGCCAAGTTCTAGACCCAGCCCAGCTACTAATTAGCTGTGTGATCCTGAGTCAGTTACTTGGCTTTTCTGGGTCTAGGTTTCCACATATGTAAAATAAGATCAGGAGATCTCTCAGGTCACTTCCAGATCTAATACTTAATCTATAATGTTTTGTCAGCAGCAAACACACACAGCTAGCTTGCACTTGACTTCTTAAATTAAGGTTACATGAGGAGGCAAAATCTCTCAAAAAAAGGGGGTCTCCAAGGACTTGCCACTTTTAGTAATACCTGCTTTTCAACCTTGTCAAGAAGGCTAAGGGGCAAAATTGAGAACATATAAATGACTTTATTAACAGATGTATCTTGATGAGTAGAGAAGAGAAAAAAGGGAGGGGGGAAGAATATTAGAAATAAAAGTGATATCCAGAAAAAATTTTTTTAAATATACAAACCTATCCTTCCAGTCTTACTCTGTTATTCTTTAATGCATTCCATTACAATATAGTCAAATAGGCCTATTTGCTACTTCAAGTCTTTTCCTATTCCTGACCATCTTCCATTAAGCCATTACCGTGATTTGCCTAAATTTAGATCAGGTCCAATCATTACTCCTTTATTCAATAAACTCTCATAGCTCTCTATTGTCTGAAGGTTCAAATTCAAAATGCTGTTTGCTATTCAAAGTCCTTCACAACCTGGTTCCCTCCTGCCTTTCCAGTCTTCTTACATCTTACTTCACCAGTCCTCTTAGCCATAAGGCTAAGTAAGGTATTTCATCTCTCAGTTCTGGCATTTCCGCTGTCACCCATGTCTGGAAAGCTGTCCCTTTTCATTTTTATCTCTCTACTAACTCCCCTGGCTTCCTTTAAGTCTCAACTAAAATTCCATCTTCCACATTGGAAACTTTCCCCAACCCCTTTTAATTCCATGCCTTCTCTCCATTAATTATTTCCTATTTATCCTATAGTTTTCTTTGTACATATTTATTTCCATGTTGTTGCCCAAATATAATTATAAATTCCTTAAGGGCAGTCTTTTGCCTTTTTTTGTACCCCCAATGCTTGGCTTAGTACCTAGCACAAAGCTGGTACTTAATAAATGTTTTTTGATTGACGGACTTTTCCATAATCCATGCCTGGAATTCACTCCCTCCTTAACTTTGTTTCTTAGAATCCCTCTCGTTTTCATGGCCTTTCTTAACCTTTGTCAGCCAATACCACCACCAGTAGCCTTTAAATTATCCTGTATTTATTTTGTGTGTCCTTGTATGTGAATGAACAGGTAAGCACAGATTCTGCACCTGGGATGCTGGCACACCTTGGCTGAAAGCTTTATCATCCTCCCTTACTCTTTGGTGCTTTGAAGAAATCTAGGCATACTGTGTTTTATGATTTGTTTATGACTTATCTATCAATACAGTAACTATCAGAAGAGAAAATGAAATTAATTTAATACTTTAGGAAAACATATACATCTCAATATACAAGGTGTATCTCTGGATAGAATGGAAGTTCCTGGGGACAGGGACCATTTTATTTTTGTCTGTCTGTATTCAGTGTTTGGCACATAGTTTGGATTTCATAAATGCTTGTTGTTTTAATGTTTTGGGGGGGAAAGAACATAGACAAATGGCTCAGAGAAAAATTCTTTTTAGCACCCGAATATCTATTTAGCACCAATTATTAAAAAAGAATTTAATATGCTACATTTCTCTGACAAGTATATTTTTTTCACAAACATTTCTACTTCATATCTGAGTCCTGAAACAATGTTTTAAACTACTTGGTGTATGTGAATTGGGAGGGGCGATAGGACAGTGCAAGTATGCTTATTTTACAGCTGAAGAAATGAAGGTACAAAGAAATTTAATGATCTGTTCAAAATTATTAGCAACAAAGACTAGCTCCAAAGCCTTCCCACTGTGGTATAGTCCATTCCCTCCAATGGACTTGAGAACAAAGAGGCTACACTGGAAAAATCACCAGATTGGGAATCCTGAACACAGACCCTGGCAGACAACATTTCAGTAGGCTGGAGTCTTCAGTGCAGCAAACAATTATTAAGTGTTTAGGATATAAAAGTAAGTTCCTTTTAAGCACAAGCATCATGAGTCTCAGTTTCCTTATCTGTCAAATGAGGAAAAGGACAGCATCAGTGTGGTACAGACCAAGGAATAGAGGGCAGTTACAGAGAAACTAGAGCCATGTCCTCTCTCCTAGACAACAGCTTACATCACTGTGGGACTTAGGCCTACAGAGTTCTGTAATCAAGTTATCTGATAACTTATTAATCATAATCATAACTAGCATCTCCATGTGCCAAGCACTGTGCTAAGCCCTTTACAAGGATCACTTCATTGGATCCTCACTGGGATCCTGGGAGGTAGGTGCTGTTATTATCCTAATTTTACAGAGGAGGAAATTGAGATTTTCATACATAATCTACAGATTACATAACCTACCCAAGACCACCCAGTTATAAGGTATTTAGGACAGAATTTGAATTCAGGTCCTCCAGACTTCAGTCTCAGTGCTCTAATCACTGTGCCTCATTTAATCATTTAATTCTTAAAGCAACAAGTTACACAATGATGATATAACAATGAAATCAGTATTACAAGCGTTGCTATTTTTACCTTATCTATGAAGAAACAGAAGCCCCCAAGTTTAAATGACTTGTCCAAAGTAAGGTATTAAGTAACTGCACTGGAATTCAGGCTCTTTTCTAACTATAATGACTGCCCCACACTCTTTCCCTTTCCCTTTTAAATATCCCTGCTCCCCATCCCCACCTTTCAGTCCCTCCAACCATCCATCTCCTTCCCTCTCAGTCTTTTCCTTCTCTAATGACTCCTCCTCAACTCTCCATATGGCACCCCAGTATTTCCACCACTTCACTTCCCTTACTTCTCTGCCACCTCCAAATCAGCATCTCTGAGTTGAGAGGAAGTTCAGCTATCACCTTGCTCAAACTCCTCATTTATATGGAAAAGGAAATTGTCACAAGCACTACAATAAGAATGTTAAGAATGCTAACTCTTAGAATGAGCTAGAGATAAACACTAAGGAATAAAAAATGGGGGGCTGGGGAGAGGGCTTTGAAAGCTAGTTAGGAGATCAAGAAGATCAAATGTGAAAGGATTCCTGCTAACTCAATTCTTAGTTTGCTTCTATTTACTCAACCAAAAAGAATGATCTTTTGACTGGGAAAACTCAAACAAAAATGGTAAATTAGGAAACTAAAATCCAAGATAAGTGAATGGAGATAAGAAAGCAGCCACCTGCCATCAAGGAGTTCAAATTACTAAGGCCAGTACTAACCACATAAGATGTGTCAAACATATATAACATTCCCCAGGGTGATCTGAATCAGATTAAAATACAGTTGGATAACATTTCACAAAATAAATAACAATCTAAGAGAATACAAATAATGACAATATGGGGTGTTCTAAATCAATATGTGTCTGCAAAATTTGTATGTGAACTGCATGAACTACTAAAAGAACTAGCAGGTCTGGCCACTTAAGTGCTGTTAGCAACCTTTGAAAACTAATGAAGTATGAAACAGAACTTTCTTGACAATGAGAAAGCATGGTCCTCACACACAATAATATAAAGCAGTCTTCAAACTATAAAGAGGTAAGCTTGACTTCAATTGATAAAATTCAAGAACATATTATTAAAAAGATGGCTTGTGAACATTTGGAAAGGGAAGTAGTGAACATTAGGAGCCAGCATAGCTTCATCTAAGTAACCTTATCTTCTCTTTTAATTTGGGCAATGCCAAAGACTTACAATGCTTGGTTTTCAAAAGCATTTAACAGTTTCTCAAGCTATCTTTGTGGAAAAGATGGAGAAATGTGGGGTAGACAATAGGATGGCGAAGGGAATTTGGGACATGATTTAAAGACTGGATCCAAAAAGTATCCATAGTTCAACCAATGTGGCACAGTAGTCAACAAATGACGGATTTTGGATTCAAATCCTGGTTCTGCCACATGTGAGATTTTGGGCACTCCCTTAACCTCTCTGGGCCTCAATTTTTTCATCTATAAATGAAGAGGATCTCTAAATCCTTTCAACTCTAGATTTATGACAGTATGTCAACTTGAAAGTTTGTAGCAGAGTGTCCCAGGAATTTGTTCTTAGTCCTGTGTTCTTTGAAATCTTTATCAACAAACTGCATGAAGGCAGAAGTGATAAACTAATCAAATTTATAGTTAACTAAAATTATAGTTAAATATATATATTTATATATATCCCTAGAACAATGAGATAAATCTAATGATACTTATTAAGAATAATGTAATATCCTACACTTGGATTTTTAAAAAATCAACCAAATAAATTCATTCAACTGAATTTAAAAAAAGATCGGAGATGTAGTTTAAAAACAGCTAACATCTACATAAAAATTTTATAACTTGTAAATCAATAATTTATCCCATCTGAGTCTCACAACAATGCTCAGAGGTAAGTACAAGTATTACCATCATCTTTTTAGAGATGAGGAAACTGAGGTTTCAAAATTTTCAGAGACTTGCCCAAATAGCCCAGCAGGGTTAGCACTGAAAGATTTTCCTAACTCCAGCCCTAGTACACTGTGTACTTTACTAAGATGTCTCTCAGAGGTCCGGACTAGACAACAATTTGCATGAAAAGGATGTGAGGTTGTGCAAAAATGTTTGTGGCAGCCCTTTTTGTAGTGGCAAGTAACTGAAAACTGAGTGGATGCCCATCAGGGGGAGAATGACTGAATAAGTTATGATATCTAAATGGTATGGAATATTATTGTTCTATAAGGAACGATCAGCAGTATGATTTCAGAAAGGCCTAGAGAGACTTATATGAACTGATGCTAAGTGAAGTGACCAGAATCATTGTACACAACAAGATTATATGATGATCAATTCTGTTTGTGACTTTTCCAACAATGAGACAATCAGACCAGTTCCAATGATCTTGTGATGAAGAGAGCCATCCACACCCAGAGAGAGGACTATGGGAACTGAGTGTGGATCACTACATAGCATTCTCACTGTTTTTATTGTTGTTTGCTTGCATTTTATTTCTTTCTCAATTTTTTTGATTTGATTTTTCTTGGACAGAGAGATAATTGTATAAATTTGTATGCATATATTGGACTTAACATATTTTTACCATGTTTAATATACATTGAATTACCTCCTCTCTAGGGAGGTGGGGAGAAGGGAGGGGAAATTGGAGCTCAAGGTTTTGTGAGGGTTATCCATGCATATCTTTTGAAAATTAAAAAGCTTTAATAAAAAATTTTTTAATTTAAAAAAATGTGAGTTTCTATGGACTACAAGCTAAAAGTAGAAACAGCTGCATGACAAACAACCAGTCCATGCCCTGAATGAGGGAGGTAAAAATTCCTCTGCACTCTGCTCTAGTTAAGCAACATGAAAACTACATTCAGTTCTGGTAACCCTATTTTAATAAGAACATTAACAAGCAAGATCTCATTCAAAAGACAGCAACTGGAATAATGAGAAGACTTGCAATCAGTGGTTGAAGGAAAGAGGGACTTTTAGCCTGGGGAGAGAAGATTTACACAGAAATGATTGCTATCTTAAAACATCTGATGAGTTGCCTCATGACAAAGAGATCTGGCTTGCCATACTCAGCCCAGAGGGCAGAACCAGAAAGAAGGGTAAAAGTTGCAGAGAAGTGACTCTGTAACAAAAAACTTCTTAATAACTAGAGCTGTCCAAAGGACTGTCCTGGATTCTCCTCTTGGAGATTTTATAACTCCCATGGATCCAATTACTATATGCAGATGACTCCCAGATTTATAGATCTAGCCTTAGTCTTTCTCTCAAAGATCTGGTCCCACATGTCTACCTGGATTCATGTTTCAAATTCAACATGTCCAAAACATAGACCATTATCTGACCTCCTCCAAACTGCCAGATAACAGCAGATCTCAATTCAATCACACAGGTTCACAATCTCTAATTTATCTTTAACTTCTTCCTTTCACCAATTAACTATTCAATGGCCAATTCTTTTGTGTTGTCTTTTTCTCAATATTTTATTTTTCCAAATACTTTTTCAAATTATCTTGTAAAGAGAGTTTTCAACATTCATTTGTTTTATGTTAAGATTTTGTGTTTCAAAATCTTTTCTCCCTTCCTTCCCCTTCCTCAAGACAGCAATCTGTTATAGGTTATACGTGTATTCTTTTAAACGTTTCCATATTTGTCACACTGTACAAGAAAAATCAGAAAAGCAAACAAAGATGAAAATACTCTGCTTCAGTCCACACATTCAATCTCCATCATTCTCTCTCTGGATGTGGATGACACTTTCTATTCCAAGTCTATTGGAATTGTCTTGAATCATCTTATTACTGAAAAGACCTTAATCCATCACAGTTGATCATTAACCTTGTTGCTGCTGTATACAATGTTCTCTTGGTTCTGCTCACTTCACTCAACATCAGTTCATGTAAGTCTTTCCTGGCTTTTCTGAAATCAGCCTGCTCACTATTATAGAAGTCATATTCAATATATACCTCAATGGCTAATTCTTAAGAATTCTACCCCTGAAACAGATCCTCTTTTCTACACTAACATTGCTACGACCCTAATTCACATACTCATAACTTCTGAGGAGCATTTCCACTGGCTGTCCCCATGCTTGAAATGCTTTACCACCTTATCTCTGCCCCTACTTTCACAGCTTCCCTCAAGTACCAGTTAAAAAATTCTGTCTTCTGTAAGAATTATTTCCCAATCTCATTAAGTTCTAGTGTCTTCCTTCTATCGATTGTCTCCAACTTATCATATTATATATATATATATATATATATATATATATATATATATATATATATATATATAATGGACATAGATCTTGCTACATAATTGTTTGTATTTTTTCATTAGACTGAGTTTCTTGGGAGCAGGACCTGTCTTTTATCTTTCCTGTATCCCAAGGACTTAGCATGGTGTCTGGCACACAGTAAGCCTTAAGAAACGTTTAACTCACTGACTAAATTAATGTGTCCTAACTAGGCTCTTAGCTTTCAGTCTCTCCCCTCTCCAATCCATTAACCAAAATACTACCAAAGTACTCCTGAAATAAGTCTAACAATGCCACCTGCGCCGCCTCTAACAGCATCAGTAGCATTTCCCTACTGCTTCTAAGATAAAGCCCAAATTCCTCTCTCTACTTGGTACAGAAAGCCCCTCACAATCTGGCTACATGGATATATACAGGCTTACTGCACCAGGACTCCCTTTCCACACCCTGGCATCTGGCCAGACTGGCTCCCTTGCCATTCCCCCAACTTTGCATTCTTTCTTGTTCCTCTGGCCTTATACATACTGCCCTCCCCTCCTTTTGGAATCCTGGGCTGGATCTTTTTCTGATCTGCTGAGGTTTAAGAACTCTCTCTGTGCTCTCCATATTGGGCATTGTGCTGAAGGAAGATGTCTTCAAATGGAGGCTAGGTGGCCATTTGTCTTATGGTTAATATCTCTAGATCTCAGATTTTCTCCTTGGTGAAAATAAAGGGGTTGGCCTAGAAGAAGGGTTCTTAATCTTAAATCTGTCAACTTGTTTTTACAAAATATTCCAATAATTATACTTCAGTAATTGGTTTCCTTTTTCAACCTTAAGTTTGTGTTTGTACTGTGCATACCCTTTGATCCAGCAGTGTTACTACTGGGATTATATCCCAAAGAGATTATAAAGAAGGGAAAGGGACCTGTATGTGCACGAATGTTTGTGGCAGCCCTTTTTGTAGTGGCTAAAAACTGGAAACTGAATGGATGTCCATCAGTTGGAGAATGGCTGAATAAATTGTGGTATATGAAAATTATGGAATATTACTGTTCTGTAAGAAATGACCAACAGGATAATTTCAGAAAGGCCTGGAGAGACTTACACGAACTGATGCTGAGTGAAATGAGCAGGACCAGATCATTATATACTTCAACAACAATACTATATGATGACCAGTTCTGATGGATCAGGCCATCCTCAGCAACGAGATCAACTAAATCATTTCCAATGGAGCAGTAATGAACTGAACCAGCTATGCCCAGAAAAAGAACTCTGGGAGATGACTAAAAACCATTACATTGAATTCCCAATCCCTATATTTATGCCCACCTGCATTTTTGATTTCCTTCACAAGCTAATTGTACAATATTTCAGAGTCTGATTCTTTTTGTACAGCAAAATAACGTTTTGGTCATGTATACTTATTGTGTATCTAATTTATATTTTAATATATTTAACATCTACTGGTCATCCTGCCATCTAGGGAGGGGGGGGGGTAAGAAGGTGAAAAATTGGAACAAGAGGTTTGGCAATTGTTAATGCTGTAAAGTTACCCATGCATATATCCTGTAAATAAAAGGCTATTAAATTTAAAAAAAAAAAAAAGTTTGTGTTTGTATACTTTAAAAAAGGACTATGAGGAGTCCAAAGATTTTACTAGATTGCAAAGGTTAAGAACTCCTGGCCTAAAAAGTTCTTTAAATCCGTATTAAGAACTGCTGAAAATTTTATAGGGCCTTAAAATCTTCAAAGCTTTGTACACATTCTCTCATTTGAAACCTCAAACAAACTTGCAAAGTGGAATCACAATTATCTCCATTCTGCAAATTAGAAAATTGGGGCTGAGAAGATAAATGCCTTGTCACAGATATCATTTCAGGTAGAAGCTCCACCCAGGTCTTACTGACTCCAATCACTGCTCTGCCCAGGACCCCACACAACTACTCAGTGAATCTTGAGAGGGTAGACAGCACTGATACAAGACTACAGAAGAGCTCGGTTCCTCTCAGGGCTTCAGTAAATTCTGTGGGCTCAGAGCCTTACCCCAAAATCACTGAACCAGTTGGGGGACAGAAACTTCTGGTCCTAGGCTTTTCCCTCTTTTAGCTCATATATTCTCCCTCTCCTTTCTATACCCTGATCCTCTCATTTAGAGTCAGGAGGCCTAGGTTCAAAGCCTGACTCTGCTGCTGATGGTTAAGAACTGGAACGAAGGGAGTGCCCTTCAGTGGAGGAATGGCTGAATAATTCAGAGTATATGAAGGTGATGGAAGACAACTGTGCTCTAAAAAAAAAAAAAAGATGAGAGGGATGGTTTTGGAGAAATCCAAAAAGATTTGTGTAATTTATGCAAAGCACTTTTCAAACTTTAAAGCACTATATTAAATGCTAACTACAGTCATCTCTGTAGGTTCCATATTCATGGTTTTGTTTATCTACAAATTGGCCTTTGATAATTAAAAGGGATGGAGATCTGAGGTATATTAGGGAAAATCACAGAAGACTTGCACATGTAAAGAAAGCTTAAAAAAAAAAAAACTTTAGTAAGTCCTAAGTGCATAAATACTGTATGGGACCAATCTACCTTAAAATTTACTTCCATAGGTATTAACAATGAAATTCTGTTAAAAGTTTTAGTGCACTAAAGAATTAGATCCATGCATTCTTTGGGAAGACCCCCCTCTTTGCTTCTCTGTCAGCTAAAGTCAGTCCTGTGCCCTTTCTCCCCAGGGATCACTATGTCTAGGACTTTTCTTGGAAAGAATTGTGAGGCAATCACTGCAGCTGCTCAAGGAGCTGCAAATACTGCACAGAAGATACTCATTTCTCCTGAGCAGAAACCATTAACTTTCTTAGTGGGGCAGTGTGCTGTTTTACCTATTTTATGTTAAATAAACATGATTATAACTATTAAAAATAAATGTTTGATGTGGGGCCTAGATGGGCAGCGAGGTGACACACAGGAAGAGGGCCAGGTTCAGAGTCAGGGAGACTCCTCTGAGTCCCAAAGAGGCCTCAGATACAGCTTGTGACCTGGGAAAGTCGCCTAGCCCTGTTTGTCTCTGTGCTTCTTCCTCTGTAAAAAGAGCTGGAGAAGGAAGTGGCAAACTACTCAGGCATCTTTGCCAAAAGTTGGACACGCCTGAAAATTGACTGAATGACAAACGGGGCGATGAGTTAATTAAGGTTTTTCATGTTCATAGGGGTCCTGTGCCCCCAGTCCCTGCCAATGTTAGGGGACAACTATTATTACTGTTTTCTATGAATGGGTGCAAAGTAAACCTAACCAGAACAACTGATACAGTGACATAATAAAAACAAACTTAGAAAGACCCAAGCACACCATTCAGTGCAAAGACCAAGCAGTTGCCAAGTTCTTATGATGAAGCATGCTACCCATCTTCTGACAGAGAGGTGATGCATTCAGAATGCAGACTGAGACGTAATTTTTTGGACATAGCCAAGGGAGATGTGTTTTGCTTAACTACACATATTTGTTACAAAGGTTTTGTTTTATGCTCCCCAACTCCTCTTAAAAAGAGTGATAATAAGGATATGAGTTGAGACAGATATTTTTTGGAAATGGTCAACAGGAAAATTAGTGTTACTTGACTATACATAGCTGTTTAAAAAAAAAAAAAAGTATTGTTTTATGCTACTTACCTCCTGATATGAAGTGATAGCTTAATGGAACTGATTGATATATTTATGTCTAATTTTATGCATATATACAGATTCCTATGTTGGCCATATGTATATATGTAGTGTTGTTCAGTTGTTTTAATCATGTCCAACTTTTTATGACCCCATTTGGGGTTTTCTTGACAAAGATACTAGAGTGGTATGCCATTTCTCTCTCTAGCTCCTTTTACAGATGAAGAAACTGAGGCAGTTAAATGACTTTCCCAGGGTAACACAGCAAATTCAGATTTGAACTCAGGAAGATGAGAGTTTTTTATTATTATTAGATGAAAGACAAGATTCCTTGCCTCAATTGCTATTTAGTCTTGATCCCTAAATGAGTGTCATCTCCAGTCTTCCTGATCTATTTCTCGTCACTGAAGCCAGATGACTCTGGAGGGAGAAGAGAGGCTGGTGACCTTGCACAGCTCTCCCTCGCATAAATCCAATTCACTTGCATGTCATGGCATCACTTCCCTGACATCATGGTCCTCTTCAAAAACAAAAGACACACAAAAACAACATAAAACATATATGTTTTTTCATATGTATATGTACACACATATAGAGCCTGTTTCTTCATGCATATGTACATATGTATGTATGTATGGGTATGTGTATATAAACAAAACATATGTTTGGCCTCAGTTTCCATATCAGTGTGCATTTACATCCATATATAGGCTGGTTCCTCACATATATGTGTTTATGTATGTGTGTGTAGATAGATAGATATACATGAAGCTTATGTTTCCATATATGTGTGTACATACATACACATATATAGTTTGGTTCCTCATATTTATGTGTATATTATGTATACATATATGAAGCATATATATGGCCTCAGTTTCTATCTCTGTGCATATACATACATTTATAGTCTGTTTCCTCATACATATATATGTGTATGTGTATAAAGATATATAGCTACAAAACATATGTATCCTCAGTTTCCATATATGTGTGTGCATATACACACATATATAGTCAGGTTCCTCATATGTATGTATATATGTATGTGTGTGTATATAGATATACATGAAGTGTATATATATATATATATATATATATATATATATATATATATAGCTTCAGTTTCTGTATCTGTGCATGCATATGCACACATATATAGTATGGTTCCTCACATTTATGTGTATATGTATGTGGGTATAGATATATCTATATCTATAGATATATAGATATGAAGCATATATATGTCCTCAGTTTCCATATGTGTCTGTATATACACATTTATAGTCAATTTTCTCATATGTATATGTGTGTGTGTGTGTGTAGAGATACATAGATATAAAATACATATATCTTCACTTTCCATCTGTGGGTACAATATACACATATACAGCCTAATTATTCATACATGTGCCTGTGTGTAAAGAGATATATACATAAAACATATATATGGCCTGTTTCCATATGTGTGCGTATAAACCCATATATAGTCTGTTTCTTCATACAAATGTGTATACATGCATGTATAGATATAAAACATACTCTGCCTCAGTTTCTATATCTGTGTATGCACATGTACACATATATAATCAGTTTCCTCATACATGTGTGTATAAAGATAAACACAAAACAAATATGTGGCTTCAGTTTCCATATCTATACATACATATATACACATACGTAGTCTGTTTTCTCATACATATATATGTATATGTGATTTATATCCTTATATATCCTTAGTTTCCATGACTGTGTGTACATACACACATATATAGTCTTTCTTCATATATGTGTATATATACATACATATACATAAAACATATATATAGCCTAAGTTTCCCTATCTGTATGCATATACACCCATATATCAACTGTTTCCTCATATATGTATGCATATGTGCATAGAAATACATAGATATATTTAAACATATATATGGCCTCAGTTTACATATCTGTGTATGCATATACATACATGTATACAGTTCATTTCTTCACACATGTGTGTATAAAACATATTTAGCCTGTTTCTATAACTATGTATGCATACACACACACACACACACACACATATATATATATATATATATAGAGAGAGAGAGAGAGAGAGAGAGAGAGAGAGAGTCTGTTTCCTCATACATGTGTATGTATATGTGGTATAGGGATATATAAATATAAAACATATATGTACTCAGTTTCCATGTATGTGCGCATATACACACATATACAACCTGTTTCTTTATACATGCATATATGTATATAGATACACACATAACATACATAGGGCCTCAGTTTCCCTATCTGGGTGCATATACACCCATATGTAGTCTATTTCCTCATATATGGATGCATATGTGTAGAGTTATATTTAAACATATATATGGCCTCAGTTTCCATATCTGTGTATGCATATACATACATGTATACAGTTCATTTCTTCACACATATGTGTGTATAAACCATATTTGGCCTGTTTCTGTAACTATGTATGCATATACACATATAGATAGTCTGTTTCCTCATACATGTGTATGTATATGTGGTATGGGGATATATAAATATAAAACACATATGTCCTCAGTTTCTGTGGGTATGTGCATATATACACACATATACAACCTGTTTGTTCGTACATGCATATATGTACATAGATACATACATATCATATATATGGCCTCAGTTTCCATATCTGTGTATGCATATACATACATGTATACAGTTCATTTCTTCACACATATGTGTGTATAAACCATATTTGGCCTGTTTCTGTAACTATGTATGCATATACACATATATATATATAGTCTGTTTCCTCATACATGTGTATGTATATGTGGTATGGGGATATATAAATATAAAACACATATGTCCTCAGTTTCTGTGGGTATGTGCATATATACACACATATACAACCTGTTTGTTCATACATGCATATATGTACATAGATACACACATATCGTATATATGGCCTCAGTTTCCATATGTGTGCATAGACACCCATCTCTAGCCTGTTTCCTCTTACATGTACGCATACGTGTATAGAAGTATGTAGATATATTTAAACACACACATGGCCTCAGTTTCCCTATCTCTGTGTGCACGCACCCACACACATACAGCCTATCTCTCCATCCGTATGTGTCTGTGTGTATGACTCCGTGCACATACACACGCAGGGCCTCAGGGTTCCTCTGGTGGGTTATCCAAACATTAATACATATGCATGTATGTATGATGGGGCGGGGCTGCTCTGCTTGACTGCACACCGTCCTTAACAGGTCTTTTCCTGGCCTCCTCAATTTGGGGAGGAGGGGTGAGGAAAGGGAGAGAAGGCAGATCTGAAAATAAAATACTAAAAAACAAAACGGGTTTCATTTATTTTTTCTTTTTCACCGATGGGGAGGGGTGAGGAAGAGATCCGAGGCTGGTTTTAGAAGCGGGCTCCCTCAGTAAGCGCACAGTTGGAGGGGCCTGGGAGCCCGTCGGGGCCAGCGCCCCCCCCCCCCCCCCCCCTGTGTGACCTTGGACATCAGTCTCCTCCCCGGCCAGATGGAAGAGGGCCAGGACAGACTCTCCCAGAGTCTGCCCGCGGATTCCCGGCCCCTCCCGTTCCCCCTTCTGAGCTCCCTCCCCCTTCCCCGCCCCCTCCTCGCCGGCGCGGCGGGCGCGGCCTGTCCCCGCACTCACCCGGATACCCTGCAGCACCCGCACCCGCTCCTCCTCGTCCACCCCGAAAGACACCTTGCGGGGACTGCTCTCGGTGCTCCCCATCCCCGCCCTCCCGGCAGACCCCGGGGAGGTTCTGGAGGCGAAAGAGAGCAGACGCGAACAAACTGTTTCTTCCACAGGACCCCAGAACCCGCTTCGGGACTCCCTGTTCCCTCAGTCTCTGCGGCGAGCTCCCCGCTAACAAGGCCTCGTCTTATTGGCTGCGGGCGGATGTACGGCCAATCGCGAAGCGCTTCCTTCGCGGGGCATGCTAGGAATTGTAGTCTCTCCCTGCCCCCACCTTCCTGAGAGGCGCCTGAATCCAAAACCAAACCCCGAACGGGGCGAGATCCGCAGCAGACTGGGGGAGGGGGGGGGGGGGTGTACAGAGACAGAGACAGAGAGAGACACAGAGACAGAGAGAGACAGAGACAGAGAGAGAGACAGAGAGAGAGAGAGACAGAGAGACAAAAAGAGAAACAGAGATAGAGAGAGACAGAGAGAGACAGAGACAGAGAGACAGAAAGAGAAACAGAGAGAGACAGAGACAGAGAAACAAAAAGAGAAACAGAGACAGAGAGACAAAAAGAGAAACAGAGATAGAGACAGACAGAGAGACAGAAAGAGAAACAGAGACAGAGAGACAGAAAGAGAAACAGAGACAGAGAGAGACAGAGACAGAGAGACAGAAAGAGAAACAGAGATAGAGAGAGACAGAGACAGAGAGACAGAAAGAGAAACAGAGATAGACAGAGACAGAGAGACAAAAAGAGAAACAGAGATAGACAGAGACAAAAAGAGAAACAGAGATAGAGACAGACAGAGAGACAGACAGAGAGACAAAAAGAAACAGAGATAGAGAGAGACAGAGACAGAGAGACAGAAAGAGAAACAGATAGACAGAGACAGAGAGAGAAAGATAGAGACAGAGAGAGACAGAGACAGAGAGACAAAAAGAGAAACAGAGATAGAGAGAGACAGAGAGACAAAAAGAGAAACAGAGAGAGAGAGATGTTTAATTGTAGCCTTCTTTAGGATAATGGGGGAAAGAAGGGGGGAAAATAAAGCAAAAAATGCCTAACAGACAACAAAAGAAAACCAACAAGGAAGCAAAGAAAACTTGGGCAGCTTTAAAAAATGATATACACTCTTTATTGTTTAAAATTGAATTCTTTCTTATAGACTACTATGTATGTGGCAATTTTCTTTTCTCATTTTGAATTTAAGTTTTTTTTTACTTACAAAAAAAAAAATTTAATGATGGCCCTTTAAACATTTCAAAATGAAAAAAGAAAGTCTCTTTTAGTTCCAAATCCTAAGTCATCCAAGAAGGAAATGTTGAAAACTCTCTCCACTATTCAGACCCATTATTTCCTGTAAATTGTAGTTTCCTGGGGCATTAAGTTAAACAAATTTGCTTTATTAAAAACTTAATAATCAACATTATTACACCTAATCTTGCTTTGTAATTGTTTACATTTCTTGGTATTTTTGATTTTTATATATCTATTTGATTTTTAATAAATCTAATATTATCAATTTTAATCAAGATTTCCATATAAAACATTTATATTTTCTATTATAATTGTTGTGTACTATTTTCTTCCAATTCTGCTTTTTCTTTTTTTCTTAATTTGCTTTTTCTTGTTTTTTTTTTAACATCACATTTGTTTTTAATATATCTCCCCCCCCCATTTCCCTGCCAAACAAATAATCCATTATAATAAAGATTTTAAAAGAAAGGAAAAAAAGCAGTTTAGGAAAATCAACTGACATCACTGGTGCTTAACAGTCTATGAGATATTTCGTATACATAACTTTTAGTTAAATTTTTAATATACATTGTTTTATGAATTAGATTGGGAAAGAAAAATCAGAGCAAATGGGAAAAACCATGCAAGAGGGGGAAAAAAAAAAAAACCCAGAATAAAGAAGTGTTGATTTACAGTCAGACTGGCTAGTTCTTTCTCTGGTTGCAGATGGCATTTTCTGTCCAAAGTCTATTGGAATTCCTTTTGCCCACTGAACTACTGAGAAGAGCCAAGTCTCATAGTTGATCATCACACATTCTTACTGTTGCTATGTACAATGTATTTCTGGTTCTGCTTGTTTCACTCAGCATCAGTTCATGTAAATCTTTCCAGACCTTCCTATAATCAGCTTGTTCGTCTTTTTTTATAGAACAATAATCCATTTACTTCATGTATCTCTATTTGTTCAGCCATTCCCCAACTGATGGGCATCTACTCATTTTCCAATTCTTTGCTACCACAAAAAGAGCTGCTACAAACATTTTTGCACATGTGGGGTCTTTTCCCTCCTTTATTTCATATCCACATTAACCTGCTTCTGCAATGAAGGGATGGAAGAACATTTTTTTGGGTTCTGCTTTTTTCTATTTGTATCTTTCAGACAAAACTTTCCAGATTTATTGCAGATTAATATAAAACAAAATCAGGACTTGGAGCCAGGTCATAGAATCATAGATCTAGGACCAGAAGATGTCCCAGGAAGAATCTAATTCAACTCTCATTTTATTGAAGATAAAATTAAGTCACAGAGAGCTTCAGGGACTTGCTTAGTATCACACAGGTAGCAAACATCAACAGCAGGATTTAAAACCAGGCCCTTGGACTCCAGAGGAAGTGTTCTTTCCAAAATCATCCCTCTAGTCATTATATAATACTATCTATAATAATAACAGTAAGAGCTTGCATATATTTATTATATTGGAGTTTGGGTAGTATTTTCCTTAAAGCAAACTTGTAGAATACTATTGTGTTGTAAGAAAAACCTGAGATTTATATGAACTAATGCAAAGTGAAGAGAGAAGAACCAGGAGAACGTTGTACATAGTCATAGAAATCTTGTAAGTGATGCTGTTCTAGTGGTAGAGAATTGATATGAGAATCCCCTCTTTGGTTGGAGACACAGATCCAATGTAAAAGAATTCATAAACCCCAAAAGTCTGAATGGCAAAAGGGATTTTTATTGGCACTGAGAAGCAAGCTTTGCTAGGAAGACAGAACTCCTCAGTGGCAAGGTCCTGTCAGAGAAATAACAAAGGTTATCCCTGAGAAGAGGGTCTTCACAGTGGAGTCCTAGCAGGCAGCTGTGCCAAGAAGAGAGGACCCTTGGCAAAGCATAATCCTACTTCAGACTTCTGCAGAGATCTGGAGTTTAAAATGGTCATTTTATAAGAAGTCTGAGGCTTGGTTCCAGTTGAAAAGAGAGCCAATGTTCCCAGGCCTAGATACTTATCTTGGGGTTTCAAGCCACTCAATAGGAATATCTGGCCCAGATCTCCAACTGAATAAAATCATTTTGAAGGTTTTTTCCCAGATCCTGGAATTTAAGAGGATCCTGGCTACCCCCAAAAAATCAATGGAGGGTGATTTGACCAAGATTTCCAATTGAATGAAGTCACTTAACTTAAAAAAGGTTTGTCTAGAAAGTATGCCTCTTTCCAGACTTTTTTGGAGCCTGAGACCCTGAATCTCCCTTCTTTTACAGATCAAAGTGGACACAGTTTCAGAATGATTATTTTATAGATTAAAGGGGACACAGTTTCAGAGTTCACCCCATCATTTCAATAATCAACAATGAAATATTTAGCTATTTAATCAGAACAATTATCCAGGACAATTCTGAAGGACTAATGATGAAAAATGCTATAAACTTCCAGAGAAAGAACTGATAGAATCTGAGTACAGATTGAAGTATGTTTTTTCCTTTTTCTTTTTCTTGCCTTTTTTTTCCAACATGGCTAATGTGGAAATTCATTTTGAATGATTTCACATGTATAATTGATGTCATACTTCTTGCCTTCTGTTATAGTGAAATAAAGAAATCAATTTTCATCCAGACAAATGATTTATTTAGCAAAGTGTGTGATTACAGAAACAAATCAAGTCCAAGTTTTCAGTAGCCAAGGACCAGGAGACTTGGTTTTACACAGTTAATATATAATTTGAAAAGAGTTAAAAACAGGATTTAGGGATTAAGACACCTAGTTTCTTAGTGGTGGAAGCAAAGTCTCAATTTAGTCAAGACATTAAAGTAAGAGGGAAAAGAGTAGTTCTGTGATATTTCTTAAGTCAAGTCATAGTTGGGAAGTGGAATAATCTTGTGACTTTTACAAAATCAGGTGACTTACATGAGCTTGAGACTTAATTTCACAAAATGGCAGATAAAGGGCAAAATGAAGTTATCCATGCTATTTTTTTTTAATGTAACACTTCTCAATGCAGGAGGGGAGAAGAGAAGGAAAGAGAATTTGGTACTGAAAATTAAAAAAAAAAAGAATCAACATCAGGCACCCCTCACTAATTGCCTTCACATGTTTCATATAGGACATTTACTTTGTGATGTACTTCATCGCAAAGTTATGACAACTCCTCAATAATACTGCATCATCAACAGTGATACACTTAATTCTCCTAGAGTTTAGCCTTTTTTCTTGCACTTTATCTCTTCTAATTTTATTATTTTATCTAGATTTTATTATTTTATCTAGATATCTATTTGTTTAAAACTTAATAATCAACATCATTACAACTAAACTTATTTTGTAACTATATTTTGATTTTTAAATGATTCTAATATTATGACTTTTTAGTCAAGATTTCCACATAAACCTCCAATGGAGTTGTCCATTTATTCTCATTTATGTTTTCTATTACATGTTATAATTGGTGTGTACTTTCTTCTAATTCTGCTTTTTTCTTTTTAAAAATGTTTAATTAAATTTTTCTTTTTTATATCATATTTACTTTTAACATATCCCCCCTCATTTCCCTTCCAAGCAAATAATTCATTATAATAAAGATTTTAAAAGAAAGGGGGAGGGGAAAGCAATTTAGGAAAATCAACTAACACATCACTAGTATTTAGCAGCACATGGGATATTTCATATCCATATTATCCTGCTTCTTCAATGAAAGGATAGAGGAACATTTTCTTGGGTGTTGCTCTTTTTGATTTATATTATTTCAGAGAAAGCTTTCCAGATTTATGGCAAGTGTTAATTGCTTTATAGTGTTCCATTACACTAATGAAATGTGCGACAATTTATTCAATCATTCCTCTATTGTTCATGGTTTCGGTTGCTTCCAGGTTTTTTGCAATTACACATTTAACCATCAGGTGACATTGCCAGCTACTATTTTGTTCCAGTTCAACAGAAAGGATCAGATTCTGGGTTGTTCTTCCTGAAAATGATGATATTACACCATGTTGAGTGGAAGTGTTAAAAAACATAGCAAGTTTGCAATGATTCTCACAGAATGGACAGCCTTTTGTCTCCAATTCCATCTCCCTCTAAGTAACAAATCTACTCTATTTCTAGGGAACATGACTTATTGTGGATTGACCCAATTAGAATCAATGTATAAATCTCCACTGAATTCTAATCATGTGACCTTCATATGATGCTGCTGGTCCTCACAAGGATGGATAAAACATGCTTACCTATAGACATTATTTCACTCTCACCACAGGAATAATAAAAATCTCAAGTTATATATAATACAATGTCTACCACAAGAGTCAGTTAAGAAGCATTTATTAAGTACTTGCTGTGTTTCATGCATTGTGTTAAGTACTGAAATTTAGAGAAAAGGTGGGGAAAAGCAATCCTTACTCTCAAGGAATTTATATTCTAGTAGAAGAGATAACATGCAAACAACCATATACAAACAAGCAGAAGATAAAATAAATTAGAAGTTATCAATAGAAAGAAGGAACTGGCATTAAAGGAGATTGGAAAAATCTTTTTATAGAAGGTGGGGTTTTTAAAATTATTTTTTATTAAAGCTTTTTATTTTCAAAATACATGCATGGATAATTTCTTAACACTGACCTTCTTCTCTCCATCCCGTTCCCTAGATGGCAAGTAACCCAATAAATGTTAAACATGTGCAATTCCAGAAGGTGGGATTTTAGCTGGAATTTAGAGGAAGCTAGGGAGGCCAAGATGCAAGGATAAAAAGCAAAAACATGCTAGACACGGGGAATAGCCAGTGAAAATCATAAGCTCAAGGGGAAGAACTAGTATGGCAGAATAGAAGAAGTTTAATTGTGTTCTTTCCCACAACTCCTCCCCAAAAATCTAGAAAAAGAGCCAAAAATTAAGATATTAAGAAAAAGTAACAAGAAGTCATTTTTCTTCCCAGGTTGGTACAGAGACACAAAGATGTATTTGGTTTACTGGTGAAAGGGCTGTACATCAAAGCAAGAAGACATCCTATTCTCAAATGGAGGAACCTGACCTTCTATGGGATGCAGGAACAGAAGCCAAAGGAAAGCTCTGTAGATCACTATACAATTCCAGGCCACAGATCCAGAGAGTATCTGAAGAGGGAACCTGGACTTAGGGGGTCCAGAGGTTATCTGGCTCAGTACTGAGTTAAGAGAAAATTAGCAAGCAAGAAGAAGCTATGGGACTCTAAAGATTATGGCAAAATAACCAGGGCAGAACTCCAAGATCCAGGATAAGCTTGCAGAACTGTCAACCAGTAGAGCTTTCAAGCTGGCTGATAATGGTTGAGTCTAGCTGCAGGCAAATGGAGATCCAACCAGGAGCAAGACCCCAGGTGTGTTTTTTTAAAACCCCAACTGAGATAAGGAACTTGTAGAGTTCAGACCAAGAGGTCAGTGGTCAGACTTTGCCCTCGACCTCATCAACTACTTGGAGAGTACTGAAAGCTCCACAGCCTGAGCGATCCCCTAAGATCCTGGGAGGAAAACATCCAATACTCCAAGAAAATAGTAGTAGGATACAAGAAAACACAACCTTGACTTAGATAATTTCTTTTAGAATAGCCTGACCCTAACATAATGTCCAAAATCAGGAAATAGACTGGAAGAATGAGAAAATAAAAAACAAACTCATCTTAAAGAGCTTTTATGATATAAAGGACACTCAAAACACAAATCTAGCAGGAGAAAATTACTCCCAAACATCTGTATGCTAGTAAATGATTAAAAACTGCCTCCATGGTGGTGGGGATGGATGGGTAGATTATGAATAGTACATTTTTAAGATTAATTTATATTATTAAAATTTTTCCATCACTTTCTTAAACCTAAATAATAAACAAAAAATTAATCAAGCAAGCAAGTCCTGATTTATATCAATTGCTAATTTCTTGGATGTAATTACACGTACTGAAAATTTCACAATCAGCTTTCTTGAGCTAGTACAAGTTGGATCCAGTACTCCTCTACTCTAGAATAGCTACAATCAAAGATTTGAATCAAAAAACTTCAGAAATATATCTTGGGAACAAACGCAACTAGAATTACTGGAAGGAATGGAGCAAGACATTTTTTAGTTTTAAAAAATGATTTCATAAATAAAATGAGTTTTAGAAGAAAAATTTTTTAAAATGAGTTATATTAAAAGGTCAATAATTTCAAGGGAATTAATGGAAAAGAAAAAAAAAATCAAATGAAGGTGGCCTAGCTATACCAGATCTAAAACTATATTATAAAGCAGCAGCCACCAAAACCACTTGGTATTGGCTAAGAAACAGAGTAGTTGATCAGTGGAATAGGTTAGGTTCACAGAACAAAATAGTCAATGACTATAACAATCTAGTGTTTGACAAACCCAAAGACTCCAGCTTTGGGGATAAGAATTCACTATTTGACAAAAACTGCTGGGAAAATTGGAAACTAGTATGGCAGAAACTAGGCATTGACCCACACATAACATCATATGCCAAGATAAGGTCGAAATGGGTTCATGATCTCGACATAAAGAATGAGATCATAAACAGATTAGAAGAACAAAGGATAGTTTACCTTTCAGATCTGTGGAGGAGGAAGGAATTTGTGACCAAAGAAGAACGAGAGATCATTATTTATCACAAAATAGATAATTTTGACTATATTAAGTTAAAAAAGTTTTTGTACAAACAAAATTAATGCAGACAAGATTAAAAGGGAAGCAATAAATTGGGAAAACATTTTTACATTCAAAGGTTTTAATATAAAGGCCTCATTTCCAAAATATATAGAGAATTAACTCAATTTTATAAGAATTCAAGCCATTCTCCAATGGATAAATGGTCAAAGGATATGAACAGACAATTTTCAGATGAAGAAATTGAAACTATTTGTAGTCATATGAAAAGGTGTTCTAAATCACTATTGATTAGAGAAATGCAGTTTAAGACAACTCTGAGATACCATTATGCACCTCTCAGATTGGCTAAGGTTACAGGAAAAGAATGACAATGGTGGAGGAGATGGGGAAAAACTGGGACAATGATACATTGTTGGTGAAGTTCTGAATGAATCCAAGCATTCTGGAGAATAATTTGGAACTGTGCTCAAAAAGTTATCAAACTGTTCATACCCTTTGACCCTGCAGTGTTACTACTGGGCTTATATCCCAAAGAGCTCTTAAAGAAGGGAAAGGGACCCATATGTGCAAAAAAATTTGGGGCAGCCCTTTTTGTAGTGGCAAGGAACTGGAAACTGAGTGGGTACCCATCAATTGGAGAATGGCTGAGTAAATTGTGGCATATGAATATTATGGAATATTATTGTTCTGTAAGAAAGAATCAGCAGGATGATTTCAGAAAGGTCTGGAGAGACTTACTCGAACTCATGCTGAGTGAAATGAACAGAACCAGGAGATCATTATACACAGCAACAAGACTATATGATGATCAATTCTGATGGATGTGACTCTCTTCAACAATGAGATGATTCAAACCAGTTCCATTTGTTCAATAATGAAGAGAGCCATCTACACCCAGAAAGAGAACCGTGGGAGCTGAGTGTGGACCACAACATAGCATTCTCACTCTCTCTGTTATTGTTTGCTTACATTTTATTCTTTACCAGTTTTTTCCCCTTCTTGATCCGATTTTTCTTGTGCAGCAAGATAACTGTATAAATATGTATACATATATTTTAACATATTTAACATGCATTGGACTACCTGCCATCTAGGAGAGGGGGTGGGGGGAAGGAGGGGAAAATTTGGAACAGAAGGTTTTGCAAGGGTCAATGTTGAAAAATTACCCACGCATATGTTTTGTAAATAAAAAGGTTTAATAAAAAAATGAGAGTTATGAAAGAAATAATTGGAACACAAATCAACAAACTCTTTGAAAATTCAAGTGGACCAAATATAAACTAAGAATTCCATGAAACAAGATATATTAAAATAAAATAAAAACTAGAAAAACAAGAGAAAATTTAAGTTATCTCATACAAAAGAAGAAAGAAGAAGAAGAAGAAGTTGATTTGAAAAGTAGATTGAGGAGGAAAAAAAATTAAGAATCACTAGACTATCTGAACACCATCATCAAAAAAGCCCACAGCAACTTAGCATTTTAAAGAAACCTTAACAAGAACATTGCCTAATGCTCATCAATTGGGGAACTACTGAATAAATTGTGGTATATGAATGTAGTGAAATATTATTCTATAAGAAGTGATGGGCAGGCTGATAATCAGAAAAGCCTGGAAAGACTTATATGAATTGATGCAGAATGAAGTGAATAGAACTAGGAGAACATTTACGAAATAAAAGCAAAATTATATGATGATCAGCTATGATAGACTTAGTTCTTCTCAGCAATGTGATGATCTAAGATAATTCCAATAGACTTGGGATAGAAAATTCCATCTGCATTCAGAGAGAGAACTATAGAGACTAAATGTGGATTGTTTTTTCTTTCTAATTTTTCCCCCTTTTGTTCTGATTTTACTTTCACAACATGACTAATATGGAAATATCTTTAAAATGATTGTACTTGTATAATTTATATCATAGTGCTTTCAGTTTGGGGAGGAGGGGGAGAAAAATTGGGAACTTACAAAATCTTACAAAAATGAATGTTGAATACTATCTTTACATATAATTGGAAAGATAAAATACTATTACATGAAACTTTTAAAAAAGCAAAGATATATACTGGGGAAAAAAAGAGAAGCTGAAACAAAAAATATTTGCTTAGATCTCTTAGAATCAGAGGGCAAAGTAGAAATAGGAAGAATCCCTAGTTACCTTTTGAAAGAAATGCCTCAAATGAAAACATTTTAGCCTAAATCCAGAGCTTCTGTCAAAAGAAAAAAGAAATACTGCTACCAGCCAGAATGAAAGAATTCAAGTATCTAAGAGCCAGAATCAGACCCACAGCATTTAGCAGCTATCACTATAAAGCAGCAAAGACCTTAGAATATAATATTCCAGTAGGCAAAGGCTTAAAGTGATGAATAACTTACCCAGAAAAACTGAGGATAGTTCCAAAAGGAAAAATGGATTTTTAATGAAATAAAGGCCTTTTAAGCATTTCTGATGGAAAAGGCTGGAGCTATATAGAAATTCTGAAATACAAACAAAGAGAACCAAAAGAAACATAAAAATGTAAACATGATCAATAATAGAGGATTAACTGAGGGTAAGTTATTTGTACTTCTTAGGGAGAGGTGAGACGTGTCCTCTCAGATCTCTATCACAAAGAGTTAAAGAGGGAGTCTGGATATAAGATAAAAAGGCTAAGGATGTTTTTGTCATGTTTTAATGATCATAAAAGTAGAATGGAAAAAGATGGGGAAAAAGAGCACGCTGTGGGGGAAAGTGAAGAAGAAGGGTAGGGGAAATCTCAAAAAATTCAAGGCACCCAAGATAAAGACTATATAAACAAGAAAGAAGGGGTCAAATGAAGGAGGTATCAATTTAACTACATTCCAAAGGAACTTCTCAAAAGGGGAAGGAATTCACATATAGATGGGCATAGGTGCAGAAATACATTTTTCCAAAAGGAAAGCAAGAGGATAAACTAAGATCTGTGGACTTAGGTGTTTTATTTTTTAAAATAATTTTTAACTTAATAACTATTTTTGGCTTCCTTTGAAGTCCTGTGTGTTTTATTTCATGCATTTAAAAACATAATTCTAGGTCCATAGCCTTCACCATACTATTTTAATTGAAGACTCAGAAATTCATGACCCAGAATTTGATAGTTCCCAGAATAGAACTCTTCTCTTCTGTATCCTGTTAATGGCACGGATTCTCCCTATTTCTCTTCATTGTTAGTTCATCCTAAGGAAAAATTTAGGCAAACAGGAAGGTCAGACGTGGAGTGAAATTTTCTCCCTGCTCCAATCTTCATTTTTCCTCTTTTATCCTCGTTATGTCTCCAACACTGAAACCTTTAGCCCTCAGGACTGCTTGTCCCTCTCCCACCCATTTGTCATCATTCCCTTTGCACCTTTCTCTTATACCTCCCTGCTCTAGTTTAAAGCCCCAATATTCTACACGACATGGAAAGTCAGATAGAATAAGAGGGACACTACCCAAATAATGACATTGTGAAAAATCTTTGATTTTCTCTGCTTTTGTTATTTTTTATAAGACTTCCAAGGAATATTCACATGAATAGAATTATTGTGTCAAGAGGTATGATTATTATTATTATTATTATTTTTGCTGAGGCAATTGGGGTTAAGTGACTTCCCAGGGTCATACAGCTAGGAAGTGTTAAATGTCTGAGACCAGATTTGAACTCAAGTCCTCCTGACTTCAGGGCTAGCTGCCCTGGGGTATGAATATCTTATGATTTGTCCTCTATAGTGCCAGATTCTTTTCCAAAAAGATACAGCAAGTTTGAAATTCCACCAGGATTGAATGAGTGTACCTATTTTTTCCATTACCCCACTGCTGAATTTCTTTTCTTTTAATTATATTTTACCAGCTTTATGGGTGTGAAATGGTACCTCAAAGTTGTTTTAATTTGCACCCCTTTGATTAATAATAATGGTGAGCATTTTTCAAGGGATAATTAATTTGAGTTTCCTCTTTTGAAACTGTCCTTTTTACAACCTTTGATCATTTCTTCCCTGTGGACTATGAGTTATCTTTGTGAATTTTTAACAGTTCCTTATATATTTTAGATGTCAAAGTTTCATTTACTATATTTGCCATTAATATTTTTCAAAACTGTTCTACTTCATTTACTATATTATTTGTGCTATACATCTTTTAAATTTTAATGTAGTCAAGCACATAAATCTTAACCATAATAATTCCTTTTATTGTTTAAATAAAAAAAATGTCCCCTCCACAATTGATATAAGTAGCTTATTCCATTTTCTTCCCATTGTCTAATAATTCTCTCTTTTTTTGATGCTTAACACTATCATCTGGCTGGAGTTCACAGAAGTCTATCATGAAAGATAGCCTGTCTCATTCTCACAGATCTTTATCCTGTAGCTGAGTTCACTGCCAATCACCCATGACCAGTAAGGGCAGGGAGGATCGGTCCACAGCTTCATCATTTACTCTTGCCAAGAGCACACTCTCTCAAGGACATCCCAGATTTTTGGCCACATTATCTTGTGTTAACAGCTCCGCTCTCTGTGTGCCTCAAATCCCCTTCACCCTTTCCATAGAACCATTTGTAATGTTTGATGCCCAGGGACTAGGGGGAGAGGGCACTGACATCACATTGTTTCTCCTTAATGCAAGTTGAATTAATAACTAGATCTCTCTCATCTCTGCCTGGTAGTGTCTAACTCAGCACTTGTCAGTAAGCACTCTTGAACTCCACTCTATAAATGACACATTTCCCTTCATTTAATTTATTTTATTTCTTATAATTTTTATTTCTTATTATTTATTATGTAATATAATATAATAATATTTTTATCTTCTATTTTTTCCATCTTCTGGCTTTCTCTGAAAGTTGGATCTACCCCATATCCCCCTCCTTGCTCCCAGGGGGACATCCAACTACCTTTGCTCTCCATTGCCTCTTCCAGACTCTCCTCCTACCACAATTCACCAGTTTCTCTGAGGTTTTGGTGTTTAGTCACTGTCTTGCTTGATTCTTCATGACCATGTGGACCATCCTGTATATAAGGTTATTTGTTGTTTTAGCAAAGATACTGGAGTAGTTTTGCCATTTACTTTTCCAGTGGATTAAGACAAACAGAAGTAAAGTGATATCCCCAAAGTGACACAATAAGTATCTGGGGCAAAATCTGAAGTCGGGTCTTCCTTATTCTAGACCCACTGAGCCAGTTAGCTTCCCCAAACCCTCCCACGAACACTGTGTGTTTGTAGGAAAGGGTGTTCCAGATCTATGGGGAAAATATTCTATTGTGATGTTTCCTCACTATACTTGTTCATTAAATACCTTTACACTGAATTATGTACTCTGGATGATTAGTAAAATTAAGCACATCAGAAATGAGCAGGGCCAGGAGATCATTATATACTTCAACAACAATACTACATGATGATCAATTCTGATGGACCTGGCCATTCTCAGCAATGAAAAGAACCAAATCAGTTCCAATGGAGCAGTAATGAACTGAACCAGCTACGCCCAGGGAAAGAACTCTGGGAGATGACTATGAACCATGACATAGAATTCCCAATCCCTCTATTTTTGTCCACCTGCATTTTTTATTTCCTTCACAGGCTAATTTTACACTATTTCAAAGTCTGACTCTTTTTGTACAGCAAAATAACTGTATGGACATGTATACATATATTGTATTTAACTTATACTTTAACATATTTAACATGTATTGATTAACCTGCCATCTGAGGGAGGCGGTGGGGGGAAGGAGGGGAAAAGTTGGAACAAAAGGATTTGCAACTGTCAGTGCTGAAAAATATGCATATATCTTGTAAATAAAAAGCTATAATAAAAAAACAAAAAAAAATTTAAGCACCTCAGTAGGGGCTTATAATTTATAGGATTTTTTTTTGAGTGGGTGCAAACCTAAAGAGTACTTGAATATATGATGATATAGTAGATAAACTGCTAGACCTAGAGTCAAGAAAACCTGAGTTCAAATTCTGACCCGAGATGATTGCTACTTATGCGACCTTATTGGACAAAAAAAAAATTTAAGCACCTCAGTAGGGGCTTATAATTTATAGGATTTTTTTGAGTGGGTGCAAACCTAAAGAGTACTTGAATATATAATGATAATAGTAGATAAACTGCTAGACCTAGAGTCAAGAAAACCTGAGTTCAAATTCTGACCCGAGATGATTGCTACTTATGCGACCTTATTGGACAATTAACTTAATTTTTGTTTGGTTTAGTTTCCTCGTTTGCAAAATGGGGGTAATAATAATATCCACTTCTAGGATTGTTGTCAGCATTTCATGAGATAATATTTGTAAATCACTTAGCACAATGACTGGCACGCAGTAGATACTTAATAAGTGCCTGTTCTTCCCTTTAGTGTAATCTATCTGGGGTACCCAAGTACAAAAGATGCATTATCCAAAAGTTAGTTAGCTGTGAATGAAATAATTTAGTTCCTTTCTCTGAAACTCCCAGAAATGCAGAGAAGTGAATCAACTCCCTGGAAATTCAGAAGTAGAAAGGATCTGAAACAAAGGAAGACACAAATAAATCCTTCCTCAGAATGATCATAATCGGGTTCAGTTGTTTTAGAACTAAGAGAACTGTATTGTGATCATCACCATTATTATTATCTCCAAGAAATATTTATCAATAATGAACTCTTATGTTCTAAAGGTTTGTGGACAAATGTGAATGTTAGGATGAGGACTGGGTATTTAGAGTCAAAGGTTCTGAGTTTGAATTCTGCCTCTGTTATTTACTACCCACATGACCTTGGAGAGGTCATTTGCATCTCGTTTTCCTGACTCCATGGTGTAGACAACAGGGACCTATAATATACTTGTATATCTCCTTATCGCTACCTCAAAGGATTCCCTGTCCTTAAGATACACCTCAAGCAACATCTTTTGCTTTCCCAGTCCCTCCAAGTGTTAGTTCCCTACTACCCAAGCTATCTTGCATTTATCTGGCAATCCCAGTTCATCTGAGTGCAGGGAATCTGAGAAATAAGAAGACCCCTAAAATTCTACTCTGGCTCTTCATGTCAGGTGGGATCCCCTGTCACAAGGGTTACTTGTACAAAATTCTTTGATAAAAATGAATTCTTTTATTACTACTTTATATGCATTTTATGCTCTACTGACAAGCTAATCACATATACCTAATAAAGGCAGGAGTGTGGAACTACATTTTGTTGTTCAGTCACTTTCAACATGCCCAACTTGTTGCAACCTTATTTGGGATTTTCTTGGCAAAGATACTGGAGTCGTTTGCCATTTCCTTCTCTAGATCATACAGATGAGGAAACTGAGACAAACAGGATTAAGTGACTTGCCCAAAGAGCTTACGTGTCTGAGAGTTTGAACTCATGCAGATGAAGTCTTTTTTCTTAATGGTATTTCATTTTCCAAATTATATGTAAAGATAGTTTTCAATATTCATTTTTGTAAGATTTTTAGTTCCCAATTTTTTCTCTTCCTCCCTTGCCTTCCCCTTCCCCAACACAGCAAAGTTATCTATAGGTTATACACATACACTCATTTAGACATGTTTCCTTATTAGTCATGTTGCGAAAGAAAAATCAGAACAGAAGGGGAAAACAATCGTGAGAAAGAAAAAGCAAACAAACAAACAAAAATAATAAAAAATAGTATGCATTCAGTCTCCAGAGTTCTCTGTCAGGATGCAAATAGCATTTTCCATTCCAAGTCTATTGGAATTGTCTTGAATTATCACATTGCTGAGAACAGCTAAGGCCATCACAGTTGATCATCACATAATCTTGTTACTATGTACAATGTTTTTCTGGTTCTTCTCACTTCACTCAGCATCAGTTCATATAAGTCTTTCCAGGTTTTTCTGAAATCAGCCTGCTCATCATTTCTTATAGAACAATAATATTCCATTACATTCATATACCATGACTTATTCATCCGGATATTCCCCAATTGATGGCCATCCACTTAATTTCCAATTTCTTGCCACCCCAAAAAGGAATACTACAAACATATGTGGGTCCTTTCCCCTCTTTGATGATCACTTTGGGATAGATATTTAGTAATGACACTGCTGGAACAAAAGGTACACACAGTTTTATAGCCCTTGTAGCAAAGCTTCAAATTGCCCTCCCGAATGATTAGATCACTTCACAACTCCATCAACAATGCTTTAGTGCCCCGGTTTTCCCATACCCCCTTCAGCATTTATAATTATCTTTTCCTGTCATCCTAGCCAATCTGCTAAGTATGCGTTGGTAACTCAGAGTTGTTTTAATTTGTATTTTTCTAATCAATTGTGATGGAGGGCATTTTTTCATGTGATTATAGATGGCTTTAATTTCTTTAATTGAAAATTGTCTATTTGTGTCCTTTGACCATTTATCAATTAGGGAATTAGTTGTATTCTTATAAATTTGACTCAGTTCTCTCATATTTTGGAAATAAAGCCTTTATTAGAAACCCTGGCTGTAAAAATTGTTTCTTAACTTTCTGCATCCCCACTAATGTAAGTTGCATTAATTTTGATTCTGCAATCCCTTTCTAATTTAATGTAATCACCATTATCCATTTTGCATTTCATAATGTTCTCTAGTTTTTCTTTGGCCATAAATTCCTCCCTTCTGAGGAGAATCTGAGAGTTAGACTAACCCTTGCTCTTCTAAATTTGCTTATAGTATCACCCTTTATGCCTAAATGTTGATCAGTATCTAGTTTCTGCCATACTATTTTCCACTTTTCCCAGCCATTTTTGTCAAATAGTGAGCTCTTATCCCAGAAGATGGAGTCTCTGGGTCTATCAAACATTAGGTTACTATAATTATTGACTCCTGTGTCTTGTGAACTTAACCTATTCCACTGGTCCACTACTTAGCCAGTACCAAATGGTTTTGATGATCACTGCTTTATAATGTGTTTTAGGTCTGATATGATGAAGCTATCTGCCTTTGCATTTTTTAAAAATTAATTCACTTGATATTCTTGACCTTTTGTTCTTCCAGATGAATTCTGTTATTATTTTTTCTAGCCCATAAAATAATTTTTGGCAGTTTGATTGTTTTACTATGATATGGAATAAGTAGATTAATTTAGGTAAAATTATCATTTTTATCAGGCTTTTAATATTCAAAACACATGCATAGATAGTTTTCAACATTCATCCTTGCAAAACTTTGTGTTTCAATTTTTCTCCCTTCCTTCCCTCACCCCCTCCCCTAGATGGCAAGTATTCCAATATATGTTAAATTTCCACAATTATCCTGCTGCACAAGAAAAATCAGATTAAAAAGGAAAAAAGAGACAGAAAACTAAATGCAAACAAACAACAATGATAAAAGTGAAACAAGGAGGGAAACAAGTTTGCACATTATCATCACAATCATTCATTATAGTACTAGGAATGTTAACTTTAGCAGTAAAAGAAGAAAAAGAAATTGAAGGAATTAAAGTGAGGAAACAAAACTCACTTTTTGCAGATGACAATGGGCTACTACTAGAAAAAACTACTAGAAACAATGAACAACTTTAGCAAAGTTGCAGGATATAAAATAAACCCATATAAATCATAAGCATTTCTACATGTTACCAACATAGCTGAGCAGCAAGAAATAGAAAGAGAAATCCCATTTAAAATAGCTGGAGAAAATATTAAATATTGGGAGTCTATCTGCCAAGACAAACCCAAGATCTATAGGAACACTATTACAAAACAGTTTTCATATAAATAAAATTGGATCTAAACAATTGGAAGAAATCAGGTGACATCAAGGAGGTGACATGCAAGTGAATTGGATTTAAGGGAGAGAGGGCTGTGCAAAGTCACCTGCCTCACTTTTCCTTCCAGAGACAGCTGGCCAAGCTGGAGATGGCCCTGCTTGAAATGGGAAACCTTGGACTTTTTAAGTTAAGCTATTCAATAGGTCACAGTTTGACTGAAGCGGCACCCATTCAGTGATGAAGTCTGGGTAGCAACTGAAGCAAAGAATCTTTTTTTTCACCCAATCACAGAAAAATCTAAATAAATAAATAAATATATCTGGAAGGGGAGCAGAAATGACTGCTACTTCCATTCAGTCTGAGTCAATCAAGACCCAAACAATGACCAAATGGGGCTTGGCCTGGGACCTATTGGTGTCCAATCAATGAGAATCAGAGTGATTTTGGTTTAAGGCACGGTCCTTAAGAAAGGAATCTAACTAGCAGGAATTCAGAGATCCAACTGACCAATTCCAGTTAGTAGCCAGCTCTGTTAGAGGCAGATTTCATTATCATCATCATTGTGATCATTTTTCTATTTATACATTTTAGGTAGTATGTCAGTATCTTTTTTTTTTTAATTAAAGCTTTTTATTTCAAAACATGCACTGAGCAGCTAGGTAGTGCAGTGGATAGAGCACCACCCCTGAATTCAGGAGGACCTGAGTTCAAATCTGACCTCAGACACTTAACACATCCTAGCTTGTATGACCATGGGCAAGTCACTTAACCCCAATTGCCTCAGGGGGAAAAACCTATGCCTGAATAATTTTTCAATACTGACCCTTGCAAAATATAGTGTTCCATATTCCCCTCTTCTCCTCACTCCTCCCCTAGATGGCAAGTAATCCAATATATGTTAAGCATGTTAAAAGTACATGTTAAATCCAATGTATACATATTTTTACAGTTATCTTGCTGCACAAGAAAAAATCAGATTAAAAAGGAAAAAAAAATGAGAAAGAAAACAAAATACAAGCAAACAACAACAAAAAGAGTGAAAATTCTGTGTTGTGATCCTCACTCAGTTCCCAAAGTCCTCTCTCTGGGTGCAGATGGCTCTCTCCATCACAAGATCATTGGAACTGGTCTGAATCATCTCATTGCTGAGAAGAACCACATCCATCAGAACTGATCATCATATAAACTTATTATTACCTCATATAATGATCTCCTGGTTCTGCTCATTTCACTTAGCATCAGTTCATATAAGTCTGTCCAAGCCTATCTGAAATCATCCCGCTGGTCATTTCTTACAGAACAAATAGAATGTCAGTGTCTTGAGAGCACGGACTGCTTCTATTTTGTCTTTTTACCCCCAGTTCCCAGCCCAGTGCACATAGTAAATGTGTGTTGAACAAAATTCTACTTTTATAGTCATCCTTCAAATTGATTTGAATCTTCTCAACAACCTGTTTGGAACACAACCAAGGCAGATAGGATGACCATATCCTTTTGATAGGTGAGGGGGGAAATGGCTTACCCCAATGCCATAAAAAACAATTTAAAAACACTGGTCTCATAGTCAGGAGGCTGTTTTTTCACTATGGTGTGCATTAATAGGATCCAGAGCTCTTTCTCAGGTTAGGTAGGAATTTTGAGAAGATGAGAAACAGAAAGACCTGAGACTAAATCCCTCAGACTAAAGTGAAGGAAGGGCTTCCTCAATTGGTCCTTTCCCAGTTTCCCCAAATTTATCTCTTCCTCTCCCTCTACACAATCTTAGCTGGTCCAGTCGGGCAACTTTCTTCACCTGGCAATATCTTTCCAATTCACCTACTCCTGTCTATTTGTATATTGAGCACCATCCATCAGGTTGATTCCCTTCTCAACTTCAAATGTAGTTCTGGTCACTTTACTCACCTAAAGAACAAAATATGTACTCCTTAGTCTGCTACTCAAGGGTATCTGCAATCTGGATTCTACAGCTTAATAATACTTCTACCTTATACATATTAGGTTCTCTGGTCTATTTTGCCCTTTCTTGCTTTGCTCAAGTGTTTCTCTGAGGTTTCCTCCCATGACTCTGTGGAAATCCTTCCTGGTCACTCAGGTGGATCACCTTCTTTCTCAAGGTTTCCTCGGTCTCTCCAGTTTTGAGTGATATCTTCTACCATGAAGGTCTAATAACATTATATCTGTATTATAATTATCTGCATATTTGTCTTATTCCCTCCTCCTAGTTAAAAAAAAAAAAAAAACCTTGAGGTCAGAGAGTTTGTCCTGTATTCCCCAGTGACATCACCATTATAGGGATTATACTAAACTTTGTTGAATTAAATTGATATACACATACTCACCCCCTTAAGCCCAGCTGATTCCTTCCTTTCTGCCCATAATACAAAAATGTAAAGTCATTAGGATGCTAATCCTCATGCTTATCTCGTAGACCTGTTCAAATCTCTCTTCCTAGAAATCAACTCCTTCCTCTCCAAGCCATGCTAATTTTATCCTTCTCTAAATTGCTTTATTATTTTAGACCATTCATCTAACCCTTAATCAAATATGGCCTTACATTCTTGTTTCCTGCCTTTGAATGATAATTTAATATTGTTTTGTCTCTAGTCTTTATAAGTCACAGCCAGCTAATCTCCACATTCTAAGTTCTGGTAAAAATAATAATATAAGATTATTATGCCTCAGGCAATGGTCTGTGCACCAAGCCTCATTACAGACCACTGACCTGCCCTTTTTTCACTAAAACAAAACCCTTATCCCCACCTATGGACAGCCTACCCTTGACTAAGACAGGTAATCTAATGTACCTTCCAAGAGACATCATTTCACCCTTGAAGGACACAGAAAAGGAAGCCAATGACCCATTTGTGACAAAGGAGAGGACACTTGCTACACATATGATAAGGCAGAAAGGACTAGGTGCTGCCATTGTAGGACAATGTCCTTCAGGACTTACAGCTGGCGATCTCGTCCCTCAATATGCCTCCATCCTGAAGTCTGCTCTTCTGATTGCTGAGCCCTTTGGCAGGACTTGCTTCTTCAATCACCCTTATTTCATGCTTAAATTAGTTTACTCTCTGGTCTTCTGCACTAACTCAACAGCAGCCATGACAATCTTATCCCAACTGCGTCTTCCCAGCTCCCCATTATATCTTATTTTCCTTTATTCCAAGGATGTAAATTCCTTGTGGGTAAAAATGCTCCTGATTTCTTTTATTTATATCCTTAGTATTTAGGGATGCTTGGGAAACATTAAAATGAAATCTCTTTCAGTCTCTATTTCTCCCTTTTCAATCTCCCTCTTCTATCCCTCCTGTCTCTCCATCCCCTATATCTCTCTCCTTTCACTCTCAATCTCTCTCCTTCTTTCCCCTTTCTTCCTCCTTTTCCCTCTCCCTCTTTTACTCTCTCTTCCTCTCCTTCACTCTTCTCTTTCTCTTCTTCCCCTTCCCTCCCTCTCCTTCTCTTTCCCTTCTCTTCATCTCTTCCCTATCTTGCTTTCTCTACCACCAACTCCTATCTATCTATCTATTGATATAAAACTTCTCAAAGGATTGATAGTTACTGCTTTCAATCAAATCTACCAACATGCATAACTTTTTAATGATCAGTTTAATATATGCTGATCCTAGTCCCATAGTACACAAAAACCAATGGGCCTTGAGCAACATTTTCAGCAACTTTATTTAGGTTTTAGTTACCACGCAGGATGGATACACACAGCAGAAGGGGAAGGTTATTATTTGTGTATCAAAGAATAGAGAGCAGAAGGGGAAAATCTGTATCAAGTAAAATATAGACTAATCAGTAAACACTAGTGATAAAGTTGGAATTTACAAACTGACCATTACACCTAGTTATTGATCTGCTCATTTTAAGGGAATAGAGCATTTCTCATATGTTCATGACACCTTCACAAAAATTGACCATGCATTAGGACATAAAAATCTCATAAACAAATGCAGAAAAGCAGAAATATTAAATATGCTTTCTTCGGTATAAAAATTATGTTCCACAAAAGGTTTTTGAAGCAAAGATTAAAAACTAATTAAAAGCTAAATAATCTAATTCTAAAGAAGGAGTGGGTTAAGTAAACAGAGAGAATAAAATTGAGCCAAAAATTCTTTTATCACTAATCACTTAATCATCTGAGCTAAAGTTTGATGTCTCAGCTAAATTCTACAAGCTCTTCCTCCTGATGTGACTAGCTATGTACACTCTAAAGCAATGACAGCAATACTAAAATTCTCTTATGACTCTATCATCTATCAATCTATCATCTATGTGCCTTTCTATTATCTATCTATATCCATCCACTTATCTATCCACTGATCTATCCATCTATCTATCTATCTATCTATCCATCATAATTTTGTCAGACAGTTTACACTGTGGGTGCAAGCCAGACTCAAGGTCATCACACTGAATCTAGAAAACCAGATATCAGGAAGCAGGTATCTAGAAAGAAGTGCCATCTCCTGGATGCTGGCTCTCACAGTACCTTTAATGCCATGGATTTGTAGGCAAGTGTCATTATACTTGATTGATGGACAGAGCCATTCTGTCAGCTGGAATTCCTCCATCACAACTTGGTATGAACAGCTGGAGCTGCATGGGCAGTCAGTGATCAGAAGTGCCACAGAAATGGCCACAAACCTGCCAAGTGGAGTGAATGTTCATTTGCACAGTCTGTGGGACAACTGGTTTTCCTACCATGCTCCCCTCATCCCTGAGTTTTCTCTTTGCAATCTCCACATGTCTATTTTCTTTAAGCCATCTTTGAATGGGGTCCATTGCCTCCTAGTCATATCAGTCACTATACTACACCGATTTGTTCTATGCCATACAGCCCATTTCTTGCAACCATTAGACTCTTTGAAGGCAGGAACTGTGATTTCTTTTTCTTTGTATCCTCACCTCATGGCATAGTAGCTAGCAAGGGCTTAGTTTTTACCCTTTGCAAACTGAGAAGTCCTTAAGGAAGGTTTCCCATACCAATTAGTTCAATCTTGCCTTTGTGATCTCAACCAGGATTATGGAAGACTCTGACCAGCCTTCTCTGTCTCTCTTCCTCTTTCTCTTTCCATCTCTTCTTATCCTGCCCAGTTCTCAATCATGTTTTCAGATAGACATATATATACATATGTATATATATGGAAATATGAAAATTATATAGACACACACATACAATGCTTTTAGATTTGCAAAACACTCTATATATCTCATTTGAACCCCACAAAATCCTCAGGAGATAGGTGCCATCATTATTCCAATTTTACAGAACTGGAAAATTAGAAAGTAGACAGTAGTTAAATGACTTGTCCAAAGTTACCCAGCTAGTAAATACCTAAGGCAGGAATTGAATTTATGTCTTCTAGATTCCAAGTTCAATCTTCTTTGCACTTTGCCACATAGCTTCCATACTACTAGCATACGACATACTAGATGCCTTTTTATAGACTTTCTGATATTTTTGTATACATATATATGTATGTATATATAAAAGGATATATATTTATATATATATGTTTTATATACATACATATATATGTATGATCTGATCCACAACCTTTTAAAATGTGTCTATTTCTTCCTAATATCCCTCATTTAACTTTTTGATTTCATGATGTCATTAGAAGGATGCTGTAGCCTACCTGTGCATTACCCTTTGAATCATCCATCACTTTGATTCTTAGCGATTATGGCATACTAACATTCATGACCATGCTGTGTTCCTGGGAGAACATTTCTTTTGCAAAGATGGATTGTTGCCCAGGTTTGTACTTTGGGACTGAGGATTAAAAGCACTGTACAATTCTCCAAGTACAGTTATCTCTGAGCCCAATTTATCAGTAGCACTTGCTCCAAATATTTATACTAATGCACTACTAATACAATGGTCTGATCATACAGCTACATGTAAAAATAGAGTCAATGGGGCATTTTTTATCCCCTTTGATTTTCCCCCGTATGGATTGCTAAGCTGATCTCTTTTGAATAAGTCTCATTGAGAACCTTATAATATCTTGGTGCTTGATGCATTTAGCACAATATCGTCCGCAAGGAGGAACGTGTGCAATCCCTCTCTAGTTTCATCCTCCCCAAGATGCTCTTGAACATGGCAGACCCCTTTGGTGTCTGCCCCCCTTTGGTGAGCATCTATCTTCTTGTCTCATTGACCTTAATAATCTCCAAGTCATTGAACAGAATTGGGTTTGTGGCTTATTTAGCAAGGAATCTCTTAAGTTTCAAACATATGCAAGACACTCCTTGTTGAAGAAGAATCTTTAAGACTTCATTTTATTCTGTCAACTCAGATGCTTTTTTTTTTTAAACTGACAAACAATGAACCTCCTAGGGACTTGTGTTGTCTTCCCCTTTTGTCAATTATGTGATTGTAAGGATGTGGTCATCTAGAGAGAATCATTTATGAAAGCCTGATTGTTTCCTTCTATTTTTTTCAATGATGATCCCCTTTGTAGGAATGTAGATCATTCTCATGAAGACTTAATAAAGATTTAAAAAGGCACAAAGGTTAGTATTCTCTTGATGGCCTGTTTTGTCTATTAACAGGGTCCATTATTTTCCCCATTCTTCTTCTGCCTTTCAGGGTTGTTGTGAAGATCAAGTAATATTACACATGAAAAGCTTGTTATAAACTTTAAAGTACTATATAAGCATTAACTATTAATGTGAGAGTCATACCAAAATTAACTGTCCACATATAGAGTATCGGTTTATTAGGGAAAGGGTAAAATTTAAAAATAAATTTAAAATAAGACCAAATGTAAATAGAAGATACTTTGAGCAAATACAGCAATTCTAACCTGACCTGTTCAAATTTTCAAGTCATTAAAACATACATTTGGGAAATATAAAAGAAAAGGCAAAGAAAAGATACTGACCTAGATATCTCATTGCCTGCAATGATTAAGTGTAGGTAGCAATGGAGACAAAGAATCTCCTCTTTTACCTAGTCCAAAAAAAAAAAATCTAAATAAATAAATTGAATGAATGAATCTGGGAGGGACAGACCTCCCCTAAAGTATGTTGAACTCCTCCTTTGCACAGACATGGTCCCTGGTGAGACTGCAATAAAACAATGTACAATGAAAATCAGACACCTGGGTAAAGAACAAATGGAGTAATAAAGGAATACCTCAAAACTCCTAGACCTAGGAATTTTTTCACCCATTATAAGTGACCTTTTTCACCCATTACAGGTGACCTTTTTCACCCATTATAGAATTCTATGGACGCTCTTCTTGTATGTAATGAGCTCTGAGGAGCAATGCCTTTCTATATTTCACAACCAGAACTTTTCCCAATCATAAAAAGATCATGACCCCCAAGCTATTTCCACATACATCTGAAAGTATTTCCTGTATAGTTTATCAATCTCTTACAGACACCCTTTGCTCTCATCTCTGATAAGACCTCTAATAGATCTCCCCTACTTTCATAGTCACCCTGGAACTCCTCTCTTGGAAATGGAAGTCACCCAATAGCAGGAAAAAATAAATTCAAAAGAAATAGAGGTGCTATGTGCTCGTGGGCGCATGGTAGTCCAGGTAGGGATAGATCAGCCAACTTTCTCCCCACCTAAGCATCCCCCTTCCCAGCAGTACTTCCATGCCCACACTAAGAAGAAAAGAGATTGACTGTCCTTTTTATATGCAAACATCAGTTCCAGCCCAGTATCTTCTGAATTATTAGTTCTTTCAGCTCTACTGCTAATTAGAAAACTTTTTATCATATAATTCACAGCTCTCTGTCACATCTGACTGAAAAGAGGCTTTCAAAGTTCCACAAGCTAGACTGGCACCAGGCAATGAATATTTGTACATGCTCTGTATAATTTATCAAGGGCAGATCTGATTAGGCTCTGAGGACTAGGCCCTCACTGGCCAGTCTTCTCATCACATATACATGATAGACATGAGTCTTCTCTGTAGCCTTCAAATCTTTGGTCACTTCCATTTCTCAAAACTGATCCACATTTTCCAGTTTTTAAAACCTCCTTCTCCTGCATCCACCTTTCCATTTAAGTCATTGGATGTCAAACTGAATGTTGGCCTGGAGACCTTATACCTTCCTTGTTGAGTTTCTCCGTCTCTTAATCCTCAATAACAGATGTTAGTGGAGAAACTCCAATTTTCTGCAAAGTGATCTACCTTGTTGCTTATGTTTGTCATGGATCCTGCAAAGCAAGAGGACCAATGTTTCTTGTTGCCTTGGGACACAGGATGAAACTCATTCCAACAACTTCTTTGATGACATTTCTAGAGAAAGTCTATAAGTTATCATTTCATTTAGTTACAACTTTTTCTTTTTGTCTCCTGGTTTTATTTGTGATAAGGGATATTGATATTGATGTATAAAGTGCCATTCTCCCAATAGTGTATTAATCAGATGAAGATTTCACATTCAGAGCACTTCATGTTGTTTTTAGATGGCATAAAGATAGCTTCTTAGTTTTCTCTGTCTCTTTTCTTCCACTTCATCCCAGCCAAGGGAAGGTGGATGAATAAGATCACATTGCAGATTTAATATTGGAAGAAGCCTCAAAGGTGATCTAATCTAATTCCTTCATTTTCCTTCCTTCATCCTTACTCCTTCCCCTTTCCCTTTCTTTCCTTCCTTCCTTCCTTCCTTCCTTCCTTCCTTCCTTCCTTCCTTCCTTCCTTCCTTCCTTTCTTCCTTCCTTCCTTCCTTTCTTTCTTAGTTTCTTTCTTTCTTCCTTTCTTTCTTTCTTTCCTTCTTTCTTTCTTTCTTTCTTTCTTTCTTTCTTTCTTTCTTTCTTTCTTTCTTTCTTTCTTTCTTTTCTTCTTTCTTTCTTTCTTTCTTTCTTCCTTCCTTCCTTCTTTCCTTTCTTTCTTTCTTTCTTTCTTTCTTAGTTTCTTTCTTTCTTTCTTTTCTTTCTTAGTTTTTCTTCCTTCCTTCCTTCCTTCCTTCCTTCCTTCCTTCCTTCCTTCCTTCCTTCCTTCCTTCCTTCCTTCCTTTCTTCCTTCCTTCCTTCCTTTCTTTCTTAGTTTCTTTCTTTCTTCCTTTATTTCTTCCTTCCTTCCCTCTCTCCCTCCCTCCTTCCTTCCTTCCTTCCTTCCTTCCTTCCTTCCTTCCTTCCTTCCTTCCTTCCTCTATTTCCTTTCTTCCTTTTGTTCTTTCTTGCTTTCTTGTTTTTCCTTCCTTCTAGGCAGAGGCAGATAGGGGAGAAAATAAATGTTTCTTAATTGAAAAAATTAAAAATAAAGTAAAAAAATGCAATTTGTCTAGTTTTATTTCCTATACACTTTATACTCCTGGTCTCATCAGTTCTTTTTCATCATAATTATCTATGTATATGGTTTTATTGACTTAGACTTGGAAGAGGACATAGAGGTTATAAAGCACCATCCTCTCATTTTACAAACTTGCTTAGGGCTGTCCCAATAATAAGATTCAAACTAAGCCAAACTAAGACTCAGACTCAGATTTCTTGATATCAAAACTATTTTTTTCAGTGTTCCTCACTGACTTTGCACGTGGTATTTCCAATTGTGATTTACAAGTGTTGCTTTGGGTGCCAGGAAAGCTCCTGTTAATACTACTAAATTCAGCTCCATGAAGACAGGGACTTGATCTTTTTTTCTTTTTCTTTTTTTTTTTTCTTTGGCAGTTCTCCTAATCCTTAGCACTATGCATAGCACACCGAATTACATAACTTTCATTGGACTGAATACATACATACCTTCTGCCTAATTGTGTCAGTGTTTTCCAAGGAAATATTATAGAGAACTCAGGAGGTCACTACCAGAGGAGCTTGAATTTTGTAGAAAAAGGGACTGACCTGCATTGCTAGAGTTTCCCTACTTGGAATTTCCTCTACAAATAGAAACTTGAGTCCATATGATTTTCCTAAAGTGCTGTCTGGTCACGTTATCCCCTTAACTCAACAAACTCTTGCTGCTCCCTGTTGTTTTTAGTTTGTCCCTCATTCTCAAAAAGGACTGTGCTCCTTCTTATCTTCAGAATAAAATCTAAAGTTTTCTATTTGGCATTTAAAGCCCTTCCCAATCTGCTCCCTTCCTACCTTTCTAGTCTTCTTCAGTTTTGCTCCCATTCACAAACTCTCTGGTCCATTTTCACTGGCTTAATTGTTATTGCTGACATATGGCGTTCCATCTCCCATCTGCCAGTAGCTTCCCTTCGGAAATGACCTTCCATTTACTCTGTGTGTGTCCTACAAGTGCTTAGGTAATTACATATTGTTTCACCTATTAGAACGTGAGCTCCTTAAAGACAAGAATGGGGTTTTTGTCTTTTTTTTGCATCCTCAGTTTTTAGTACAGTGCTAAGAAATAGTAAGTGCTTAATAAATGCTTGTTAAGTGACTGGTCATCCAAAGGGAAATTCCTCCAAGTCTTAAGTGTAGCAAGCTGGGGTCGAGAACTGATGGACACTGCCAGCCTCTCATGTCATCTTCCATGAGCTGGCTGAAGTGAAGCTGGCCTTTTCCACCTTCTCTCTAGAAGCTGGATATCCAAAGTACCTGAAGTACAAAGAAAACTCAAAACTCAAGGACTCTCCAAAGGGGACTTTGAAGAGGAAGGACTCAAAGGAGATTCTCGCTTGGAGAAGGAGCTGGATGAGGTCTCCTCTTGTCCACTCTACCTCACATAGGGCACAGCATTCATCTCCATCAGTTAGGAGAGAGTCCTATACCAATGGTCTTTCAGATAAGGGTTACCTAGAAATGATCCAGCTATTCTGGAGAACAATTTGGAACTATGCCCAATGAACTATCAAACTGTATATGCTTTTTCTTTCTTTCTTTCTTTCTTTCTTTTTCTTTCTTTCTTTCTTTCTTTCTTTCTTTCTTTCTTTCTTTCTTTCTTTCTTTCTTTCTTTCTTTCTTTCTTTCTTCCTTTCTTTCTTTCTTTCTTTCACAATTGCCTCAGCAGAAAAAAAAAGTGAGTGATTCCTATCCTATTATTATGAATACAAACTATATTTTCTCCCAAATTCTATCTGTAAAGAAAAAAAAAGCCATGTGGTACACACATACAAGTATGTTTTCCTGTCTGAGAAATCTTATTTTAGAGGTACAACTTATATATGAGGTAGCCTATTGCAACTATTCAGTAAATGATGACTGATGTTTGAAGTCATTATTACTTTCTTTGCAAGCAGATCTCCCCCAAATGTAGGTCAAATCCTTAAAATGTTATTTGTTTATTTATTTATTTTGCTAAGTGATATTGGTCAGTTATACCTCATACATTCTCCACACAGATATTCCTTTGCACATTAGTATTTTGTGGAGAAATACCTGTAATACCTGTGATAAAAACAGTGGGTATACAATACATGCTTGTTGAATAAATCAAATGAGTTAATTCGGAACAGTAATTATAACACTTTTCATAACAAATTCTTCTGGCTTACCTGTCACTGCTTTACAGCTGGCTGTTTCCATGGTAATCAATGGAGGCAGCTGTGGTGGGAGCTCTCCAGCTGGGTGACAAATTCATAGGAAGCTGGAGGGTGGGGCATGTGACAAGATGAAGGAAATGTATATACCTGCAGAAGGTTGAATGCAGTGAGTAAATTGAGAAAACTCTTTGTCCAACTCACCCCACCTCCTTTTTGGGTCTTGAGGAAGTGAGCTGATGTGTGTGGTACATGATAGATCCCCAGCCTTGAAGTCAGGAAGGATTCCCATCCTGCATTATGTGATCCTGGACAAGTGCTAGAACTTCTGCTGGTCTTAGTTTTCTCATCTGTAAAACAAGATTTGGACTTGGTGAACTCGAAGTCCTCCTTTACCACCTCTAAATTTGAGATTTATTTTTGGATTCTGCAGCCTGATTCTAGACTTCATTGCTTTCTAGTCCACCTGAATTTTGTTTATACTGGTTTGTACCAACTTTTTGTGACCCATACTGGGTACTGAACTTTGGGATTACACACACACACACAGACCTCACAGCTTCTGGGATCTCCTTAAATTTCTTTCCCATCTCTTTTAAAAAGAGGTTTCTAAACTGTACGTGTATTCCATGGCCCCCTCTATAAGTAGGAACCCCTTTTCACCATTAGGTTTTTAAATTTGATGAGGTCTAGATAGGGAGTACCTAAATGAAATTAGGTTTAATTGAGGTCTAGTGGCAGGTTTGGGGTACAGGGAGTCAAATGGAGCTCCCCTAAAACCCCTTTGGATTCGGTGCAAGGACATGGAGTTAAATGAGATCTAGAAGCGGCACGAGTCCCCTACAAAAGAATTTATAGGCCTGAAAAGCTAGATTGATAAAAGAGGTTTATTATGGGGTTTGGAAGTAAGGTTAAAGTGTAGTTAAGGAAATAGATGAAGGTAGAGATAAGAAGAGCACTGGAAACAGGGTTCCAGTGGACAGAGGATCCTGGCACACCAGGTGTAAGGCTGTCATGTTTGGGACCTCTGCAAAGAGGGGGTCCCAGCTTGGCTCTTTTATAATGAGAGATTTAGCTAAAGGGGCCTGTGGGTGGAGTCCCAAGTTGGCTCAGATCTGGGGGGCGGGAGGGGGGGAGGGGTGGGAAGGGTTGGGACAGGCCCTGATCTTCTATTGGAATTCAAAGGGACCAGGATTTGTGAATCAAAAGGTCCTGGACTGATCAACTAGGAGGGGTTGGGAATCAGAAAGAAAGGAATTATCAATTCTTAAAGGGACCACACCCGCATCAAGTTCATAAAATAAAATCCAAAAGATTACAAAGGAATCAATTACACTGAACTATAGTTATCTATTTACATTTATAACTATCACCAAATTCACTGACCACGGACAATATTCACTGACCCCTTGAGGGAGTTTTGGTGGATGCCAGATGAAAACCTCTGCTCTAAAATCAAATACAACCTCTTCTGTTTAATATTCAAAGCCCTTCACAACTTGGCTCCACTAGACATTTCTTGGCTTATTATATATTTCTTTATATATTTTTTAGCCCTGCCTAGTCCAACTAATCTTTTTGCTACTTCCTTACTTGACAATCTTGTCTTCTATCTCTGTGCTTTTAAAAGGGCTGGGATTCTCCTTGGGATGTACTCCTTGGAATCCCTAGTCCCCTTTAAAGCTCAACTCATACTCCATCTCCTACCTCCTGATTTCCCCACTCCTAAATGTTAGTGCCTTTTCCCACCTCAATTTGTTTTATAATCATTTTGTGTATATTTGTGTGGGTACAAGTTGTCTTCCTCAACAGACTGTAAGCTCTTTTAGGGCAGGGAAAATTGCTTTTTTGCCTTGATATCTCCAGTGCATGGCAGTAGAAAATAATAAATACTGATTGTGTTTTAGAAATAAAGAATAGGGGGGGCTGCTAGATGGCACAGTAGATAGAGCACTGGCCCTGAGAAAAAAAGAAAGAGAGAGAGAGAGAGAGAGAGAGAGAGAGAGAAGAAGAAGAAGAAGAAGAAGAAGAAGAAGAAGAAGAAGAAGAAGAAGAAGAAGAAGAAGAAGAAGAAGAAGAAGAAAAAGAAGAAGAAGAAGAAGAGAAGGAAGGAAGGAAGGAAGGAAGGAAGGAAGGAAGGAAGGAAGGAAGGAAGGAAGGAAGAAAAAAGAAAAAAGAAAGAAAGAGAGGAAGGAAGGAAAGGAAGGAGGAAAGGAAGGAAGAAAGGAAGGAAGAAGGAAGGAAGGAAGGAAGGAAGGAAGGAAGGAAGGAAGGAAGGAAGACACTATGATTGATAGAAAACCATTTGCCAACCAACATTGACCCACCCCACTTGCATTGTACCTCACTTCCCAAATGGGATCCCTAATTGAAAACAATAATCTTATTTTCTCCCTATTGCCCCTAGTTCTGCCTTCTGGAGGATAATTCTTCTTCCATTTAGCACTGTGTTAGCTGTTTGGGTTTAGGAAGTTTCTCTGGAAGAAATGTTGACCTAGAACAGATTTATTGCAAGGATGGGCAAGGTAACTTAGGCAATCGGTAACTTCCCCCCAAGGATGAAGGAAGTTCTGGTCACTAAAGCCTCAGCACTCACCTTTGGCAGGCCCAGGAAAGCAGAGAGGAAGTGGAGATGGAGTAGCAGGACATAGCTTTTCTCCTATGTGAACTACTATCTTTCTCTGGCACTGAGAGACTCCCCCAGCGGATGGGAAGTTGCCACCATGACAGGAGGGAAGAAAGGGAATGAACATTTATATGACACCTTCTACATGTGCTGTGTTAAGCACCTCTTACAAATATCATCTCTTTGGACTCTCACAACAACACTTGGGGAAACTGAGGCAAGCCCAATCTAAAAAACTTGCCCAGGTCACACAGCCAGGAAGTGACTGAGGACAGATTTGAACTCAGGAAAAGGAAACTTCCTGGATCCAGACTGGTATTCTATATGTCTCATAAAGACATCTCCTTCTTGCTACTTCCTATCACCCCTTCCTAAAACATGGTGCCCAGAGATAAAGGCAATCCATCAATCATCAACCAACAAGTATTTATTAAGCACCTACTATGTGCCAGACACTAGGCTAAATCAATTGTGATACAAAGGCAAAATTGAAATAGGACCTATCCTCCAGGATCTGCTTTTTAATTAAGGAGACAACATATAAAATTAGCAGAGATGGTGCAGTCACCTTGCATGGTTGATTGTTAAAATTTCAGCATGAGAATTTATACCTCAGACACTGGTAAATGATGCTGATCCAAGCTTGATTTATTATTTTGTTGATTGTCTAGATTTCAGAAAGTGATGGAGAAAAATGTTAACAATATAGCTTAAGTTCAAAAATGTGTTGTGCTTTTTGGAGAGTTTAATGACTCTTAATGGCATCTATGATCCCACCCCTGCATCAGTGTATGCATAATGCATACAAAATTAATACAAAGTGTTTATGGGAGAGAGGATACTGGGGGGGGGGGGGGGGGAAGGGGGGAAGGGTGACTGGGTTGGGGAAAATCAGGAAAGGCTTCATGTAGAAAGCGGCCCTAACCAGAGATTCCAAGGCTCTGGAAACAAGCAGGAAGTATATTCCAGGTGGAAGTGACAAGTTTCTTACAGAGAACCCCACTGACTTGCTGATGAATCCAGGAAAATAATTTTATTTACATTTTTGCAAGAGCAGATGTCTAAACTAGTAGGAACTCCTTTGAAGCACAAAATCACAGTCTTTTATTCTCTGTTCCAAATGCAAGTCCCTCCCTTGTTTCCTCCATTGGCTGGGTACTAGAGAGGTTACAGCCTATCCAAAATGCCTAATTCCCGTATGTTAGTAAGCACCCATCGCTGATCACATCGCCCATTGGCATTCCCTTCACCTTATTTGGTTATAGTTACCCATGAGTAAGTGTACTGGCAGTCCCTCTATAAAATTTACTTTTTTTTGCTCCATGTCAGCCTAACCCCTAGATTTCATTTCTTAAATTTCAGTTTCATTTCTCTGATTTTTTACATAATCCTGGAAAATAAAAGTTCTCACACTGTCATGTCAGTCAGTCATTTTCCAGTCATGTCTGACTCTTCATGATCCCTTTTCAGGTTTTCTAGGGAAAGATACTAGAGAAGTTTGCCATTTTCTTCTCCAGCTCATTTTACAGATGAGGAAACTGAGGCACACAGAATCATAGAGATACTATCCCGATGAGTCTTCCTGACTCCAGCTCTGGCCACTCTGTATACTGCACCCCCTAGTAGTAGTCTAGATGTGGCTTGATCAAGTCAGAGAACAGAGTACATCTCGGGCATTTTGCTTAGTGTAGGGTACTTTTAAGGACATTGGATGTTTTTCTTGGGGTTCCTCCAGGTAAAACTCCAGGGAGGCCTCTGCCTTGCTACAATCTGGTTTCACACTTTGCTGGTGGAGGAGAGATTACTTTCCAGAATGCTCCATTACCTGGAGGCTGAATGAATAGGTGTGACATTCCAAACTGATAGCTGTGAATAGCTGTTATTAGCATATCAAAAACCTTCTGAAGTGACTTTTGGAGAGGTTTTCTTTTGCTGGAGGCTTTGCATGCAGTTGATTCATTTTCTTGTTTTCAGGGAGAGTCTTTGGTCCTCCTGCCCAACTGAAATTGCAATAGTGGAAGCAATAGCCATAGGGAATCTGTCATATTGCCCAAAGCAATTCCAGCTCACTATGCTAAAATGCAACTTGTGAAATAGTGAAATTCAAATATGCATTTTAACTCACTAGCTGAATAGAGAAAGTGCAAATCAGATTATGCCCTTAACCTGACTGGAATGCTTTATTTCCTTTTTTCTAACTATATACCAATTGGTTTTTTTTCCTATGCCTTTATTATTATTATTAAAGCTTTTTATTTTCAAAACTTATGCATGGATAATTTTTCAACATTGAGTCTTGCAAAATCTTGTGTTCCAAATTTCTCTTCCTTCACCCCACTCCCTCCCCTAGATGGCAAGTAATCCAGTTTTTGTTAAATATACACCAATTGTTATTCAGTCACATCTGACTCTTTGTGACCCCATTTGGGATTTTCTTGGCAAAGATACTGAGTGATTTGCCATTCCCTTTTCTGGCTGAGGCAAACAGGATGCAGTGACTTGCCCATAGTCATCTAGTAAGTGTCTGAGGCTATCTATACCACAGGCATATCACTCTGGACACTATGATGCACCTAATTCTCCCTAATCACCCTGGCCCAATGCCCTCTGTTTTTTTAGGCTCTTCCAAACCACAGTGATTTCTCCTTCTCTGAATTTCTAGGGCATTTGCTGTCAGTATCTAACAATTTAGCACATTATTGTTCTTTAATTGTTTTATGTGTGTAAGTTTTGTTTATCCAACCTGATATGCTGCTTGTCAACTACATGCAAAAGCTTCCTTACCTCTTCCTTTTGTCTTTCTCACAAAGGCAGGAATAGGACTCTATTGAGTCCTTGTGATGGACTGCTTGATACCAAATTCTAATCTGTTTAAATTGGCTTGGGACTGCCAGGAAAGTGAAAAGATAATTAACAATAGGAATTACTTTTCCTATTATTATTAAATTCTCACTATTCATTTAAAAAGATGTAAACACTTGAAAAAATTAAGTAATAATGAGTCATGCATATCAGGAGTACTCTAGAAACTCATAGGAAGGAGAAATCCATGTATGTGGGAGAAATAGAAGAAACAGTCTGGTAAAAGATGACTAAAGTATGAAGTCTAGACAGGGAGAAATGAATCTTAAGATTTTTTCCTTTTGCTTCTTCCATAGAATGCTCCAAGAGTAGTACTTCTTTGTACTTTGTACTTTGAAAGTGTACTTTCTCATAGAAAGGCTGTGGAGGTCTCTAAAGTAAGGCAGAAGCCCTCTGCAAAGCAGGCTTAGGTTTCTAGGGAATTTCAAGTGTAGTGAGAGTTGTTTGGTATCTGAATAAAATAGTGGGAATAAGTTTGTCTGTTTAGTATTGTTGAATTATAATGAGGTAGAGCATAACTGATTGTAATTTTCTCAAGCCTCCATTCTCAAGCTATTTTTAATGAGTTATTTTTCTATATTTTTATCAATAATAAGATAAACACTCATGATGTGATATGGTAAACCACAGGTATATATTTTTAAACAACTGACTAATCATACATATGTGGATTCAAATAAGATGGGAAAATATCAACAACTTTATTATTATTATTATTATTATTATTATTATTTTTGCTGAGGCAATTGGGGTTAAGTGACTTGCCCAGGGTCATACAGCTAGGAAATGTTAAGTGGCTGAGATCAGATTTGAACTCAAGTCCTTCTGACTTCAGGGCTGGTGCTCTATCCACTGCACAACCTAGTTGCCCCTTTATTGTGAATTTTAAAGTAAATTACTAGTCAAAATGATGTGGCAAACAAGTTAGAAATACCCAAAGCTAAATGCATAAAAGCTCCAACTGTCGCCCTCCTCCTAAGGCACAACTAGGTCTGGTTCCCATGTTCTTCATGCTTGAGACTCAAGTAGCCTGTGTTGACTTGATAGTTAATGCCAATTCCTGCAGACTTGTCAGATAACTACTGAGGAATCTGACTGGATAGAGAGGAACTTTGTTGAGTCTAGTAAGCAACGAGTCAAGGTAGCAATTTATTTTTAGTTGGTATTGCTTGTATGCTTTGATTAATAAAATTTGATTATATGCATTGAGAAAGGTAACCTAATCAGTGCTTCTGACCAGTAGCATGTCATAGTAAATTATATGTCCCTTCGTACTTTATACTGTAGGTCTAAATAACTATATATATTCCTGAGAGAAGGTAGATTTGCCTACTGAAAAGGGGAGAGGATGTCTTGACTTTCTAAAGTCTCTCAAAGTGAGTCTCTCTTGTATGAATCGCAACTTTTGGGGTCCTTTACTACATAAGTAAAATCTATTCTGTGTTAGATGCCTTGTAAATCCGAGTGCTCTTAAAAGGGAACTGATGTCTACCCTTTGGGGAATGACAAGTGCTAATGTTGCTAGGTTCTTTTAGCATGGAGCACATGAGCCAGATTAATGGTGCCTGAACTAACTCTTAGGGATGAGCGTGAGTGCCAGATACTGATAGTCTTAGATTTCAGCTTTTTAGGAGGGAACTAGAATTAGCTACTTCCTTCTTCTGGAACGAGGTGAGACCTGTTGGTCCTGAGGCATGGAGAGAGTTTGAATTCGTGAAGAGAAAATGTTCCAGGTGAAGGGAATAGCAAGAGTGACATTATATTGAGTCTGCTACATTCCAGGCACTGTGCTAAGTTCCTTACAATTATTGTTTTGTTTGACTCTCACACTAGGAGGGAATTGCCATTATTATCTCCATTTTACAAAGCATGAAACTGAGACAGATCAAAGGAAATGGGTGACCAGAAAAAAGAATAAATAAAGATTTCTTTGTTTGGAATGTAGGGTCCAGGAGGAAGAATAATGTGAAATCAGTCTAAAATGATCGTAATCATTGTTACAGTATTGCTGCTATTATGTACAAAGTTCTCCTAAATCTGCTTACCATATAAGTCTTCCTGGTTTTTCTAATACCATTTTGTTCATCATTTCTTATAGCACAATCGTATTCCATTATAATCATATACCACAACTTGTTCAGCCATTTCCCAATTCTAATTCTTTGTTACTAGCATTTAAGGTCCCCTGATTTTAGTGGGGGCTTTTGTTCCAATAAGGTCAGTAATCCTAAATCTTCTGGCTTTGGAGTCTGCCTCAGGAGACTCTGTCTGCCCAAACTGTCTGATTCTGAATAGACCATTCCTCAATTCATTGCTGACTGATAATCTGGTCAGTGCTAATCAAATTCTGGAGACCACTCCTCTGGGCCATAGAATTAGCATGTCAATGATAGAAAGCTAGATAAAGCTAGATATCCTCTCTCTTAGGACTTTGCTAACTTCTTTTGGAACTTAGTCCACTTGTAATAGCATTACAATTACAATAAACTTTGCCTCTTGACTAGGAAATGGGTTTAAGCTTGCAAATTCTTTTGAGACACCTCACTGACACTGGTCTGTGAGGTTGTGTTTCCCAACCTCAAAGTTACTACAAAAAGAGCCTCTATAAATATTTTTGCACATATAAGTCCTTTTTCTTTCTTCCTTCCTTCCTTTCTTCCTTCCTTCCTTCTTTCCTTCCTTCCTTCCTTCCTTCCTTCTTTTCTTTCTTTCTTTCTTTTTTCCTTTCTTTCTTTCTTTATCTCATTGGGACAGACTTACTGGTAGTATTGCTGGGTCAAAGGGTATACACAGTTTTATAGCCCTTTGGGCATAGTTCCAAATTGTTCTCCAGATTGGTTGGACTAGTTCACAATTCCACCAACAGTGCATTAGTGTCTCTATTTTTCTATTTCCCCTTCTACATTTGTTATTTTTTTTTCTGTCTTGTTAGTTCATTTGAAAAGTGTATAGATAGTATCTCAGGGTTGTTTTAATTTGCATTTCTTTAATCAATAGTGATTTAGAGCATTTCCTCTCATAAGATTATTTATGACTTTGATTCCTTCTTCTGAAAACTGACTGTTAATGTGCTTTGATCATTTATCAACTGGGGAATGGTTCTAACTTTTATAAATTTTAATCAGTTCTCTATATATTTGAGGAATGAAGCCTTTATCAAAAAAACTTGCTGTTAAAATTCTCAGTTTCCTGCCTTCTTTCTAATTTTGGCTGCATTGGTTTTGTTTCATTTCATATCAAATCAAATCAAAATTGTTTATTTTACTTCTCATGATCCTCTCTATCTCTCGTTTGGTCATAAATTCATCTACAAGTATCACAGGTAAAGTTTTCCATGTTCCCCTAATTTGCTTCTGATATCATCTTCTATGTGTAAATAATTTTACTTGTGATGTCACCCTTTATGTGTAAATAATTTACTCATTTTGAGCATATCTTGGTATATGGTATGCTTTATGCCTAGTTTCTACCAAACCACTTTTCAGTTTTCCCAGCACTTTTTATCAAATGAGTGAGTTTGTCCCCCAAAGCTTACCCCCAAAGTTAGATTACCGTGGTCATTTACTATTGTTGTATCACATAGCTAATCTAGTCTACTGATCTACCACGGTATTTCTTAGCCAGTACCAGACTATTTTGATGATTAGCCACTTTGTTCATTTGAAATCTGGTTCAATTAGTTTGCCGTTCTTCACATTTTCCTTTGATTGATTCCCTTAATAATCTTGATCTTTTGTTCTCGATAAATGTTGTTATTATTTTTTTCTAGCTTCACAAAATAATTCTTTTATAATTTGATACATATGACACTGAATAAGTAAATTGACTTAGATAGGCTTATATAAGTTTAGCCTACCCATGAGCAATGAATATTTTTCCAATCGTTTAGATCTGTCTTCATGTATGTAAAAAAAGTTTTATAATTATTTTCATATACTCTGGGTTTCTCTTTTTTGGTAGATTACTAGGTGTTTTATATTGTCTCCAGTTATTTTAAAATGGTTCTCTTTCTATCTCTTCCTGCTGGGTTTTGTTCGTAAGATATAGAAATGCTGATGATTTATGTGGAGTTATTTCATATCTTGCAACTTTACTAAAGTTGTTAATTGTTTCAACTAGGTTTTAAATTGATGCTGTGAGATTTTCTAATTATACCATTGTGTCATCTGCAAAGAGTGATAGTTTTGTTTCCTCATTGCTTATTTTAATCCCTTCAATTTCCTTTTCTTGTCTTATTGTTATAACTAGCATTTCTGGTACAATATTGAGTAATAGTGGTGATAATGGACATCCTTGCTTCACCCTTAATCTTTTTGAGAAAAGTTCTAGTTTATTACCATGACAGATAGTCTGTTTTTAGTATTACTGGCAATTTTAAGAAAGGCTTCATTTATGCCCTATGCTTTCTAATGTTTTTAATGGAAATAAATATTGTATTTTGTCAAAAGCTTTTTCTTCATCTGTTGCGATAATTATATGATCTTTGTTGTTTGTGTTATTAATGTGGTCAATTATGCTTATAGTTTTCCTAATGTTGAATCAGCCCTGAATTCCCAGTATAAATCCTTCCTAGTCATAGTGTAAAATCTTTGTGATATATTGCTGTAACCTCCTTGCTAGTGTTTTATTTAAATTTTTGCATCAATATGCATCAGGGAAAATGGCTTATGTTTTTCTTTTTCTGTTTTTGCTCTCCTTGGTTTAGCTACCAAGGCCACATTTATATTATAAAAGGAAATTGGTAGAACTCTTTCCTTACCAATTTTTTCAAAGTGTATATATGTGTTATTTGGATTAATTGTTCCTTAAATCTTTGGTAGTATTTTTGATACTGATAATTTGGTTTTCTCCTTCTCTTTCTCTTTTTTCTTCTTCCTCCTCCTATTTCTCCTCTTCCCCCTCCTCCTCCTTCTTCCCTTTAATCAAATTAATCTTGTGGCATGTAGATGGAGTACAGGGCAGGGCCTGGAATCAAACTCATCTTCCTGAGTTCAAACCTAGTTTTGGACATTTACAAATTGTGTAATATTCGATAAATCACTTAATCCTGTTAACCTCAGTTTCCTCATCTGTAAATAAACTGAAGAAGGAAATGGCAAACCCACTCCAGTATTACTGCAAAAAAAACTCTGAATGAGGTCACAAAGAATTCAGATACAACTGAAAATGACTGAACAACATTTTGTATTTTCCCCTATGGGTTTTTTTTTTTTCCCATGAAACCAGCTCCTAGTTATATTCATTAGTTCATTTAAAATTTTTTTTTTTCAATTTTATTAATCCTTCCTTTGATTTTTCAGGATTTTCATTTTGGTATTTAATTAGGGATTTTAAGTTTGTTTTCTTTCTAGCTTTTGTAGTTGTGTGCTCAGTTTGTTGATCTGCTTATTCTCCATTTTATTGATGTGTGCATTCAGAGATATAAATTTTCCCTTAAGTACTATTTTGGTTGCATCCCACAAATTTCAGTATGTTGTCTCACTGTCTTTATAATCTTTAATGAAATTATTTATTGCTTCTATGATTTATTCTTTAACCTAATGATTCTTTAGGATTAGATTATTTAGTTTCCAATTAATATTTAATCTATGCTTCCATCACCCTACATTGTATATAACTTTTATTGCATTATGATCTGAAAATGATGCATCTAATAGTTCTGGTTTTCTGCATTTGTTTGTAAGGTTTTTATATCTAACACATGGTCAATTTTTGTGAAGAGGTTATATACAGTGGAGAAATAGGTATATTCCTTTCTATTGCCATTCAATTTTCTCCAAAAGTCTATCATATCTAACTTTTCTAAAATTTTATTTATCGGGGCAGCTAGGTGGAGCAATGGATAGACTACCAACCCTGAAGTCAGGAAGACCTGAGTTCAAATCTGGTCTCAAACACTTAACGCTTCCTAGCCGTATGACCCCGGGCAAGCCACTTAACCCCAATTGCCTCAACAGAGGGGAAAAATATATTATATATTTATTTTTTAACTTCTTATTTATTTTATACTTAAATTTATCTAACTCAAAGAGGTAAATTGAGGTCTCCTACTGGTATAGGTTATTGTTTATATTTTTCTGCAAATTTAATTTTTCCTTTAAGAATTTGGATGCTGGGGCAAGTAGGTGGTACAGTGGATAGAGCACCAGCCCTGAAGTCAGGAGGACCTGAGTTCAAATCTGGTCTCAGATATTTAATACTTCCCTAGCAAGTGATCCTGGGCAAGTCACTTAACCCCAATTGCCTCAGCAAAAAAAAAAAAAAAAAAAAGAATTCAGATGCTATGCTATTTGATAAATATCTGTTCAGTATTGATATTATTTTATTGTCTATGCCACTTTTCAGTTAGATACTGGTCATCAGGGCTCCTTATCCCTTCTGACTGAAAGAATTCTGCTTCACACTAGAACTGAGACCTAAAGTGGGTTTGAGCAATGGAGCAGGTGAACAGTGCCTCATCCTGCTCCCACTGTTAGCATGGGATCCATTATAATTTCTTTCTGACCATTTTTCAGATCTCCTTATTCTCTCTATTTGCGAGCTCCTGAAGCTGCTATTATTCCAAAGCCCATAGTGTTGCCCCTGTCCTAGTGTCAAACCTCCTAATTTTTCTTGATCTGAAAAAAATGTCTCATCTTGATTTTTTATTGGCTTTGCTACTCCAGAATTTGATTCGAGATGTTGTTTTAACTTGTTTATAGGGTAATGTAGGAACTCCCAGCTGTATTCCTCCTCTATTCCTCTATCTTGGCTCTACCCCCAGAAGTTCCTATGCTTCCTCTGTCTATGTAACTATCTGAATATGATATAATTCCTTTCCAATAAAATATAAAGTCTTCTATAAGGCTTATGACTGTTTTCCAGTTAGCCTGGAGGAGTAGGGGAAGAAGAAGTTTTGAAAGAAGAATCCACCAAAGAAGTCCTTGAGAAATGAATAGTAAAGAAGCAAGGAAAACAAACTGTCACTCACTACACAGTCTTTTGACATATAGTCACACGTAAATATGTTTTGAATTGAATTGAATCATAACCATCTTGGCTGGTGTGTGAACAAAGTCTTAGCTAAAATTTGTAGCATTCCTAGTATTTATCATATTACTTTGAACAAAATAGACACTTTACAAATATTTGTTATTTTATGTTGAATGTTATTGATTTGTTGAATTACTTTAAATAAATTGCATTCTAAATTACAGCTAAATGCTAGCTAGACAATGCAATGAATAAACCATTGGACCCAGAATCAGAAATACCTAATTCCAAGTCTAGTCTCACCCAATTATTACCTTTTAACCCTGAGTTAGTCATTTAACTTTCACCTATCTCGGTTTCCTCATACATAAAATGGAGATAAAATAAAAGCCCCTACCTCCTAGAATTTGCTGTAAAAATAAAATAACATTGTAAATTGCATTCTAAATTACAGCTAAGTATTAGCTAGCTAGTGCAGTACCTTTGGACTCAGAATCAGGAATACCTAACTCCAAGTCTAGTCTCACCCAATCATTAGCTTTGTAACCCTGAGTTAGTCATTTAACTTCCACCTATCTCAGTTTCCTCATCCATAAAATGGGCATAAAATAAAAGCTCCTACCTCCTAGAATTGTTGTAAAAATAAAATAACATTTGTAAAGCACATTATGGCTCTGTGAAAGTTAGCTTTTATTATAGAGCTTCCATTTCACAACAGCCCTCACCCCAAACCCCTATCTAGATTTTAAAAATCAAACTATAAGGTCTTTCCTCAAAAAGCAGCAAATGCTTACTCTTCAGTACAGCAGGGTAAACAGAACACAATTCATCCATTTGCTAATTACTCTTCCCTTTGGGGGAACATTAACTACTTTGACTGGACCAGGTACCACATCAAAACCTCATTCTGCAGAGCTGCCCAGATTCTCCCTTTGAAACCAACAGGGAGCAGGGATAAATGAATCACACACAATCCCATCTCCCTCCTTCCCTTGTGCCTGAGATTGTTTAAAGGCCGCCACACTCTGATCTCTCTCTGCTTTTCAAGAGTCAGGAAGTCCCCAGCTCAGGACAAAGCGTCCCAGGGGAATGAATCAGTTGAATGGTGTTCAAGGTGACGGCCCACTGAGAACAGAAAGGCAGGGACCGGTTCTTCCACTCAGTTTGGGCATTTCTCTTTCCCCAGCTTTTCAGCAGCTGGCCTTGAGTCTGAGTTTGTTTCCTTTCTCTCTATTCTGTTCTATTCTTTTCTTTTCTCCCCCCTCACCCTCGGTTGGTGAATGTCTGCGGGAAGTGTGTGCTCACTGAGCAAAATCAGGAAGAGGTGGAGAGATGACAGTCACCCCGTAAGGCTCTCTCGGCTGTGTTTGAACAGCAGAAACCTTTAAAAATCACTGTGCATCAAGGAGACATTTCCATATTTCACAGCTATTTCAGATGGGCTTGGAGAGTCGATGTTGCAGCAGAATAAAAAAAAAGGAGAGAGAGAAAGAAAATGAAATATTTGGATGCAGGGGAGTGGGGGTTGGACCAATTTGTTCTTCCTTTTTCCTTCCATGTGGAGCAGGTAATAGGGACTCTAAAATGAGAGAGATTAGGGTTGCCAAGGAGGTGGCCTGGGCTTGTCAGTGCTTAAAGAGAGAGTCTGGGTCCCTATTTCCTCTTCATGCTAATCCCCCAGTTCTCCCCCTAAAAAGGCCTTTATCTGAAAGAGCCAGAGTTGGAAGATTGGGAGGTTTTGATTCTAGATCAGTATTTCAAGGCAAGATTCCTGCTGACCTCCCGAGGAAAGATTAGCTTCAAAGCCATGGACCCTTTCCATGCTGGATCTCACGGAAGGCTGTTGCCTGGTTACGCACTAGTGCAACTAATGGGCTATGTTCAACTGTGATTGACATCTCTAATCAGCTACCTGTATGCAGGCCCTGCCGCAGACAAAAATTCTCCCTGTATGAAGTTTATATATCGTGTGCAGGCAGCAAGAAGGAACGTGCAGTCAGGAGATTTGGGTGCAAATCCTCCTTGGGATTGGGAACTCTGGGGAAATCACAACTGCTCCAAGTCTCCATCTTTCTTTCCATAAAGTGGGGAGAATAATATTTTTCTACTTTTCTCACAAAGCTGTTGGGAGTCAAGTATTTTGTCATTTGGAAAGCTCAGTGAGTCATTTTACTCTTGAATCCATATGTTGGTGTTAGGGGCTCATACTCGTACAGAGGAATAGGACCAAATATCAGTCAATCAGCAAACATTTTGTTTAACACTGGCCATGTGCCAAGAATCCAATTAATATTTGGATATACAAAGACAAAACATGGTGAGGAATATGGGAAATCAGAAAAAGGGGAATAGTCCCAGTCAAAATCCAAGAGACAGAATAATAGTCCAAGACTGTCCTGGGTCAAGCCAAAACTCATCAGGAACGTCAAATTGAACGACCAAGGCAGAAAACAGAATCTGAGTTGTCCTTTTCATGCTAGAGCTGTTAGCGGAAAGACTCCTGGATTTAGATTTGGGAGGCCTGAGTCTGATTCCCGATTCTACTTCTAACTTCTCTCTGTGATTTTGAGTTGTTCCTTTCTGCTTTCTGAGGCTGTTTCTTCATAAAAGTCATGGAGAAGATAATTTTTGAGGTTCCTGTTGGTTCTACATCCTATGAATCAGGGACAATGCACAACAAAGGAGAACAGGAAGGGTCAGGCCAAATGATACTGTCCCAGTGATCCTAGGTCTGTCGAGTGAGGGCAATGAGAAATTGGGGTCATTGAACCATCTATAAGGATTTCTGAATATTGACCCAGAAAACCAAATGTTTATATTATGTATAGTTTATCATATTTTTATTTATGTTGTCAAATATTTTCCAATTATATTTTAACCTGGTTCCAGTCATACTCTGCAGTGGCCCATGGGCCTTTTGTTGGACACCTCCAGGCTAGATGCCCTCTCAGGCTCTTTGGTACCAGTCCTAAATTTTATAATGAGGATGGTGTGTGTGATCAAGGTTGTTTGGGGTCTCTGGTTGTAGTTTCTTGGGTTAATATTCCTATGATGCCTTGTTTTTCATAATGTCATTTTAGGATTTTGTCAAGTAATTCCGGCATCATGTGAAAGTGATGGAAGATACACACAAGAAAAAAAGAAATTATGTAAATAAAACAATACTGGAAAGGTGATAGGCTGGAAGAGGAGAAGAGAGGGAAATAGGTTGGTCACAGGATCTGGATAATTCTACATATCATGAGACATTTTCTCGTCTTAAGTACTTTGGAAAGTGTGCTCTGCCTTCCCTTTTCAGATTATTTATTAGATGAGCTTCAAAGCAAATACTTCTGGTGACATCCTGATTGTTCTGTAGGTCCCTCATTTTTTGAAAGCTTAGATCAAGTGCTGCCTGCCACATGAGATCTTTTTTGATCTTATCTTAGTACCTCTCCCTACAAACTACTTTTAATTTGCTGGCAAATATATGTAGTATCTATATATGTATACATGAATGTGTGCATATATACATACACACATATGTGTATACCTATATACACATATACATACATATATATGTTGTCACTGCCAATAGAATATAAACTCCTTGAGGGCAGGGACTATTTCATCACTGTATCTACCTTCTAGGGTAGTTGTGAGGATCAAGTGAGTTAATATTTTTCTTTTTTGTTACTCACATCTTTATTTTATTTTAGTTATTTTAGTTTTTAAGGTTATACTGTACATTCATTGAAAAAAATATTTCCATATAAGTCAGGTTGAGAGAGAAAAATCAGAACAAAAGATAAACCATGAGAAAGAAAAAAAAAAAGAAGAAGAAATGAAATACTGTGCATTGATTCACATTCATTCTCCATAAGTCTTTCTCTGGATACAGGTAGTGTTTGGGATTGCCTTGGATCATTGAATTGCAGAGAAAAACAAAATCGATCATAGTTAATCATCACACAATATTGTTGCTGTATACAATAATTTCCTAGTTCTTTTTGCACTCAGCATTGGTTCATGTAAATCTTTCCAGGCTTTTCTAAAATCAAACTGCTCATCGTTTTCCACAAAACAATAATATTCATTACTTTCATATACTAAAACTTATTTAGCCATTCTCCAATTGATAGGCATTTACTCATTTTCCAATTCTTTGCCACTACAAAAATTGCTGCTACAAACATTTTTGCACATTTGTCTTTTTCCCTCTTTTATGATCTCTTTAGGATACAGACCTAGCAATGACACTACTGGATCAAAGGATATGCACAGTTTGAACACAGTTCCAAATTGTTCTCCATAATGGTTGGATCATTTCACAATTTCACAATGTATTAATGTCCCACTTTTCCGACATCTTCTCCAACATTTATCATTACCTTTTTCTATCATTTTAGCCAATCTGAGAGATGTGAAGTGATACTTCAAATTTGTTTTAATTTGCATTTCTCTAATCAATAGTGATTTAGAGCATTTTTTCACATGATATAGATGACTTTAATTTCTTCATCTGAAAATTGTCTGTTCATATCCTTTAACCATTAGCAATTGGAGAAAGATTTGTATTCTTATAAATTTGACTTAGTTCTCTATATATTTTTAAAATGGGGCCTTTATTAGAAATACTGGCTGCAAAAATTTTTTCTCAGCTTTCTACTTTTCTTCTAATCTTGACTACATTCATTTTGTTTTACAAACATGTTTCAATTTAATGTAATCAAAATTATCCATTTTGCATTTTATAATGTTCTCTAGTTCTTCTTTGGCCATTCATTTCTTCCTTCTTTGAAGATCCGATAGGTAAACTATCCCTTGCTCTCCTAATTTGCTTATAGTATCACCTTTTATCCCTAAATCATGTACCAATTTTGACCTTATTTTGATATAGGGTTTGAGATGTAAGTCTATGCGAAGTTTGTGTCATACTCTTTTCCATTGTTGCCAGTAATTTTTGTTAAGTAGTGAGTTCTTATCCCAGAAGCTGAGTCTTTTGTTTTATCAAACAGCTGATTATTAGTCATTGATTATTATGTCTTGTGTACCCAACTTATTCTACTGATATACCATTCTATTTCTCAGTCAGTACTAGATGGTTTTGATAACTGTTGATTTATAATAGAATTTTAGGTCTGGAATTGCTAGTCACTATCCTTTGCATTTTTTCCCCATTAATTCCCTTGATATTCTTGACCTTTTCTTTTTCCAGATGAATTTTGTTTTATTTTTTCCTAGCTCTATAAAGTTATTTTTTGGTAGTTTGATGGGTATGGCACTGAATAAGCAGACTAATTTAGATAGAATTATCATTTTTATTATATTAACTTGGCTTATCCATGAGCAACTGATATTTTTCCAATTGTTTAGATCTGATTTTATTTGTGTGGAAAGTGTTTTGTAATTATGTTCTTTTTTAGTTTCTGGGTCTGTCTTGGCAGGTAGATATCCAAATATTTTATTTTGTTTATAGTTATTTTAAATGGAATTTCTTTTCTATCTCTTGCTGTTGGGCTTTGTTCCTAACATATAGAAATAGTGATGATTTATGTGGGTTTATTTTATATTCTGCAACTTGGCTAAAGTTGTTAATTATTTCAAGTAGTTTTTTGGTTGATTCTCTAAATATACCATCATATCATCTGCAAAAAATGACAGTTTTATCTCCTTGTTGCCTACACTAATTCTTTCCATTTCTTTTTCTTTTCTTATTATTAAAGCCAACATTTCTGGTACAATATTGAATAATAGTGGTGATAATGGGCATCTTTCTTTGATCTCCACTCTTACTGGGAACGTGTCTAGCTCCTGCCCATTACATATAATACTTGCTGATGCTTTTAGATAGGTGCTGTTTATCGTTTTAAGGAAATAAGTTTATATTTTTCAAGTGGCACAGTATCTAGCAAAGAGTAGGTGTTTAATAAATCCTGTCTCTCTTTTTTCCTTCCTCCCTTTTCCCTTTGTTTCTTTCTCTTTCCTTTTTCTCATTTCCTCTGTCCCTCCCTCTCTTTCTTTTTATTTTTCTTCCTCTTTCCCTCCCTCCTTTGTTCCTTCTCACCTTCCTTTTCTTCTTTTCTTCCTTCTCAATTTCACACATTTTATGACATTAAAAGGAGTATGGATCAGTGTAGAATCCCCTAAGGATTCTGGCCTTCACCATGATGTTGAACCTAAAGACATCTTTTGGACTTTCTCTTTATCTGTTCACACATAATAGAAGCTAAAGATTTGGCCTTCTAATTCAGCTTGCTTGAAGGCAGCATCTCTGGAAATATTTACCATGACACTAGTAAGTCAGGAAACTATTTCTGAGACCTGTTGATGAAGACCCCATGCTGTTCTGTATCCTATTCAGTAACTGAAACATTTGTCTTCCTGATGGATTTTGCCCATGGTCTCCAGAGGAATGAGAGCATGATTTGCTGTGGGTTCTTTAAATTATAACCATCTACCTCTCTTTCAAGCCTGGTTGAAGCAATTTGCTGCTGCTACCCTGGCTCTCTTCCCTGTCATCTGCCTTTGACATAATAGCCATCCTGGACTTCAGGCTGGACCAAAGCTGTTATGCTGTATGGCTGTCCAGACACCATCTGGAGTATTGTGCCCATTTCTGGCCTCTACTTATCAGAAGGACATTGACAAACTGGAACAAGTCTAGAGAAGGATAATCAATTTAGTCATGGGGACTAGAAACTCTATCACATGTTTAGCCTGGAGAAGATTTTGAAGGATGTGATCATTGCCTTCAAATATCTGGAAAGCATCAGAAGGAAGAAGGAGCAGACTTGTTCTGTAAGACTGCAGAGGGCAGAACTAGGATGTAATAGGATGGGATTTACAGGGAAGCCGGTTTTTGATCTATCAGTGGAAGAACTTTCTAATAATTGGAGCTATGCAACAATGAGATGAGTTGATAGTGAGCTTCCTTTCACTGGCAATATCTACACAGAGGCTGGATGACCACCTCCCCTAAAGGGGGGATTACTTAATAGGCCTGGAGGTTGGAGATGATCTGGCAAGGTCTCTCTAGTTCTAAGTATCAGTGAGAGAATGCTCAAGACAGTAGAGTAGGAGGTCACTGCAATAATCCCAAAATAACTTGAAAAGTATCTTATAAAAGACCACAAATCTGATAAGCAGAGGTTCTTTAAGCACATCAAAAGCAGGCAGATAGCTAGAGTCAATGGAACTGTTTAAGGCATCTAATGCCAGAAGTGCACTCTGGGGAAAAAGAGATAGCAAAGAGAGTCAGGGAGTCTGCCTTAAGATGGAATAGTGATAAAAGCACAGGATATTCTAGACCTAACTGATAAGCCAGATGTACATAAATCACTGTGGCCAGATGGCACCTACCCAAGAGCTTTGAAGTAACTTGAGAGGAAAATTGTGGATGCTTTGGCCAAAATGTATAACTCGACATTACAAATAGCTGCTGCTGGGGAGGGTAAGAGAGGTCTGTCAGATTACCGCCATAACTCTCCAACTAGGGGCTGGGGAGTGGACTCAAGTCAGGGATTTGCCTGAGATTCCCCAAATTCCCCTCCAAATAATATTAAAATAATGTTTCAAAACAAATTCTGAAGCAGCAGAATCAACAAAAGGTGAAACCATTTCCAAGCCCAAAATAATTTAAATGGTCAGCAGGAAAGGTCTGTCTCACTGGGGTGAGAGTCAAATATCAGTGGGGACCCTGTTCAGGCAAGCAGCCACAGACCTTGGGGGTCAGGTTCAGATTTGCTGTGGAAAGCAATGTAACAGAAACTATCGCACACCTACACCTAGATGAAGTCAAAATGGGTATACAATTTTAAGTTCCAAATTCTCTCCTCTTCACTCCTCTCTCCTATTAAGAAGGCAAATATAAAGTTATGCAAAACATTTCCAAAAAAGTCATGTTGTGAAAGAAAAAAAAATTCAAGAAAAATAAAGTAAAAAAAAATGTATGCTTCAATCTGTATTCAGACACAATCAGTTCTTTCTTTGGGTATGGATAGCATTTTTCATGACAAAATCTTTCAAAGTAGACTTGGATCATTATATTACTGAGAATAGCAAAGTCATTCACAGATGATCATCCCACAATATTGCTATTACTTTGTACAGGGTACATTTAACTTTGCATGAGCTCATGGAAGACTTTCCAGATTAAAATGGATAATTTTGATTACATGAAATTAAAAAGCATTTGCACAAACAAAACCAATGCAACCAAGATTAGAAGGAAATTAGAAATGGGAGGAGGGGAAAGAAATTTATAGGAAGTTTCTCTGATAAAGGCCACATTTTTCAAAGATATAGAGAATCAGATCAAATGTATAAGGATACAAGTCACCCCTAAATTAATAAATAGTCAAAGGATATGAACAGGAACTTTTCAGAAGAAGAAATCAAGGCAAACTTTAGTCATATAAAAATGTTCTAAATCATTTGATTAAAGAAATACAAATTAAAACAATTCTGACATACTGCCTTATATTTTGGTTGAAATTGAAAGTGTAAGAAGTATGAGAAGTTGGGTTTCCACAGATATTGTTAGAACAAAATAAGGGGAGGGGGAGGCAAACTACCTTGCTGGGATGTCTCCAGTCACCTGTGTGTTGAGGAACTGGTTAGAGAATAAATTCCTAACAAAGGGGCCTTAGGGTTAAACCTACCCAAACCAGCTATGGTCAGTGACAAGGCATAAGACTTTTTGAGGAAATTGTAATCCAATCTAATTCTATTTGGATGGTGAATCTAATCAATTGTAACTTTGATTGTATCCAACCTAATTACTATTCAGATAGTAAATTCGACTAATTGTAACCAACCCTGACTATAAATCTGGCCAACCTACATCTTGAAGGGAGGGGTAAAGAACCTAGCTATCAGTATGAAATTTGCTCCTCATAGTACTTGGTGTGTTTTATCCATGAGTACTCCCTCTTCTCACCAGAATCACCAAAGAAAAAATTTTTTCATTCTAAAGAACACTGGTTGTAACTCCAGTAACTGGAGTAACATTACTACTGAACCAGCTTGCAACTGCAAGCAATGGTCAGTGGCAACTTGTCCTGGGCTTACTCCCCAATCCTGCTAAGTTCCACAGAGTCTTTTGATGACAAAAGAAAAATGACAAATGTTGTAGGGGATGTGGGAAAACTGGGACACTAATGTGCTGGTGGTGAAATTGGTAACTGATCCAACTATTCTGGAGAGCAATTTGAACTATGCCCAAAGAGTTTATAAAACTGTGCATACTCTTTGATCTATTGGTACCACTTTTAGGTTTGTATTACAAAGAGATTAAAGGAAAAGAAAAAAGTTTTATATTTGCAAATATATCTACAGCAGCTTTTTTATCTTGGTAAAGAACTGGAAAACAAAAGGATGACCATCAACTGGAGAATGGCTGAACAAGTTTTAGTATTTAATTTGATGGAATACCATTGTGCTATAAGAAATGATGAACAGGAAGATTTCTAAAAAATCTGGAAAGACTTGTATTAACTGATGCAAAGTGAAGTGAACAGAACCAGGAAAACATTGCACACAGTAACAGCAACATTGTATGATCAGGAATTGTGCATTTATGAATGACTTAGCTATTCTCAGTAATACAATGATCTGAGACAGTTCTGAAGGATTTATGATGGAAAATGTAATTCATCTTCAGAGAAAGAACTGATGGAATTTGAATGAAGATTGAAGCATAGTTGTTTTTTAAACATTGTTTTTCTTGGTTGTTGTTTTATTTTTTGTTCACATTTTCTTTTGCAAGTTGACAAATATAGAAATATATTTTGCATGACTGCACATGAATAACCCATATCAAATTGTCTTCTCATAAGGGAGGGAAGGAAGAAGGAAGGGAGAGAGACAGGCAGACATAGAAAGAGAAGAGAGAGAGGGGGGAGACACGGGAAAGAATTTGAAGCTTAAAATTTAAAAACAAGAATGTAAAAAAATTATTTCTATATGTAATTGGAAAAGGGAATAAAAATATTAAAAAAAAATAAACTGTCTGACTGAGGGATAGGTTCCAGGTAACACCCTAGGAGCTACAGCTGCAGAAGTTGCAATTCCATAGTTGATAAGTTAATAGCAACTTTAATAAAGGATAGGATTATTGAAAATAATCAAAAGCTACTGAGGGAAAGGAAAAAGAGTGATTTTGAGAATAATTAAGCATGTAGACAAAAGAGGGGAATGTTTTACCCTAAATAAAGAACTCATTTAAAGATTTAAAAATATTGTAAGGGGAAACTGAGAAGAGATGCAAACAATGAGGGCTTTCAGAGATTTGGATTAAGACTGGTAAATATTTAATCATTTTTATAAATGGTCCAGTAGAGAGAGAGAACACTGAAATCTCCAAATTGTCAAATAACACTAGACTGCTGCAGGGAATGAAATGATATGGCAATGGAGATGCACTGTAGGACTATATCACAAGGTCATGGATGAATGAAAGAAGCATTTATTAAGCACTTACTATGTGCTAAACACTGGGTATAAAATAGAAAGGCAGAGTCAGCCCCAGCTCCTTGAGAGACTTACATTCAAACAAGGGAGAAAATACAAAGAATAGGTTTCAGTTGTCAGTCAGATGCAAAATTCCCACAGTCCTTAAGATGCAGTTGGAAAAACAGATGGTAATATGCCTTCTTTAATGTAATTTCCACCGAAAAAGTAATAACCATTTCTGATGATGAACCATTTCACAATGCTAAAGTTTTTAGTATCGGAAGCTTTCTTTTCTCTGCCTTCTGGGTTACAGGAAGAGGGAAGACTCTTTAAATGACTAGTGACTTTCTAATTGTCAAAAAATGTTCACTCTGTCCTTGTTGTTCCATCTCTCTTCACTCCACCCCATGCTTCTAGGAACTCTTTCCATCTTTAACTTTTATAGCAATACACTGTTATGTTCCCTTCCTCCCACTGTGTCCCTTTCATTGATATTATTTCTTCCTCCCCTTCCCCAAAATAGGCTCACCCAAAGACTCAGTCCTTTGCCCAGTTTTCTGTTCTTTTCTCATAAATCCTCTTCGTTGGAGATCTTATCCACATCAAGGCATCGACTCTTACTTCTATGAAGAGCACTATGAAATCTATGTCTAGCTGCAGTCTTTCCAGGACTTCATGTGGCTATATCATAGGATCTAGAGCTAAAGAGGATCTTAGAGATCACTCCCCTAATTTTAGAGAGAAGGAAATTGAGATAAGGAGGAAAAGTGACTTCAAGTCAAATCACAAGCATTTAAATGCCAGGTGGATGCCAGGCACTATGTTAAGTGATGAGGATACAAAGAGAAGCTGGATAATTCTTTCCTTCAAGGAGCTTACATTCTAATAGAGAAGACCAAATAGAATAGAGAAGAGCAAATGGCCATGTGTCAAAAAGAGCTATAGAGGATATATTGGAGATTAAAAGGAAAGCACTAAGATAAAGGAGACCAAATTCATACAAAGAGAGGATGGGAAAGGGGAAATAAACTTCCTCATACTCATACAGGCACTAACAGAATTAAAATTTGAAACCAGGTCTTCTGTTTCCAAATCTAATACTCATTTCCTGGTAACTTTCTATTCATTAGACATTTCCAGCTGGATGCGTGTCATGACTCAAAATATGTTGGGGTAAAACTAAACTTTCTGTACTACCAGCACCCTTTCCAGGTTTCTACGCTGCTCTCACTGATACTACCATTCACCTAGTCATTAAGTTTAAAATCTGGGGTCACCCTTGACTTCCTCTTCTTCTCACCTATAAAGATTAAATAATCTCTGTTGGACACAAGCATAACAAAATAAGGGATGAAGCCAGTCAGAGTAAAAAATAATGACCTATTCCCTAAACTTTGCAAGTTTCTCTTTTCCTCATCCCCTTCTCTACTTGCATGGGAAAGGGGTTTTGGAATCAAGACACTTGGGGACTCCAGACCCTTAAGACTCTGGCAGTTTGCAGTCAGCCTCTAGGGCAGAGGCTAATTAGGTATAGTCTGGTTATTAGAGATCAATAAGAAGACAATAGAAGGATGTCCAGTCTAATCTAGAATCTCCAGAAGAGTAAGCAGGAGAAAAGCATTTAGTTTAAATAGATGGCTTTAAGCATGAAGGCACTGTCTATTTACTAATGATTCTGTTCCCTGTTTTAAAGAAGTCACTGCCTAGGGCAAGGGTTTCCTGTTGGAGATGAAGAAACTGATCCAGCTCTGAAAGAATCATAAATAAACACTGATTAAGTTCCTAGTAGATGCCAGGCACTGTGTTAGGTACACAAGAGAAAGATAAAAGAAAGGTAAATAAACAATACAAAGAAAAGTAAAAAAGACAGTCTCTGGTCTAGGGAAACAAGATAATAGGGAAAAAAACATGCAAGTAACTATGAATGAACAAACTGTATCGAGGATAAGTTGAAAATAAGCAACACAGAAAAATTATTAGAAATAAGAGGGGTTGGGAAAAGCTTTCTGTAGAAAACAGGATTTTAGTGGGGTTTGAAGAACCCCAGGGAAGCCAGGAGGCTGAGATGAGGAGAGAGAATATTCCAAGAAGGGGGGCCAGCCAATGACAATACCTGGGGTGGAGAGATGGAGAGACTTGATCAAAGAGTTCATGAGGGAATACAAAATGTACTTTTGAGGCAAAAACTCAGAAAGTCTGACCAGCACTAGTGGCTAGTAACCAATCCATGGCTGAGAAGTAGCTATGGTAAACTTCAGGGCTTTGCACTTTAAACTATGGCAGAGTGCCCTCTCCTCTCCTACAATCCTGCAGCAGGATTGTAGCTGAAATCTAGGGTTGGAAGCAGTGAGAAGCTTTGCATCCTCAGAACATTTCCTTTAGGAGCTGGACCATAGACACAGTGACCAGGAGCTAGAGTTGCATAGCGGAAGGAGTACAGAGTTTGGAGATAGAAAATCTGACTTCACATTCTATTTCTGGTACTCCCTCTATTAGCACTAGGAAGTTATTTGACTTTTCTGAATCTCTCTTTGTACGAATTTAGAGAAACCATGTCCTTAGTGGAACTGTCCAGCAAAACTATCCATCTATGTCAATATCTATGTGCCCATTTGAACAGCTTCTGGGGAAGTAGGGTACCCGAAGAAGCCCAGGGGAAAATAAGTGTGGCTATAGCATAGGAATACATTTGAAATTCTAGAGGGTCAGAGCTGGGATCTACGTTTCCACATCTGTAACCCTCTATTCTTCCTTATATGTGTCTATTCTTCTTACTCATAGTGTGCATATTTGGTGCACAAAGGTAGATACAGATAATATTTTATTATTATTTTTCTTATAACATTACTTTGTTAAATGCCTTCGACTTGATTTCATTGTACCCTATTATTGGCTAATGAAGGAAGAAGTAAACAAGTATATATTAAGAATATATTAAGTACCTACTATGTGCCAGTCATTGTGCTAAGTTCTTTCCAAATATTTTTTTATTTGATCTTTGAAACAGCCCTGAAAGATAGGTGCTATTATTAACCACTACAGTTGAGGAAAATGGTTAGAGGAAGATAGATGGATAGAGATACAATTTTAAGTGGATACAGTACTTGAACCTGGAATACATATATCTGGGGTAATCACTGTGCAAGTTGGGGGTTGCCCCCAGGTGTTATAGATGTATCTGATTGTTTCTTTTTATTACTTCAACTGCCCAAATCACGTCTTTATTACTTTGTGCTAGATTATTGCAATATACTCCTTTTCTTTTTCTAAAAAAATGTAATTTTCAGTTCCAAATTCTCACCCTTCCTCCAGCCCCTTCCCCATCCATTGAGAAGGCAAGAAATATAGTACCCATGGTACATGTGAGGCTATTATTGCTATATACTCCTAACCAGTCTCCTTCCTATTGCTTCACATTCTCACAGCCATCCCACACATGGTTGCCTAATTAATTTTCCTTTAGCACCACTTTGTTCAGGTCATGGGAGAATCCAACCTCTCAAGAGCCTCCAAGGACTCCTTATAGCCCATCAAATAAAATCTGAGCTCCTCTGCCTGAAGCTTCAGCCCCTTTGGGATGTGACACTACTTTATACCACTAGCCTTTTCTCTAGTTGATCCTCATAAAGAATCTATGGCTTGAGCCAAGCTTCTCTCTTCATTGTTTGCTGATCACAGAGCCCAAGACATCAGAAAGGCTCCCAGATTTGGCACCAGAGGAATTGGTTTGGAATTACAGCTCTTCTCATTACTCTTGTGTGATCATGGGCAAGTCACTTTGCTCTTATGGACCTCAGTTTCCTTAGCTGTAAAATAAAGGTGTTGGTCTAAATGCCCTAAAAGGGCATTAAAAGATCCTTCCAGTTCAGAATCTTGGGATCCTATGCCATGAACATTTGTACCTCTATGCCTTTGCTCACATGCTTCCCTCCCACATGATATCCCTTACCTATTCCTTTCTGCATATCTAAGATTTCCCCATCTTTCACATATTAATCAGGGCCAAGTTCCCTCAAAAGCCTTACCTAGCAGCCTAGTCCTTAATGATCATTTTATATTCTGAATTCCTCTTATATAAACTTTAGTGCCACACCAGCCTGCTATGATTTCTGGATGCTGGAATAGGATTAAGGAGAGTTTCCATTTTTAGAGTCTCAGTACCACTATTTGAAGCTAGACTGTGAAAAAATTGGCTAGCAAGAAGCCTGAGATACGAAGACATTATGTCATATACTATAACATATCTTAGGTGTTGAATACAGAAATGCACAAACAGGCAGAAATTTTCAAAAGAATAAATTCTCTCTGTCCTCAAGTCATTTATTTTCTGAACCAAGAAGAATCTTGAATTTTACCTCTGAGATTACCCTTAGCTCTGATAAGGAGGTGACCTTTTGTGTTGTCTTGCTTATCAACCTGGTCTCTGTTCATCTCACTTCCTGGACACCAGCTCCAAATTATGTCATACATTGGTAATGCATTAATACCTCCCCAAATGCTTTTTAAAAAATTGCATATTTTTCAATAATAAAAGATCTATCTTCTCACTTAATATTCCTCTCCCCAATTCTACCTTGAGAACTAAAGAAAAATAAATGTTGTTATAAAGATGTGTGGCTGATCAAAACACTTCCACATTGACCATGTCAACATTTTTTTTTTCTCATTCTTCACTCTGAGTTCTCACTTCCCTATTACAAAGTAGGTTGCATGTTTCATTATGCAGTATTCTGTAATCCCGCTTGGCCATTATGTTGATGAGCATTTCTAATCTTTACCATATTGCTGTCATATAAAATGTTATGTTTCTGTTCACTTTACTCAGCATCAAATCATACAAGTTTTGCCAGGTTTCTCTGAAACCATCTCCTTCATCACTTCTTACAAAACAATAGAATGCCATCACATTTATGTACTGTTAACCGCTCATCCATTTCCCACTCTAGTCACCCCCTCAGATTCCCATTCTTTGCTGCCTTAAAAGAGCTATAAATATTTTTTGTACATACATAGAATTGATTTTGCTTAGTATTAATCTCTCTCTTAATCTACCTTCCCTCTAAATTTTCCTCTCCCTTGTCCTGTCTCCTCCTATTTTCCTACCCAGCTGCTTTTCACCTTCTCTTTAGATGTTGTTTTCCCCCATTAGAATGGAAGTTTTTTGAGGACAGGGCTGTTTTGATTTTTTGTATTAATATCAGTGCTTAGCAAAGGTCTTGGCACTTAATCATTTAATAAATATTTCCCTCTCTCTTTCCCTTCCCCTCTGCCCTTTTCCTCTCTCTCTTCCTCCCCCTCTTCCCCTTTTCCCCCTCCTCTTCTACCCTTTTCCCCCTCCTGCTCTCCCCTTCTTCTCTTTTCTCTTTCTCCCCCTTCCCTTCTCTCTCTTCTCCCCTTCTCCCTTCTCTCTTCCCTTTTCCCTCCCTCCTTCCCTTGTTCTTGTTCTTGTTCTTCTTTTAGTTCTTCTTCTTCTCCTTCTTCTCTAGTTCTTCTCTTCTTCTCTTCCTCTCTCTCTCTCTCTCTCTCTCTCTCTCTCTCTCTCTCTCTTTCTCTCTCTCTCTCTCTCTCACACACACACACACACACACACACACACACACATACATTTCTGCCCCTCTTCTCACTTCCCCACAATGGATTCAGCATTTCATGGATATGCTTTCTTCCAGGAGAACAGATCACAACACGTTCATGCTTTCTTATCTTGTGCCATTCTTGCCCATGAACTCCCCTAGGTCCACCATAAGATACTCTACTCTGTATCCTGGAGATGTTTCTCTAGATCTTTTATTATTTCATAGTTAATAGTGTAGTTTTCAGGTGGTCATTCCCTCACTTTTATTACATAACTAGTCTATTTCCTTTTCTTATTCTTTTCTAAGCCACGTATCATTCTCAGTATATCTTTTGTATGATACACTGACATCATTTTTTAAAAATACAAGCCGTTGAGGGTAATATGGTCTCACCATGTTGCCTTTTAAAATCACACTCAATTGTGATTCTTCAGACATTGTGATATTCTATAATCCCGAGCCCTTACAACCTCATTAAGATAATACTAGTATTAAAAAGATGGATTTAAAAAGCAATAAAAGAATATAGACTTTAATTTTTAAGATGAAGCTTGTTATCACAGACATCAGCTTTTGAAAATAAGAGCAGCTGAAGAACCTTACTATCTATATTGGACTTCTTCCAAAACATTGTTGAGGATGCATCACTCCTTTTATTCCTTGCCCAGTACTGATCACTAGAGAGATATAACCATTCCTAATAAATCCCTTTCTCTTAGCAAATACGTGCAATTAAGCAAAACAGATCGACCATTGTCTGATAATACATACCTTAGCCCACACCTAATTTATTAACAGAGGGAGATATGTTTCATCATAGGTCCTTGGGAGTGAAGATCAGTCATGACATCCATCTAAATTCTAGTAAATTTTAGTATTGTTTTCCTTTGCCTTATTGTGGTAATTATTGTTCTTTTGAATCTGCTAACTTTTCTCTGCATTAAATTCATCTTTACAAAATCAAATGTTTCCATGTAATCAACCAACTTTTCTTTTTTTTAAAAGCAAGATTTTATAACAGAGTTGGAATTCCTAGTTCCAACTCTTGGGGCATGAAGCTGAAATCAAGTAAAGAAACAGGGCCTAGAGCCCAGGCTAGCATGAGGACTATTACTTTAGGGAGACAGTATGCTTTGGGCAAAAATCCCACTTGCCCTATGCTAGATCTAGCTCTGACTGTTACTATGGGAATGAGTTCACTCAGGCTCCTTGACTGAGAGAAAAAAGCATTTGAGTTTGCCAGTAAGTCAGGCAACCCCCATTGCAAGAAAATATTATTTCATTTGTTGTATTAAATCCCCAGCACCTAGCATAGTGCCTGATATACAGTAGGGGCTTAATGAATACTAGTTGATTGTTTGACTGTACAATCCTCATACCAACCAGTATTAATGAAGGGTTAATTTCCAGATTTGTTCCTCTACTTTATGATGTCAGCTTTGCTACTCCCAGATTGAAGCTTTTGCTTTACGGAGACTTGCCACAGAAATTCTATTGCTTGTTAGACAATCTGTAAACATTAATTAAATGCCTACTATGTGCCAGGGACTGAGCTAAGTAAGCTCTAGGGATACAAAGAAAAGCAGAAGGCAATTCTTTCCCTCAAGCAGCTCACATTCTGTTAACTTGCCTGCCTGCAGCTTCTGGGCTGGTGTAGGAGGCATTCCAAGAAACTTCATTGCTCCCTTTCATCATAAGTCATGAAATTTCTGAATATATGTGGTTCCCATATGCATATGATTCCTCTGGGAAACCAGAATCAGCAAGTGTCCTGCCAGCTTCTTTTTGTCTTTCTTAGTTCTAATTTTCTCTATTTGCTCCTGTTCCTCTCTCTCTCTATCTTTCTCTCTCTTGTTTCTCCTCCTCCTCTTTCTTTTTCTTCTTCTTTCTGTCTCTTGGGATGTATTTACGATTAAGTAACTTGCTCAGGGTTACACAACTAGTAAGGTCAAATTTGAACTTAGCTCTTCCTGATTCCAGGGCCTGTTCTCTGTCCTGAAACTGCTCACTAACCCTCCTTAAATTTCTCTTCCTTTCCCTTCTCTTCCCTTCCCTTCCCTTCCCTCTTTCCCTCTCTTTTCCCTCCCCATACTCATACCTGAACTCCTGAGCCTGAGGGTCACCAGCCCTAGCCTACTTAGTACTGGAATTGTCAGCAGGAGGATTACTGGAGTTTTATTTCTTCTTTTAAAGGGCAGGTCCAAGGACATAGCCATATGTGACTAGCTAGGAGTCAACCTATCACAGTTAAATGTGATTTTAAAGATCCATTGTGCATCCAGGAACCTTGACTCATAACACGTCATCAAAGACCTCATCCCTATGATCTTTGTTAACAAAGAGTTAGTTAACCTTGTCATGAGCCTTTTACTACTGTAGGGCCTGGCCACATCTCTCTATCCCACTCATTTCCCCAGAGAAATTATATTTTACATCCAGTCCTTAGGTCAATCCCCAAATTTATATATGTTGCTAATGAATAGAACTCACTTCAATTTTGGGCCCTTGGAGCAGAGGGGTGGTAGGGCAGGGGGGAGGAGGCTATATGGACCTGGGCAGTTTCCAAACAGGTACCATTTACTTTTCTCTCAAATTCTGTCATGTTCTTCAACCTCCTCATGCACCTTTCCCTAGAATCCTCATCTTAATCCTTCTAATTTAAGATTTCACCTGGTCTATCCAACTACTCAAAGTACTTCAAAGTTCTAAAGTTCCCACCTCCTATTCCTAGATGAGATTTTGTCAAAGTACTGGGAAGAAATCAATGTGATGGTGCAGTGAGGGGTTAACATGTAATAGTTAAAAGCACATTGGATTTGGAGTCAGATAACCTGGGTTTTATTTTTGGCTCTGCTATTTTTATAGATGACCCTTGCAAAGTCTCTTAATTTTTCTGGTCTACTGCTTCCTCTTTTGAAAAAAGAAAAGATTAAACTAGGTCATTTCTTAGGTTCTTTTCTGCTCTGAACCCCATGAGAAATAATTCATACTGAAGTGGAATTGACTGATAGTCGATCCTCCCAGAGGTATTTGCAGATTAAGAGAGGAGTAATCTAAAGTGACTTGTTCATAATGGAATTTCTAATCCAGGTGGCGGTTAGCGTCTTATCCCAATAACTGCAGAGATATCAATCAGCATTTAAGTGCCCTTCATATTTTAAAATGGCTAGTGAGGGTAAAAACTCTCCGTGAAAACTGAGCCACAGTATTACCAAAGTTTAAGTTCTAAATCTTATTGTGAGTGATTCTCCTGTGTTTTAATTTCTTAGTTTCAGTTCCTATGTTTTGTTCTTTGGCTATTCCTGCTCTGGACTGCCAAACAGCTTATCTCCTCAATTCTTAATGTTGTTGCCCTCTCTATGTGTAGTACATGATCCAGTGCATAGGATCAGAGTATAAATGAAGATTAATGGTTTTCCAGTTGTGCACCATCTCTGGGGGAAGTTCTTTACTTTCTCCAGTTATCTTTCTGCCTAGTATGTGGAAGTAGGAGAATTTAGAAGTAGCTCTTCAAAATGACAATGAGGAGAAGGAAAAAATGATGAGAAAATGATGATGATGATGATGATGATGAAAATGATAATAGTAGCTAGCATTTATCTAGTTATTTTAGGTTTGCAAAGCAGTTTATAAATATCACCTCATTTTTCCCCTTACAAGAACCCTGTAAGGAAGGTAGTATTATTATCCTCATTTACAGATAAGAAAACTGAGACAGACCAAAGTTAAGTGACTTGCCCAGAACCACATAGCTAGCCACATAGACTGAGATTGGATTTGAGCTCAGAGTTTTCTGACTGGAAGTCTAGTGCTCTATCCACTAGAATAAAGCCACTCACTAGACTCCAGAGAGTCTAGTGCTTGGGATAGGGGAAATTGGGAAGAGGGATCAAGATTTGGGGGCTTATTGGAAAGAGACTGAAGCAGGAGAAGTGGACATCAAATTAATGTTTACACTAGTTCAACTTAATAACCATGAAGAAGACCCATTTTAAGATGTACATGATGAGTTGTAGCCCTGATTTCTATATGAAATCTTAAGGATCAAGTTGGTGGGACCAATAATAATAATAAAAATTAATACTTATATAACTCTTACTATATGCCCGAAACTGTGTTCAGTGTCTTATAATTATTATCTCATTTGATCCTCACAACAATCCCAGGAGGTAGGTGCTTTTATTATTCTAACTTTACAGATGGGGATACTGAGGCAAACAGAGGTCATATCTTGCACAGGATCACACAGCTAGTAAGTTTCTAAAGCTGGATTTGAACTCAGATCTTCTTTTTAAAATTTTTAAATTTTTTTGAACTCAGGTCTTTTTGACTCCAGGCCCAGTATTCTATTCATTGGATCACTTACCTGCAAGGAAGAAACTTTACATTGGATGCACTGATGACTTTTAAGAACACTATGGCAATGAAAATCTGTGATATCCTTCTCTGTCACATTGAGACAGAGTACTGGCAGGGAGATTTTCATCCTGGAAAATGGAAACTCCTGGCTCCTGAAACTGTTTTGCTTTGAGCTTCAGAGAAAAGAACACAGAATGACTCAGAGGAACCACATAGCTAGAGAGCAGCAAGGGAAGCTACATCCCACATAGCCAGGTGAGAACTTCAAGGAAGCTTTAGGGAGAGTGTTGACTACCATGGACAGCTCCTGGTCACCAGAAAGCTAAAAAGTGCCAATAATTGAGACACTACCAGAGGTTACCTTCTGGGAGTCCATAGCCAGAGGTTGCATCTGGATAGAAGTCTCTGGGGAAGCCTTGTGCATCACTGGGTGTCACTGTGTCCCATGAGCTCTCATAAAAGCATTCTTTAACCTATAAATAAATTTTCCGTACCTTAAGTTTTGTGAACAATGTGCTGGCTGGAGAGTGGGGAGGATGGGCGTGGGCAACAACACTCTGTGTCATATAGGGATTATTCGGTTAGGAACAATGAACCAGAAAGGTTAGAAATCCTGCAAAGTATAGCTGAGTTCTTTGTATCATGTAGGAATCTCTGGCAAAAGGGTTATAATAAAACAGCATCTTCAGCAGTGTTTATATGGCACTAGCGTACTTTTGTAAAATACTTAAGTGCTTTTAAAAATATTCATTCATTTTATCCTCATAACAACCTTGGGGAGGTAGATGATAGGGTTATCCCCATTTTACAGATGGAGAAACTAAGGCAGATAGACATTAAATGAATTGGAAGAAAACTTAAAAATTATCTTGTTCAGCAATATTCCAATCAAATAGAGACTGATCACTGCTGGAGGCATATTGAGTTAGAAAATGAGAAATTAACATTATATTGTGATAAAATTTTATTTATTTTGTTAAAAACTTTAAGTTATATATTATTCTGATACAGACCAGGTCTGGGCTCTCATCTATGAGTTTGACACCTCTGGGAAGTGACTGGCAGAGTTGGGATTTGACCTCAGTTTTCTAACTCCAAATCTAGTATTCTTTCTAACCATGTTTTTTTGATCTACCTTATCAGACATGGCATTTTTCATACCCCACTCTAGTCTCATTCCTCCTCTAGAAAGTCTTGCTAAGATGATGTAGCTCTAAACAGGATCACTCTTGCCTTCCCCCTCCTTATGTCCTACCAACTGATTGGCCAATGAGCTATGTATAGGTGGACACATGGTGACATAGTCATAGCTTAGTTTATGCCTGTTGACAGGTTGGGGATTAAAATCTAAGGGCAAGTGGGCTACTGTAGAGTCAGATGAGGCCGGTCTGGGGTTATACATTAAAAGGCACCTGTAGATAAGCTCTTAATTAGATGTTTGCCTGCATCAGAGAAAAGCCATTAATTTACCTCTTTAGTTTTCCTAATTAATTCTGGAGCCCAAGATTTCATTTACTTCCTTTTAGTAAAGAAAAAAGAAAGAAAGAAAGAAAGAAAAAGACATTTGTGCCTTCTGTCCTTGGGGGCAGACCAAAGAAAAACAAAGACAAAAAGTCCTAAGTCATATAATCATATATGTTTCATTCTCTAGATGTGTTCCCTTTTACCAATGAGGAAAAGGTTAATTTGATATCCATCCTTGTTTGGTTGCTCAGTTTGGTCCCCCAGTCTCGTTCCCTGCTGCTACTTAAATTTGTGTTTAAAGGGCTTTACTGTGCCAAAGCAGCACCCTTCCCTGAATTTTTTCCTAGCTTTAGTCTCTTGCTTTTTTCTTAATGGGTTTAGATCTCTCTTTTTATAATTGAGGTTCAGAACACTTTAAAACATATTTGGACAAAACTGACTAATATTTAAAAGCCACAGGTTTTTTTCCCCCTATAAAGTTAAAAATTAGTGTAGAGAGATTTGTGGATGACATAATGGAAAACCATGGTTTTTTGGATCCTTCACCCCTATCTTTTAGTTATTAATAAGAGGGTAGTTACAGATTTTCTGAAAATCACCTTTTTTTGCCCACATATCAGAAGGAGTAATGGGATGGAGCACAGATTGTACTTCATTGAATGGGAACTTTGTGTCATCATGGGTAGAGTATTATACTTGGAGTCAGAAGTAGGACTTGTAAATCAGGGTGGTACAATCCAAAAAGTATAAGGTCTGGTGGCAAGAGGACCTGAGTTTAAATCCTGACTCCACTACTTACTATCTGACCTGGAGTGCATTATTTCAACTAAGTTTTCTCATCTATGAAATGAGAGAATTGGATGGAATGATCTAAAAATTCAGCAATGGATACAAGGCTTGAGTTTTTCTGTTTCCATTACTGTGTGATATTTGGGTATATAACTGAGTCTCTTTCAATCATAGCTTCTTCATCTGTAAAACAGGGAGATTAATTCTTTCCCTGCCTATTCAGTTTATTGTAAGTAGCAAATGAGGCAATAGATGCAAAAGGACTTTGTAACTATAAAGTGCAATGTAAATGTTAGCAATGACTATTATGGTAAATGTCAGGTGATAATAATTATACTTTACTTTTGCCTTCATACATTAAAAACCTATTCCCAGGCAGATTTCAAGAGTTAATCTAATCATTGCACTCATTGCATTTTCTGAATCTTAGTTTGTCTCTTTTCTAGACCTTCTGACCACCTTTCTGCAATACTCAGCAGTCTCTTTTTTGGAATCATGTGTCTTACAAGAGAAAGGCACTCAGAAATAGGAGAGAAGGGGAAAAAGCAAGGACTACTAGGAACTCTAGAAACCCCCTGGATCGACTCAGAGCAGAAAGTTCCTAGCTCTTATTCCTATGTCTTTGCTAGGGCCACAGAGCCATTGCCAGGGAGACAAAACCATGGGGTTTTAATTCCAGTCATCCATGAGGTCATCCAAGGGCTTATATCTCAAAGAGATCTTAAAAGAGGGAAAGAGACCCACATATGCAAAACTGTTTGTGGCAGCCCTTTTTGTAGTGGCCAGAAACTGGAAACTGAGTGGATGCCCATCAATTGGAGAATGGCTAAGTTATGGTATATGAATATTATGGAATATTATTGTTCTGTAAGTAATGACCAGTAAGATGATTTCAGAGATGCCTGGAGAGACTTACAGGAACTGATGCTAAGTGAAATGAGCAGAACCAGGAGATCATTGTACACAGCAATAGCAAGATTAGACAATGATCAGTTCTGATGGACGTGGCTCTTTTCAACAATGAGATGATTCAGACCAGTTCCAATGATCTTGTGATGGTGAAGACCATCGATACACAGAGAGAAGACTGTGGGAACTGAGTATAAATCACAACACAGCATTTTTACTCTTTTTGTTGTTGTTTGCTTGCGTTTTTTTTCTCTTTTTTTTTCTTTTTGATTTGATTTTTCTTGTGCAGCAAGATAATTGTATGAATATGTATACATATTTTAGATTTAACATATTTTTATCATGTTTAACATATATTGGATTACTTGCCAACTAGGGGAAAGGATGGGGAAAAATGGAATACAAGGTTTTGCAAGGGTCAATATTGAAAAATTATCCATTCATTTATGCACACATGCATTTTTGATTTCCTTCACAAGCTAATTGTACAATAATTCAGAGTCTGATTCTTTTTGTACAGCAAAATAATGTTTTGGTCATGTATACTTATTGTGTATCTAAGTTATATTTTAATATATTTAACATCTACTGGTCATCCTGCCATTTAGGGGAGGGGGTGGGGGGGGTAAGAGGTGAAAAATTGGAACAAGAGGTTTGGCAATTGTTAATGCTGTAAAGTTACCCATGTATATATCCTGTAAATAAAAGGCTGTTAAAAAAAATTATCCATTCATATGTTTTGAAAATAAAAAAGCTTTAATCAAGAAAAAAAATGAGTCCATGTTACATGGAGCCCCATTCAGGGCTAATTCTCAGCAAAACTGTGAAGTTAGGAACATTTGTTTTTACTTCATTCCCATGTCCCCCTTTCAAGGCTCTTCTTCCTTCTCATGATCCCTCTCCTTTCTAAAAGTTTCTTATCTTATGTCCTTGGTCCCACTCTATAATTACATCTCCTCTCCCCCAACTCTTCATAATGTTACAGGTGATATCTTAATGTATTGCCCTTGCTAAGAATGCCTTCATATTTATAGGGGAATTTTCAGAGTGTAAAAAGGCTTCTGAATAATTAAACTCTAGGAATATATCTGGGTTGCCTAATTATAAATCTGGCTAGCTTAAATAGATATTTGATCCGAGGTATAGCCCAATTCTCTGCAAAGGAAACTAATTTATACTTTTAGGAGTGAAGGAAAAGATCATAGTAGATATTAATTCTTAATCTCATCCATCTCCAAAAGGGATAGTGGGTTAACACTATATCTACTCACCACACTTCAAATATTGGGAGTCTAGAGGCAGAATGCTTTTGGGAGTCTAGGAAAAATGACACTTTCCCTATCCTCAAGGGTAGGATAATACTTTGGTTACAAATTCCAGCTTATTTTCTCCCACCAAATTCTGGTTACACACACACACACACACACACACACACACACACAAATTACGAATAGCTAATAAACCTCCTTTCCAATATAAACAATAAATATGTATTGGGGGAGTTATAAGGATTAAAAGAATAAAAAAGCATTTAGCTGGCAGGAGATGAGATATTTCTCAATTAAAAAGAGAAGAAACTCACCAAGGAAGGGTGTCAGGTCATTTCTTGGCAATCTCTAGGGTTATGTATGATATGTCATTCCCTACATTTATGTGGTTCCAAAGATCCTTGGTAGTCATCCAAGAGTTCATGCTTGTCTCTCATGACTGTTTCTCTCAAAGTCTTTTCAACCATATCAAGAAATTACTTCTTTCCTTACATAGAATTGTCACTTGGAATTCTTTCAGCCAATCAGGTGTTATATCCTGACATACAAATGATAGATATTTATTAAATCCTAATAGTATAAACCATAGTCATAGAGCTATCCAGTTCAATGCCTATTAAGTGCACAAAGTGCACCTTGAAATTTTAGGAGATCTGACAAGTGCCCAAATGAGGAAATTTGGGGGGCAGGAAGGGGCTTGTCTAGCTCTGCTCTGGATGCACTGCCTGAATTTTTCATTGTATTTACAGTCAGAAGAAATGAATAAATCATATCTCTCTAAGTTTCAGTTTCCTCTCCTGTAAAAAACGAGAAGGTTGAATTTCATGACCTTTAAACTCTACCCCAATTCCAAGCTCTCTAAGACTCTTCTAATTTATGATCTATATAAAATCTGTAATCTGTGAGGGTCCTCATGGCCCTCACCTGACCTTTCCTACTCTTACAATTCTAAGGAATATTCTCAGAGTAGTCTAGACCAAGGTGATGGGCAATGAGAAAGAGCAACTTGTTTCCAAGGAAACGCAAAAGTCTAATACTGACAGAAATGAGGATTAACTCTGAATATTAACTGTACTGAGTAAGGATGTGGCTTCTGAAAACACTGTGTTCTCAGAGGTTAAGTTTAGTGGAGAAAGTTTCAGAACTTTGAGACTTAGGAGAAAATAGCAAGAAATCTGACATTGTGAACTATATCAAGAAGAATAGGGTTAAAAACTTACCTATGAGATTTACTGATGTGTGCTGGTGGACAAATGACAATCCCCTCTGAGCCTCACTTCTTTCCTCTGTTAATAAATAAATAGTGGGTTGGAGAAGATCTCTGCAGCTCTCTCCAGCTCTAAATATGGGATCCTGTCATATGTTTCTTTACTACATGAATGTGCAGGTACTGTGGGTCAAATCATTAATGAAACATAAGTCTGGATAACAACAAGAAAGTCTATCATGGAATGATATTATACTCCAAAACCTGGGTTCAAGCACTATCCCTGCTAACAAAAAATATCTGGTCCTATACTCCAAATGTTCAAACACTGTCTCTACCATTTCCTAGCTATGTGATTTTGAACAAGTCACAATTTTTCTGGTTTTCTTCATATGCATAATGGAGATATTAATGATTCTGCAACATATTCCAAAAGGTTATTGTAAAAAAATTTTCTAAACTGTAAAGTGAGCTACTGTAAATGAGAACTGTTATTACCATCATTCATCAGAGAATTGTAGAATCAGAAAATCTTTGAGCTAGAGAATCCCACAAGTTCAAAACATCCTCAGAAGGAATCTAGTTCAATCTCTTCCATAATGCAGAAATCCTTCCTACGGCCTCTTTCTCCTGTGGAAAGGGGTAAAATGAAACACCAGGGAATAGTTGTCCAAGCCAAGAAAAATAAAGAAGGATTCATTAAAAGCTTACTATGTACAATGTGGTAAAAGCAGTAGATATCCCAAAATACTCACAGCCTGATTAGAGAGCATATAAGAAAACAACTATGCACAAATAAGATATGGACAGGATAAATTGGAGGCACTCGCACTAAGGGGGTCTGGGAAAAACTTTTTTCAGAGAGTAAGATTTTAGCTGAAACTTGAAGGAAGTGGAGAAAGCCAGGATGCAAAAAAGAAGGGAATAATTTCAGGAATGGGAAATAGCTGGGGGAGGGGTGGGAAATGCATGGAGTTGGGAGATAAAGCTTCTTGTGCAAGGTAAAGCAAAGGGACCGATATTATTTGGATCATACAATACAAATATACAAAATATACAAATATACAAAAATACAAAATACAGGGAAATGTATTATCTGGGAGCTGCTTGAAAGTCCTAACATTTGTCTGCTGAAGCCTGGCTATGGGCATAGGTGACATACTTGCAGATAAGACAAAATTGGAAGATACAGCAGATACACTATAAGGCAATGTGTATAGAGTGGGAAGAGCCCTAGACCAGAATCAGAAAACTCATGTTCAAATCTTACCTCTGACATTCACTACCTGTGTGACCTTAAGCATCAGCCTTTCTTGGGTTTTCAGTTCCCTTAGGGGCTGATGAAGAGCCTCAGGACCTGAACTTATGAGAATCAGTTTGTGGAAGTGGTCATCTTTAGCTTAGAGAAAAGAAGATGCAGAAGGAATATTTAACTGTCTTCAAGTATTTGAAAGATTTTCATTGCTGAGCAGCATGGAATAGTGAAAAGAACATTAGACTTCAGGAATCCCATTCCAGACACTTATCAGTTGTATGACCCTCAAGCCACTTAACCTCTCTGATTTCCTTATTTGTAGGATGGGTAATTAAACTTGATGACTTCTAAGATCTTTTCCATCTAGGAGTCCATGAGGAATTACTCCTACTCTCATTGGCACCAAGGAGGAGAACTAGGGGGCAATACATGGAAGTTATCAAAACAAATTAGTCATAATGTCAGGAAAAATCTTCCTCACAATTAGAACTACCCCTAAATGCAATGGACTGCCTTGGAAGGTCTCCAAGCCAAAGATGAACCACTATTTGCTGGTATTTTGTAGAAGGTAATCTTCATATAATCATTTATATTAGACTAGATAACCACTGAGGTCTGACTCAGTGCTGGAAATCTATCATTCTGTGAGTCCTTTCTTCAGGGTTCAGGATGGGGGAAGGATGGGCACCTACCCCTTTAGGATTTTTAGTATTTAGCACAGCAAAGAATATAAAATATTATTTTGTATTTTCTATAGATGGAAGAAAGATGGATAGATGGATGGATGGATGAATAAAAAAGTATTTATAAGTATCAATCTATGTGCCTGGCACTGTGCTAGACTCTGGTATCCAAAGACAAAAATAAGGCAGTTCCTGCTCATAAGCATCTTAGATTATGATAATGAGAGACAAAACATATAAGTGGTGGCCAAGGAAGAAAATTTTAGTCTGGGAATTCATGAAAGATGGTGGTTGGAACCATAGAGCAATCAATTGTCATACCCTTTCCAGAAGCAATAGTAATATTGATTTGACTACTGTCCAGAGAAGGTACAATTGCAATCTTGGGTTGAGGGTTGCAATTAAGTAGATAAGGAGTAAGGAAACCAAAGCCCTAAAAGGAGAGATTTGCACAAAATAACAAAGGTAGAGTTGGAACTTGAACCCAGGTCCTTTGCCTCAAAATCTCCTGCTTTTTCTTTGGCTAAAACTGACTGGTTTAAAGTCTATCACCTCAACTTGTTTGGAGGGATGGGTATGACCAGGAGGATCTATTCATCCTTCTCCCTTCAATAAGAATTTTTAAAAGCATCGGGAAGGCTTATGTGAATGAGTATAGAGTGAAGTAAATGATTACAACATTGATGGAAAGAACAACAACAACAAAAAAAATCCCACAATACCGTGCATTGTGTAAATGTAATGACTAAGAAGTTTAGCCCTTGAAAAAACATGGAGATAATGTATATCCTTCACTTTTTTTTCAGGGATGGGGAACCATGCAATGTGGAATATTGCAAACACAATCAGACTTCATTGATATGTTGGTTGATTTTTGATAAACTACTTTTATTTTAAAAAAGATTTCTTTATTACAAGAGATGTCTCACAGTGTGGGGGAGAGTATGGGAAGATATATAGAATTGAAATTGATCTAAAAAATAAAAGCAAACAATAAAACTCTAAAACAAAAATTCAAGGTGTTCTTTTACCTGTAGTAGACATCAAGTTCGGGAAAGTTTTTAGAAAGCATCCCAGGAAATGTGATTTTTAGTTCCTGTATCCTGCTCCCTCTGCCTAGAAGGCTCCAGTAGAGTCCTGCTTGGGAGTCAGAAAAGGGACTTCACGGAAGTGACTGGGTTTAAGTGAAATCTCTAAGGACAAGTAGGTTTTTCATAGAAAGAAAAGAGGCATATTTGCTAGCTGTCATTCAAGGCCTTTTGGAATCTAGTTCAATCCAATGGGAGTCAGTGTGATAGACTTTGAGTCAGGAAGTCCAAGGTTTAACGTCCTCTATTTTGCTAATACAGATGAGAGGTGGCATCTGAATTCTAATTAATAGGAAGAAGGACAGAGGATGTAGAAAGAGGTGTCAAGTGGCTGGTAATTGGATCTCTGCTTCAATTGAATTGTAACAATTCAACAGAGAACTATTGCCAGGAAGGGACTGCACTGGAGGCTGTCCTGGTTGACAGAGGACACAAGGATAAAACAATGAAATCCCTGGACTCAAGGAGCTTACATTTTCAGAGGGATGAATAGATTGGCACAAAATAGACGTAAGTAAGAAAATGCATTATAGTTTGATGACAGGGACACAGTACTATGGAGTCAAGGAATCTTAGCAAAGGCTTCTCACAGGAGGCGACACCTGAGCTGAACCTTGAAGGAAACCAGGAATTCCAAGACAGGGACACAAGTAAGGAAAGCAGTCTAAGCATAGGAGCTGCAAAGACACAGAGACTCGAGATAGAATGTTCAGAGAATGGGCTTAGTGGGTTGGATCTGAGTTCATGAAGGGGAGCAACATGAAAGGGGGGAGTCAGATTGTAGAACATGTTAAATACCAGGTTGAGAAGTTTGAATTTTATCCTGGAAGAAATGGGGAGTCATCTAAGGTATGTGGATAAGGGGTCAGATCTATTTCTTAGGAAATATGAATTCAATAGCTGTGTGGAGGATGGATTAGAAAGGGAAGTACCTGGAAGCTGAAAGGTTAATTAAGGAGGATAGTTCAATAATCTGGTGGAGAGGTAATTGGACTATGAACTGGGGCAGCAGTTATATAAATGGCAAGAAGGGGATAGTTGGGTGTGGGAAGTATTGTGAAGATAGCATCAATGAGGAATTGGATCTAGGGAGGGAAGGAAAGAAGAAAAGTCATGAATGATTCCTAGGATGAGAACTGAGATCATTGAAAGCATAGTTTGCCCCAGACAGGCAGAGATAGAAACAGAAAGGGACAGATGAGGGTAAGGGGGCTGAGTGGGGAGAGAAGGGGAGACAAAGAGACGAGAGAGACAGAGAGCAAGCCAGAGAGATGAAGAGACACACAGACACACACACAGAGATGAGATGGAGGGGAGAGAGAGAAGGAGAGAGAGGGAGAAGGAGAAAGGGAGAGAGGGAGAGGGAAAGAGAGAGAAGGAGGAAGGGAGGGAGGTAGGGAGAGAAGGAGTGGGAGAGAAAGAGAAGCAGGGAGAGTGAGAGGAGAGAGACAGAGACCAGAGAGAGAGAAAGGGAGGGAAAGAGAGAGAGAGAAGAAGGGAGGAAGGGAAGGAGGAAAGAAGGAGAGAGAGAGAGAGAGAAAGAGGAAGAGAGGCAGAGAGAGGGAGAGGGAGAGAGAAGGGAAGGTGGGAGGGGAGGAGAAAGGGGAGAGAAAAAGAGAGAGGCAAGTGAAAAGAGAGGGAGAAAGAAGATAGAGATAGAGAGACAGAGAATGTAGCTAAGTTGGATCTATCAAGGAGAAAAGATACTTCTGCCTTCAGATACTGGAGTAAAAGCGGAGATCATTATCTCCGAGTGATGATGTGGATTTCAAGACACAGAACAGAGCAGAAGAGGGAGCACACAGCATATGGCTTCCATTGTCTCAGTAAAGTAGAAAGGCTTTTGCTGAAAGAGAGATGGAAGGAGATGGTGGAGGAGGCTTGAAAAGAGAAGGTTTGGAACAGCTGCTATGGAGAGTGTGATAGTCAATCAGGGAAGGACAAAAGGATTGATGTGCAGCAGGGAAGGCCTGGTTGAGATTAACTAGCATAAATTTGTGCTGGACAGAGGCTGTGGGACTTTGGACAGCAGCCTTTAGCAGCATTTGTGCAGTAGCTCAGAGGGTGGGAGCTGGGGGTAAAAGCAGGGCTGGAATTTAGCAAAGGAGGACCAGAGAGCAAGGACTTCAAGAACAGAGGCCAGCATGGAACTGAATAGTAGCAGATCTTAGGGAGGTGTCTGCAGCCCGCTCAGTGGAGAAAGTCGATCAGGGGCAGGAAGAAGAACAAGGGTACCGATAATTAGATTTTCATTTCAATTAAAAAGTTACACAAGCATTCACCGGGTGTTAGGCCATGCAGGGGATAGAGATGACTCTCAGGTAGAGTGATACAAGTGGAGGGAAGGGGGAGTATTAGAAGGGGGAGTATTATGTGGAAGGTCAACAAGATTTGGCCACAGTTTGGATATGGAGGATGAGTGAGAGGGAAAAAGCATGGGATCTACGGGTTAAGGCTATCAAGGGAATGGTCCTGAGCATGGGTGTTGGACTGCTAAAATAGGAAGGAAGGATCAGCAAAACTGAAGGTCATAGTGACTAGAACAGTGTGAAGAGCTTGGTCCCAGTGAAGAGATATGGAAAGATACTTCCCCCTGTGCCTTTGCAGAGTGCATATTATGCCAGATTTTTAAAAATCAGTTTTAGTGACTTTTTTCTTTTAAAAAAATATTTGTTATGAAACATGATTCCCTGGGAAGGAAAAGTGAAGAATATGGGGAGAAATCAAGGTGATACAAAAACAAAAATTATTAATACAATTTATTTTAAAAAGAATAAGTTTAGAAAGAGGAAGGCAGGATGAAAGATGAAAGATGAAAGGACAGGAAGTTATGATCAGGGGAGGAATTTTAAAATTCAAGATCATAAAAGTATCTCAGTTATGTGTGATGATGAAACCTAAGATCTCTGTGTGGAGATCTTTGTGTATGGACTGAATTGTAGTGAAAATGTGAGTGATGGGAACTGAGGAGGTTGATACATTGTGAGCAAAAGTATTCTTCTTTTTATTAAAGTTTTTTTTTATTTTCAAAACATATGCATGGGTAATTTTTCAGCATTAGCCCTTGTAAAACCTTATGTTCCAATTTTCCCTCTCCTTTCTCTACCTCCTCCCCTAGATAGCAAGTAATCCGATATATGTTAAACATGGTAAAATATATGCATACATATTTATACAATTATCTTGCTGCACAAGAAAAATCAAATCAAAAAGGAAAAAATGAAAAAGAAAACAAAATGCAAGCAAAGAACAACAAAAAGAGTGAAAATGTTGTATTGTGATCCACATAGTTCCCATAGTCCTCTCTCTGGATGTAGATGGCTCTCTCTATCACAAGATCATTCATTGGAACTGGCCTGAATCATCTCATTCTTGAAAAGAGCCACGTCCATCAGAATTGATCATCATGTAGTCCTGCTGTTGCCCTGTACAATGATCTCCTGGTCCTGCTCGTTTCACTCAGCATCAGCTCATGTAAGTTTCTCCAGGCCCTTCTGAAAGCATCTTGCTGATCATTTCTTACAGAACAATAAAATTCCATAATATTCATATACCATAGCTTATTTAGCCATTCTCCCAGTGATGGGGAAACCACTACTTTCCAGTTTCTGGCCACTACAAAGGGACTTGCCACAAACATTCTTGCACATACAGGTCCCTTTCCCTTCTTTATGATCTCTTTGGGATATAAACCCAGTAATAACACTGCTGGATCAAAGGGTATGCACAGTTTGACAACTTTTTGGGCATAGTTCCAAATTGTTCTCCAGAATGGCTGGATGTAGTCACAATTCCACCAACAATGTATTAGTGTCCCTGTTTTCCCACCTCCCTTCCAACATTCTGCATTATCTTTCCCTGACATTCTAGCCAATCTGACAGGTGTGCAGTGGTTTCTCAGAGTTGTCTTAATTTGCATTTCTCTGATTAATAGTAATTTAGAGCATCTTTTTATATGACTAGAAATGGTTTCAATGTCTTCATCTGAAAATTGTCTGTTCATATCCTTTGATATTTATCCAATTTATCATCTGGAGAATGAACCATAGTATTTTAAGGAACATCACCACATATATTTAAACCCCCAATATGACAGTAGGGATTGGAGTGGATAGAAAGACTGGGAGCCAGTTATGAAATTTTTTGAAAAAGAAAGGAGAGTGACTTGAAAGCTAATTACAGAAAAAAGTAGGAGATCCAGAGCAAGTGAAAGAAACTGATGAGTGAGTGAACTTCAAAGGAAGAGAATTGCTGGACCAAGGAGCAAGGGTTGTGCCTTGCTCAATGGGTCAGGAGGCCACAAATTTTCAGTGGGGGGGCAGAGAGGGGGGAAGGGGGAGAGGGGAGAGAGAGAGAGACGGGGAGGGGGAGGGGGGGGGGGGGGAGGGAGGGAGGAGGGGGAGGGAAGAGGGAGAGATTGGGAAATAAGAAACTCATTAAAAAAGATGGTTCCTGAGATTAGGATTTGGATAGATGGACCACAGCTTGAATTATAGTAATGACAGATTCTTAGTGAGGGATAGAGTGCACTTAATGAGGGATGGTTTAAAAAAAAAACCTCTTTGTTTCAAGTCTTAAGAATCAGATCAAGAGAGCTTTAAACTAAAACTGAAAGAAGAGAGAGAAACTGCTGAAGCCAGATGACTATAGAGTACAGCAGGGAGAAGATAGAAAGAATATCAATAAAGAAGTCCAATAACTCTCTAAGAGCTGAGCCAGCAATAAAACCCATGCCTCAATTTTCCTCTGTCTCTCTCCCTCTCTCTCTTTCTCTGTCTCTCTCCCTGTCTGTCTATCTGTTTCTCCCTTTTTCTCTTACTTTCACCCTTCCTCTTCATCCCCTTTTCTCCCTCCCTCTCCTTTCCTTCCCCTTTCCCCTTTCTCTTCTTTCTTCCTCTTTTCTTCTCTCTTGATTTCTTTCTCTCTCCCTCTCTTTATATACACACGTGTAAACCATATGCATATATGTGTTGTGCTCATGTAGTGTCCATGTGTCCAAATGTAGTTGGATGTAGTTCCAGGGAGGTGTGACTACACATATCTCTACAATCTATTCTACTCATTCTTCTTCAAGAGAGATTTTAATTTCTGTCAAGAGGGGAACAGGAGATTGAGGTCACAAGGCTGAATACTGTGGTCTCCTTGAAGAGAAGGTATGAGCTTGAACCATGTCTTTTTTCTACCCTAAATAATGCTAGTTAAGGGGCAATAATTTTTAGATTTCAACTATGTTCCCAGTCTCTATGGAGAATTATAATAATATCTTACGATTTGCAAAGTACTTTACAAATATTATTTTATTTTATCCTTACAGCAACCCTGGGATCCTGTTATTATCTTCATTTTTATAGATAAGGGAACTGAGGCATAGAGACCTAGTACACATCTAAAGACAGTTTCTAACTTAGACCCTCCTGACTCCAGCACTTGATCCATTGTGCTACCTAGGAGTACACTTAAGTCCTTTCTCACCAAATACCAGTTACAAAAAGACCATCACAGATAGTGAACTGCAATAAAAACCAGAGAAATAGTACAGATAAGAATATGTCAGCAAAGAGAGAATGAGCTCTTTGCTGGTAGAGAGATATCTCAGCTCGACCCTAAGAAAGAAAGATTCCCTGATCTTACCCAAGGAGAAATGCCCTGAAATCTCTAATGTGGTAAACAAAGAACAGGAACATGATTGACCAACTTTTTCTCTAATGATCCCCCTATGAAGACAGAAGCCCAGGATATCTCCTCTCACAAGTTCTCCCCAACTTTACCCTTAATGTCAGCCCAGAGCATAGAGTAATCATTCTCCATCAAGGAGGAGGGTCTTATGGAAATGAGCCTGAGGCCCAGGTTACACATTAATGTGAAAAGAATGAGAAATAAATAGGTCATTAATTAGCAATCTAATAAATCCTGGAACTAGGGAACTAAGCCAAGAATAGATAGATAGGTAAAGCAAGGATCAGGTGCTTTCTAAGTGCCAGCCACTAAGATAAGTACTAGGGATACAAATTTAAGTCCCTGCTCTCAAGGACTTTATATTCTAATGAGGGAAATCAAAATATAAAGGAGAATTGAAAGGGGTGAGAGTGGTAGCCTGGAAGTTAAGAAGATTCTTGGTTCCAAGGTGAAAGCTCTTCTATCTGAGCTCGGAAAGGTTTCAGGAACATAAGCTAAAGTTAGTGTAGTGAGGAGGTAGGGAAGTAGAATGATGGCTGGAGTGGGGGTCGCTGGTTTGGAGCTGATAGTGAAGAAGTGAAATGGAGTCCCAGTTCTTGGGACTTTTTTATCCCACTTATTTATCATTGTACAAAGTGGTTTCAGGGGTGGAGACCAGGGAGACAAATTTGGGTATTACTAAAAGTTGGTAGAATAGGATTTATGACTGAGACATCACTATGGAAAGGTATACTTTTCCAAAATGACCAAAAATAACAGTAACTATCATTTATATGGTGCTTTAAGATTTGCAGGGCGCTTGACCCTCACAACAACCCCCAAAAGTAGGTACTATTATTATCATCCCCATTTTATAGATGAACAACTTGAGGTTTAGAGGGGTTACGACTTGTCCAAGGTCACACATCAGATGTTGAATGTGAACCTCTGTTTCCTTGACTCCACGTCTGGAACTATTCATTGTGCAGTTTTAGCTGCCCATATAAAAGAGACAGTAAAGTAAAATTGTGTATTGGGATGGTGTACTTACATGGGTGTATTAAGAAAGCAGATATAGGAATATTTGGTAAAAGAGCACATTGGTAAGGATTAATGAAAGAAGAAAGAGGTGAAATTGTTATATTAGTATATTACAGACCACCTGAAAGAAGAAGGAGTTGAATGAAGAGTTGGGTAACAGATAACAAAAAGTAGAAGCACAATATTGAAAAAATGGGGGACTTCAATTATCCAAATAATTGTTGGCACTCTCTCTTTGCCAAAAACAGATAATATATTATTGGCGTAGCTAAAAAAAGAATTTCCTTCTTCCAAAGAAGGGGAAACCTATATAATATATAATAATTTGTTTGCTTTCTCAATGAAAGGGTTAGGGGAAGGAGAGAGAGAGAGACAATTTGGAGGTCAAAATTTTAGGAAAACAAATGTTAAAATTGTTTTTATTGTAGCTGTTGATAAGTTTTGTACAATTCTAATTGTAACTCCAGCATATATGGATTTTTTTTCTTGTTTCTTGCAAAAATTTTCCTTTAATCTGGGGGTTTCGAAATTTGGTAATAATATTCCTGTGTGTTTTCCACAAAGGATCTCTTTGAGGTGGTGATCAGTGGATTTGTTTTTTTCTATTTCTACTTTTCCCTCAAGTTCTATCACTTCAGGACAATTTTCTTGGATAATTTCCTGCATTGGTGTGTCAAGGTTCTCTTCTTGGTCACAACTTTCTAACAGTCCAATTTTTCTGATATTTTTTCTTCTTGATATGTTCTTCAGATCTGTTGTTTTTCTTATAAGAAGATATTTCACATTCTATTCTACTTTCTCATTTTTTAAATAATCTGTTTTGTTATTTCTTGGTTTCTCATAACGTCACTGGCTTCCCCTTGCCCAATTCTAATTTTCAAATAGTTATTTTCTTCTTTGAGACTCTACATCCTTTACTAGTTGGTTAACCTCTTTTTTTCATAATCTTGTTTTTCTAGGGTAGTTTTTATTTTTCTTCCTCAATGTCTCTTATTTGATTTTTAAATTCTCTTTTGAATTCTTCTGTAAATTCTCTCTGGGCAGGGAGCCATTTCACGTTACTCTTTGGGATTGAAGTTTGGTTTTTTTTGTTTGTTTGTTTGTTTGGTTGGTTTTTGTTTTGTTTTTACTAAAGTGTTCTCCTCTAAAGATGAACCCCTGTCTTCTCTGTTCCCATAATATGTTTCAATGGTGGGATTCTTTCTTCTTTCTTGGTTCATGTTTTTTTTTTTAATAAGAGGTATTAATGTAAGCACCTTTAATTGTAGGATGGGAGGATGATGCTTCAAGCTTCCCTTCAGCTCTCCCTTCTGACCAGGAACCCCAAACCAAGAGCTCCATCCTGCAAGTGCCCACAGCCAGCAGCATCCCTGCCCCATTGCCTCTGCACTCACCCAGTGCTGGTTCCTTCTCACCCAGGGCCTGGTCTCAGCAGCACAGCGGGGTTTGGTGTTTGGAATCAGGCCAGCTTCACTCTATCTTCCGGGACTCAAACCCAATTCCACAACCTGAGTAGGTGAAAGTCTCTATGGTTCCAGCAGAGGCTCCAGCCCAATCCAGCTAGCCCCAGGGCTCCCCACTGGATGTTCCTGCAAAATTAGCCTGGAGGTGTTTGCACTTCACAAGGGTTAATCCCCAGCCCAGGGGTCTTTCTTCAGATCTTCTCAAATTGTATCTGGAGGACTCCTGTTCTGTTCCAAATCTTCTTAATTTTTCACCAGCCCTGAGGCGAAATTTTGTAATATTTGTAAGAGAAATATGGAGAGTTTGAAATTTACCAACTTACTCTGTCATATTCCCAGAACCTTCCTAAAATTGTTTTTACATGTAATTGGGAAGGAAGAATATTAAGTCATGGCGGGTAGGGAGAGGCTGAAAATAATGAAGGTGGAAGCCACAAGAGCAACTGGTATTTTAAATCTGACTGATCAATAAAAAGTAACTATTTGCTAAAGGAGAAATGATAGGAATATTGGGAGAAAGTGATCATTCTTTCTTAGAACTGATGATAGAGGTTGAGAGCCTTGCATAATGTTATGTCCATCCCGCATTGTAAGAGAATAGATTTCAAAGTACAAAGAAAGGAATAGGATCCTGTAGTTTAGAAGAATCCATGGAAAGTTAACTCATAAAACTTGAAGTTCATATGACCCATGAAATTTTTTTTCTGGTGAATTATTAATTGCATAATCCTTTCCCAGCTTGCTCTTTTGAAATTTTTATTTCTGAACCCAAGTGTAAGACTTTACATTTATCTCTACTAAGTTATATCTTCTTTGATTTGGCCCAACATTCACCACATTAGAACCTTCCTAGATTCTGCCTGGGTCTTTCTTTGTGTTAACTATGTGCCATCTACAAATTGAAAAATGACACTAAATTGTACCTTTATATGTTATTGATAAAAGCACTTTGAGGAACAAAGGGTGAGACACAGATCAGGACACTCCTCTGAAACCTTCTTTTAGATCGACAATAAATCATTACTGAGTACTCTTTAGTTATTCAGCCTGTTCCAAATCCACCTAATTGCACTCTCCACTTGCAAGTCCACTACCCTAGGGTTCAGATTCTCATTACTTCTCATCTAGCCTGACATTTTAAGTTTTTACTTGGTCTCCTGGTCCATTCCCTAATCTATCATTCTCTGCCAAACTGATATTCCTGAAACACTAAGATGATCACGATATTTTCTTGCCGAAGAACCAGTGGTGATTCCTTAGTACATTTAGGAAGATATTAAAAACTCCTCTGTTTAACTTTTCAATCTATAGCTCCAATCTATCTTTCTGGATTTATTTCAAATGATCTCTTCTCACATACTCTATATTCCAGCAAAACTGATCATGTGTAATATTCTACTTTTTTCTACATGACTTTACACAAGTTTCCTCTGATTCCTAGAATGTGCCCCTCCTTCCCCTCACTTCCTGCTATTCCTAGTCTCTTTCAATGCTCAATTCAAATGCCATTTCCTATATAAAGCCTTTCATGACTATGCCAGTTGGTTATTTTGCCTTTCCCTTGAAATTATTTTGTATATATGTTTTATTGAGTCTCTCTCTCTCTCTCTCTCTCTCTCTCTCTCTCTCTCTCTCTCTCTCTCTCTCTGTCTCTCTCTGTGTCTCTCTCTTGTTTCCCTTCTAGTAGAGAGTAAAAACCTTGAGGGCAAGAATTAAATTTTTTTTTGACTCTTTAGCGTCTAGTCCAGTGCCTGTAATATAGCATTTATGAAAATCTTTTTGATTGAATTTAATTGAATTAAAATCAAGTCTAGACTACATCCAGAGGTATAACAAACAATTCAGTTAGCTCAGTCTTTCTTTGTTCTTCCTCTTTTCTCCAACATACATAAAATTAGTATGAAAAAAATTCTTCTTGTTGTCCTTAAGTTTTGGTTACCATCCTCGGCTCTTTCTGAACTTTAGGGTTCCTGAAATAATCTTGAGACCATATGATGCTTTTGTATTACTCTTCCTTTGCCTTTGTTTCTATCTTTAGTACATGTGGTTTTTTTTTAAACAGATAAATTGGGTGGTGTTCATCCATATCTGGCTCTAAAGATGACACTCCCTTTTCATCCTATTGGAGTTATTTCTCTTTTATGTCTTCAGGATTTCATTCTTGAGAGCTTCTTAATCCTCCTGGTCTGATGTCTCCTATAACATTTTATTTCATGGGATTGTAGCTATTCATTCTAAGAACTTTTTGAAATATGTTCTTCTAAAATCAAGAGTGTTTGTCGGAATCAGGTCCAGAAGAGCAGTTACTTGCATCACTTCCCGCATCTTTTCAAAGAATATTGTAATATTCTTTTTGCCTTTCATATTGGCTAAAGTGACAACCACAGGACTTTGATATTTCTAGTTGTTGTTGCTGTTGTTCAGTTGTTATTCAGTTATGTCTGACACTTCATGACTCCATTTGGAATTTTCTTGCTAAATGAAGTCTTCCACCTTCATTATTTTCAGCCTCTCCCTACCCGCCATGACTTAATATTCTTCCTTCCCAATTACATGTAAAAACAATTTTAGGAAGGTTTTGGGAATATGACAGAGTAAGTTGGTAAATTTCAAACTCTCCATATTTCTCTTATAAATATTACAAATTTTCGCCTTAGGACTGGTGAAAAATTAATTTTCTTGCTAAGCACTCCACTTGCTAGAGTGGTCTGCTCTCTCTCTCTCTCTCTCTCTCTCTCTCTCTCTCTCTCTTTCTCTCTCTCTCTCTCTCTCTCTCTCTCTCTCTCTCTCTCTCTCCAGATGAGGAAACTAAGATAAACAAGTTTAAGTGCCTTGTTCAGGGTCCTGCAGCTAATAAGAGTTTGAAGTGAATTTGAACTGAGTTCTTCTTGACTCCATGTTGCATACTCTATCCACTCCACCCCCTGGCTACTATTGACTTGTGGCTAACTGCAATGGCAAACTGTTTTATTTGTGAGCTACAAGCCCCAAATCTAATGAAATCTATCCACTGCTTCCCCCTTGCCAATAATATTCAGAATCTTGGCTCCATAAATGCAGACTTCCATATACTAGGTTTTCTATCCCTGTTTAGAGGGTGAGATTTAATTTATTTAGTATTCAGAAGTAGGCAAGACACCAACAGAATGCAAGACATCAGCAGACAAGATGAAATCCCATTATCCAATGTAACATCTACCCACCTCATTTTACCTTCCCACTGCTTCCTCTACTTCCCCAGAAGCTAGACTCCCTGTCTCTACTTGGGGATCTAGTCATAATTTACTTAGCAGTCAGAAGCATACAAAAACAGAAGGCCACAGTGACACAATTTAATTATCCAACGAGATATACATAACTTGTTCTCCCTTGTTACTGCTCTCAGGATTCTTAATTCTACTTCTCTGTAAACGAGGAAAACCCTTATTCCTAAAGGTTGTCTGACTCCAGATCAGAACTACTTCCATCATACAGCTATGTCGTCTGCTCCAGAGAAGGTGATAATCCCACTTTTTTTACTTCTTGTATCCCTCATTGTCTGTACCAACATCACGTTCAATTGCTTTTAGACTCCATGGTTCATATAATTTGATTCTTTCTGGGAGAACAGGGTCCTTCTCTTTACTTTGTCATGTTTCCCTAGAGGATAAGATTCTCATCCTGGACATGCAATAAGAGTTTAGGCTTTTGAGCTGGAAGAAGCATTAGAGAACATCTAGTTCATTCCTCTCATTTTACAGACAAAGAAACTGAGGCCAAAGGAGTTAAATGGCTTTCTCAAGGTTATACAGGTAAGAATCACAGGTAAGATTTGAAGCCAAGTGCTCTCACTCCCAATCCAAGGCTCTTTCATGACACTCTTTGGTAGTCCCTCAAAGGGAGTCAAGGAAAAGCTTCTAGCAGACCTTGCACACTGACCAGGAAAAGCTTTCTACAGGATAGCCCTGGTTTTTTTCCTTCCATTTTCCAGTGATTCTTCAGAGCTTCAAGAGAACTCAGAGATCATCTTCCCCCAAATTTTCATTTTACAGATGAAAAAACGGAACCTCAGAGAGCTAGAATGACTTGCTTGAGGTCACATGGGATCCATCACAGACTTTCACCTGATCACTACATTTGTCCAGAATGGCTTTACAAGGTGAAGGGCAAGCACTCTGGTTCCTGCTCCCACATGCCAGCCTGATGTACCAAAATCAATTCAATTGACATCAGCTCAGCTTTAATGCGGAATTAAAGAGCTGCCAGGTTCCCCCCATGGGGCTTTTACAGTTCAAGTTTTATGAATTCATTAAAATGCACATGCAAACTTTTAAGGAAATAGCATTACCCTGTAATAAGAGCTACAAATTGACACTATTCCTCTGAGAGCCTGATGGTAATTCGAGCTGCCGAGTTGGCAAAATTGTTTTCCATCACTTTGCATCTATTAGCAAAGAGGAGAGCATTTTCTGTGTCTGTTGTTCCCTTGGCTTTGCTGTTGGGTAGGAGCTTCTGAAAGGGAGCAGAAGCATCCGATGTTCTCGTCTCTGGACTCTGGCCTCTGGCCTGGGCTTTCCAGTCAGGGACCAATTTGATGGGGGAGGGGGGCAGGAGGAGAGGAGATCTGAGGGAGAAAAGTGGTTTCTTAGGGAAGGAAAAGTACAATACTTTGTCCGGTGTCATCCCATGGAAGAGAATTACCTTTGGATTCAGAGATCAGGGTTCAAGTGTTGACTCTGATATTTACTAGTAAATCTTGGTTAACTTAATTCCCCTCTCCAAGTCTCAGTTTCCTTATCTCAAATTTTCCTTCCAGTAGCTAAAGCTATTCCTTTAACAAACTAAGGGTTGGACTAGATCATTTCCAAAGTATTTTCAAATACAAAATTCTAGTATCCTATAGGCCATCACAATTTAGTCTAGGGTTCTTTCAAAGGCAAAAAAAAGGTTGGATATACTGGATAGACTGAGACTATTAGATCATTTGAGCTCAGGAGTTCCAAGCTGCAGTGGGAATGCTAAGCCAATAGGGAACACTTAGGTCTGGCATAAATTTGGTGAGCCCCTGAGAGCAAAAGAGCACCAGGTTGCTCAAAGAAGGATAAACTAACCTACATCTCCTTGACTGTGCAGGTTGAAGCTCTTGTGCCTATCAGTAATTTAATTAGATCTGTGAGAGGCTGCTGTAAAAGAAAAAGAAGGAGGAGGAAGAGAAAGAGGAGGGGGAGAAGGAGAAGAAGGAGAAAGAAAAAGAAGAAGAAGAAGATAAGGAAAAGGAAAAGGAAGAGGAGGAAGAAGAAGTGAAGGAGGAGAAGGAGGAAAGAGAGGAGGGAAAGGAAGAAGAACAAAAAACATGAAAGAGAAGAAGAAGGGGAAAAAAGCAGGGAAGAAGGCGAAGCAATCGCAGCACTCTTAACTAATGTCACTATCCTTCTCCAGGACTGTTGTACTCTTTCTCTGAGAGTTTACAGTCAATTTTAATTCCCAACTTTCCCCTTTGATTCTGTTGCTATAGGCACTTTTTCTGGCAATCTTCCCTTTTATTTTTTACTGGTTTGAGCTCTTGGTTCTGGTCTTACTTCTTAGACTCTGACTTTAAATGTTTCTGAGTGGAGTCTGTGACCACCATCCTCCCACCTACTTGCAGATTTCTTTAGCCTGAGTTCAGTGACCATACACACACATACAGACATATATACACACTCCAATGTGGTAACTATTTCAATTAATAATTGGTTTCCTTTGTAATCCTCTATGTTTTATTTTATCCACTTAGAAACATGATTTCGAGAAGGGATCCAGGGACTCCACCAGACTATTCCCCAAGAGGTTCAGGACAAAAAGGAGTTTTGAACTTTTGCTTAGATTATAGGATTTAAAAGCTAGACGAGACCTTAACACTAATGAAATATAATCTCTACTTTATGGAGGAGGCATTGAGGACTGGGAGAGGTGATTTTGTCTAAGGTTGGTAAGTTATTGAATTGGGATTTGATCCTATATCTCCTGACTCCAAATCTCCACCCTGGCCACCTGGCTTCCAGTACTCGGTCCCTTCCAGCCCCCCCCCCCCCCCAGATAGGAATTCTTATGTTCTGAATGGAAGTTTGGCCTGCAAGCTCCTTTAGCTAAGCTGGCACAGGCGTTCTGGTTTGGGGTTTTTTGCCTGCCTGGTTCCCATGGCTTTAGCTAATCCCCTGGGTCCCGGGCTTCCCACAGGATGTGATGCCTTGTATTGGATGCAACATATTAGAATAGGGAGGCATCTAACAAGTTATTTCTTTAGATTAACTCTTCATTTTACAGAGGAAGAGAAGGGACTTGTTCATAGTTACATAAGGTCACAGCTCTTCTGACCAAAAAGTCTGGTCTTTCTCCCGCACTAAGTCAGACGTCCTGATTTAGTTTCCCTGATAGCAAGCACATTACTAACAGAATCTCTGGGGAACTGGGAAAAGACATCAGAGCGGTGGAACTGGATGTTCTGTTTTGGACATGTTGAATTTGAGATGCTTATGGAATTGAGAATACTATTGGCAATCAATGTTCCAGTTTCCGTTCCTCTCAGTCTCTTAACTCTCTGCAGTCTGGCATCCAACATCATCATTCAATTCCTGCTCTCTCCAAAGTTACCGATGTTCTCTTAGTTGACAAATCCACTGGCTTTTTCTCAGTCCTCATCCCTCTTGACCATTCTGCTGCCCTTGAGCTTGTCAATTTTCTCCTTGCTCTTTTCTTCTTTCAAAATCTTTGCAACACATCTTTTCCTCTGTTTTCCCATCTGTTTGATTCCCCTCCTCAGTTTCCTTTACTGGAAATAAGGCATTTTGCCCTCCCTTCTTTTCTCCTTCTATGCTATTCCCTTAGTCATCTCACCAACTCCCATGGATCCAGCTACATATCTGGCACATAGCTCTCACATACCCTTATCTGGCCCTACCCTCTCTGCTGACCTCCCTTCTTCCTAACCTTCCTATTACTGTCCAGGGTACCAGCATCCTCCAAATCCTCCAGGCTTACAGCCTGGGCGTTATCCTAGATTCTCCCTCTCATTTGCCCACTGCATCCAATCTGTGACAAATCCTCTTAATTTTACTTTCATGACTGACATTGCTTGTGCGTGGTTCTTTCTTTGACACTGGAATAGGCCCTTATCACTCATCTTTGTTCTTTTACAATAGGCTGTTGGTTGATCCACTTGCCCAGAGTCTCTTTTCACTCTGGGGAAGTCATATGCTCTTGGCAGTGGCCAGATGAATTATCTGGTAGGAAGGACATGGGGAAGGACTTGAAACTGAGGAACCTACTTTCTCTAGGAGAGAGGCTATGAGATCATTTCAAATGAAAAGGTGATAGATTCTCCAAGATGATAAAGCCATTCATGGCTCCCAAATCTATATTAACAACCTGTGATCTCCGGGCTTGCATTTCTAATGGCTTGTGGGACATTTCTACAGTATGGCTTCAGATTTAACGTGTCCAAAAATGATTTTTTCTTTCTTCTTCCTTCCCTAAGCAAAACCTGTTTTCCTTCTAACTTAGGTAATTCTGTTGAAGACTCAGAGTCTTCTTCCTCACTCCCTTCATCTAATCAATTGTCAAACCCTATTGTCTGTTTTCTTAATATTTTTCACATCTTTCCCCTCCTCCCTACTTACATATCTGCCATCCTACTTATAACCCTCATTACTTCTCACATCTGTCCCCTCATCTTCACTCATACACCCACCTCATCAATTATTGCTTAGACTATTATAATAATCTCTATACCGTCAATCATTACCTTTACACAACTGCCAAAATGACCTGCTAAGACATAAGCCTGACCACATTAACCCCTTGTTCAAAAGCCTCGGTGACTCCTTTTTGCCTCTAAGATAAAATGTGCATTTAAAAATGCCTTAGAATTTAAGGTCCTTCACAATCTAACTTCAATCTATCTTTTCAATTTTATTTCATTCCACTTTACTTAAACTTTCTACATTCTGTCTAAACAGAATTTACTAGCTGTTCCCCAACCAGTCAGTTCCCTGATCTTTTCTGTCTCCATGAGTTCCAGAGAGGTGAAGCCAGAAGTTCTGTTTTGGACATGTTGAGTTTGAGATGCCTGTGGGATATCCAGTTCAAAATTTCCAATAAGCAGTTGCTGATGCAGGACTGGAGGTTAATAGAGAGACTAGGGCTAGATATATATGTATAGATCTGGGAGTAATCTGTATAGAGACAGTAATTGAGCCCAAGGGAACTAATGAGATCACCAAAAGAGAGTGCAGAGGTGGAGGAGAGAAGGCTCAGGATAGAGTTATAGCAACATCAAAGTCATAATGTCAAAGCATCCTGGGCTAGATGTTTTTGGAAGAATCCCTTTCAAGGGAGAAAGAAAGGGAAAGGAAAACAATTAGCAAAAATAGTGTTTGCCTGGCTTCCAGACTTGGATGCTGAGAGACTGCTTTTATAGCAAACCCAACTGTAGCCTATAAAAATGGATCATTAAAACATCACACTTTTAGGCTGCAAAGGCTTGGTAGCAGGGACACTACCATCCATCTGGGAAGCTTTGGATAATTTTGCAGCTAATTCATACTTGGAATCCTAAAGAGTTACGTGGGACCCAGTGCTTTAATTTAGCCTAAATTATGTTAAGGCATCCCTGTCTAACGTTCATAGAGAATAGGGATGGGAACTCTCCAGAAAAATCACTGGCCTGAAGGCCTCACTGATTATTCATTTCTATATTCTCTGTAATCAGGATAAGAAGCAAGCAGCAAATATGAACAAAACAAAGTCCCTCTCCTCTATGAGCTTCAGTTTCCCCCTTTATCATCTTAAGGGAAATAACATTGAACCGGGAGTCAGAGATCCATTCTACCACTTATGAGCCATTTGACTTTGAACGATTTACTTTCTCTCTCTAAGCCTCAGTTTCCCCATGTAGGGAATTCAGAGACTGATTTCTAATGTCCCTTTCAGCTTTGGTATTCTATGATTCTATGAACATGCATTTACCCAATTATATATGATATGGCCACAAATACATACATACATATATATATACACACATACAAGCACACACAAGTAAATATGTATACAAGTATGTGACTCTACATGTTTGTTCCATCACCAAACAGAACAAAAGGGGTCGGGAATACTAAGAATGAAATGAAAAAATAAGCTATACTTGCTACATTCTTTGTAGGTGAATAGGGCAGATTTTTCAAATTATATGTTGATGTACCAGCAAGTTGGTAGAAGAGAAAAGTGAGCAGTGAGAGAACAAGGATTAAATGAGTTAAAACCTGAGCATGAAGAGAGCAAATTGGAAATTAAAAGGAACACTCAGGATGTCCTGTGTAGAGAAACTGTCAAGGTGATACCCTGAGAGGCAATCTGAACCCTGAGAAATTTGTGGCCAGAGAACTCAAGGGAAATTATTTTGCCTCCTTTCTGAGCAGATGAGGAAAGGCATTTGAACGGTTTGAGGGCGAAAATAGCATTAGGTAATGCATTTGAGGAGTAGGAATCAGCATGGGAAGGATCTGGGTTTAAGGACTCAATGGAGGGGATCTTGAACTGGGAAAAACCTTAAGTATCTCTGAAACTGGACCAGGCTGGACTTTGTATCTTATCTGGGTACCTCTAATTTGCTGCTCTGGGTAGATGGAGTCTTTTCACACATTTTATACTGTTTTTATACGGTTTTTACAGATCCCTCACAAGAAATTAAAGCATCATAGTTTTTGCCATTGAAATGGTTTGTCTGAGTGGGATATGGTCAGTTCCACATATTCTTTGTAAAGAATAAGATGGATTTCCTTCCCCCAAAAACTATAGGTTAGTGAATTTGACTTGAAGAGAGATGAATGAATTATTCAAAAGCTGTTTTTTGTGAACACTTAGCAAGAGAAGTGGTGATCACTACAAGTCAGCATGGGTTCATGAAGAACAATTCATGCCTGACTAACTTCATTTTCTTTTTGGACTGGTTTCCTAGATCTGAGTTGAATAGCAGGAAAAGAGGGAGCTGGGTTGCTTCCAGGAAATTGCAAAGGACTTTTACTGACCCTCAGGTTTCTCATAATAGCAAAGACCCACCTTTTCCAAAACAAGCATTTTACCCATGTTGCTGTACAGCCACGAGACCCAGAATGCTACTGCCTCTGAAGAACTAAAGATGAGCATCACACAGAGGGCAATGGAAAGGTGCGTGGTGGATGTGAGCTGATTGCAACATAGAACCAACGAAGAACGCTGAGGGAGAATAGAAGCAAAGAAGTCATTAAAGAATTACACAGCAGAAAAAGGACACATGCTAGTCATTTGACAAGAGAGAATAATGACCAAGGAGCAGTCAGAGAACCCCCACCCAGTGCTCTGCAATATTCCTTGTGGTTCTAGGAAAAAGGAAGACTTCCAGTACATGGGAAACCTTTGGAGAACATGAATGAGAGTTGCCCTAGATGGGCAGGGGTGGATAACTTGTAATCTAGATCATTGGACAGGTCTCATATCAATGAGATGCAGATGAGTTTGAATATTTATTTACCAGATCAGAGGAAAGCCAGACAGTCTATCTGAATTTCAATAGTGCATTTGAGAAATTACTTTACCATCCTCCAGGGCAATATGAATAGATATAGACTAGATGAGAGAAAAGTTAGGTTGTCTGGAAATGGTTATGAGTCTTTACTTAGAGACAGGTGATCTAAAGTATTGGTATTAGTATGGAAGGATGTTTCTAATGAAGTGCCACAGGGCTCTATGATTGATCCTAAAGCAGAGGCAGAAGGAGACAGAAACAGAGAGAGAGAGAGAGAGAGAGAGAGAGAGAGAGAGAGAGAGAGAGACAGAGAGAGAAGGGGGGAAGGACGGATACAGGCAGAGGACATTGAGACAGAGAAAGTCTGTTGTGTGCATCTTGGTTCAATGTTGTCTCACCTTCAATCTGACCTCTACCTCCATAATTTTCTCATTTCCCTCCCCTTGGGTACCAATAAAAATCCACTGGTTTTATATATTCTTCAGCATTTAACTTCATGGGAAATGCCCTTGATTATATCCTTTACCCCTATATTGTATCCCTCGGTACACCAAGACTGACACTTTCAGGCAAATAATGTTACAAAAGAATGCTTTATTTGAAATCCTTGAATGACCAATCATTATTGGTCTGTAACATATATAAATATATATCAGTATATCTGTATCATATATCTCCCTAGAATTGCTTATATTCAGGGCAAGAGAGCTCCTCTAAGAGCTCACAAGTGCTGCCTTTTCCCATTGCTCCATGCTAATAGAAGGGTCCAGCTAGAACTCTTCTCTGTCTCTGAATGGGGAGACCTATTCTCTCTGTCCATTTCTCTTTCTGTCTATGCTTCTATTTTGCTTTTGTCTTTCTATACGCTTTCTCTCTCCTTATTTTTCTCTGTATCTCTGTCTCCATCTCTGTCTCTCTCCCATCTCTTTTCCAGCTGTTCTTCAAGGGACCACAAGTTCCATAGTATACATAGTCTATTCCGTAGTCCATCCACCAGTTTCCCAGCAAGTCAAAACCAGAATGATTCTCATCTTTTCCTAAGATTCTCATACAGTAAGTAAGTGAAAAATATCCTAGCACTCACTATGTTCCTAGTACAATGCTGGGTATATAGTAGATACTCAAGGGGTATTTGATTGGCAACAAGATAGATAGTATTAGATTATCATGGAATTCAGTTACTGCTCTTCTAATTAATCCAGAGGACAGAGATTTCCTGAGTGACACTGAATTGAAAATGATTTGGCAAATTGATTGATTGATTGCTAGGGAAGAAACAATATTTCTCCATTTATTAAAACCCACATTTATCAGGGAAATAACATACTATTCCTCATTTATAAAGATGCCATTTCTGACTCCCCCTTCCCCAGGTCATCAATTTGGGTTTCTTTTTCTATCAGTGGGGAAAGGATTCACCAAACTATTCACATTCTTTCAGGAAAAGTACCAATCTCTGGGATGGCCAGCCATGTCTACACAGATGTTTAAGCTATGTCTACACAGATGAAAGGAAATGGATAGTTGGGAAATGATACCTCTACCAATTTAAACAAACAAACTTCCATTAGAATGTCTCAGACTATGGATGTAGAGGCAGTGTGTGTATGTGTGTGTGGAGGGGAAGAGGGGGAGGAGAGAGAGAGAGAGAGAGAGAGAGAGAGAGAGAGAGATTAAACTGTTTACTTTGTTTGACATGTGTAGATAGTTACAGCCAGATGCAGATAAACGGAGAGGGAGGCAACAGGGTAGAGGAATGAGTCACCACCCCATCACTGCCGCCCCAAAGTGTCCCTGATTCCTGATGTGTCAGCCAACCTCCAAGAAGCTTTTCTGTGTTCCTTCTGCCAAGCTGCTGGGGCTCCAAAGATGAAAAGCAGACAGCCCCTCTCATCTCTTTACACTTCAAAAACTCCCCAGAGCAAGTGGAGAGAAAGATAATTAGACGGAATGTTGATACAACAAACCCTGGTGGAATGCAAAACAGGGATGCTCTGTCACTTGTCCAGACCCCTAATACTGACAACATTCCAGGGGAGCCACCTAATAGGCAGGAGGACTCCCCTCTCTGCTCATAGCAACCTCCACTGCTAATGTTCCCTTCACCTCTCCAACTATCCTCGGTGCTGGCGTTGCCTTGGTCACAGATCCTGATGCAGGAAAAAACCATTGCAGGGACTATTGGGTTCCAATCTCAGCTCTGCCCCTGCCCAGCTGCATGCCCAGGACTCTACATCTCCAGGCTACAGACATCTCAGTTTCCAAACAAAGGGCTTGAACCAAATGCTGCCCAAAGGCTCTTGGCAGCTCTGAACTGTTCTGTTCTCAAGCCCCTGCTACCTCTAGTATTAAGTAGTCTGAGACCAATTCCACTTCTAACATGCTACGTTAGAACATCCTTGTTCTGAACTGCTATGCTGGACAGGTAGGTGATGGCCATAGTGCACAGAACAGTGAGCTGGAATCATCTTCCTAAATTCACATCTGGACTCAAACACTTATTAGCTGTGTGACCCTGGGTACACCACTTAACCCTGTTTGCCTTAGTTTCCCTTTCTGTAAATGTCATCTGTAAAATAACCTGGGGAAGGAAATTGCCCATTATCTGCCAAGAAAACCTCAATGACTGAAATGATTTAATAAGAAAATATATTCCAAGGCTTCTTCTAGTTTCAACATCCCATATTTTAAGGTCCCTTCTATAGCTAATATCCAACAAACTCCAATTTATCAGGATAAATTTGAGATTTCAGAGGAGGTTACCATCCTTTAGTCTTCTTCAGTAACCAGCTCCCAGGTCACCTGGACTCCAAAGTCAGTGCGAGAGAGGACCTTTCCTTTCTATAGCTTAGGGGTTGCTATTGTTGCTTAGTCTTGTTTGAAATCCAAGAACCCTGTTTCTCTCTCTATTCTCTTCCATGCTCTCCACTCTCTGGGAGGTGACTGTGGGGATATAATTACTTTGCTCCTCTTTCCCAAAATACTGGTTACCTCATGTTAGAACATGTCGATTCTCTCATCCTACCCATAAATGGACCTTTCCCTCTGGCTACAGGTCAAGCTTTAACCTTGGCCAGCTATTTTGTAGAAATATACTCCAAGTCACAAGGCACAGTGTGTGTATCTGTGTGCGTGCCTCGGGGCAACATGCCCAGGGCAAGGGATCTTGTCCCCAGTAGATTAGCAGGGCCATCTTTGTAGCTCTGCCCATAAAGACAGCCATGTTACCCATGGAGGGGGGGGGGTGCTGCAAGGGCACAAGTAAATGTAAGGAAAACTGAAGAGAATAGGTCCTTTAGGACCCACATATTTGAGGACCTTTTTGTAGGATCTAAAATATTCAGTGACCTTGTCTCTTAAGCATGTCGTGTCTTTACCAAGGGGATGATTTGGAAAGGTAGTACCTTTATGAAGGAATATGAAACAGCCTTTAAACCAGGCTAGACCTCCTCCTGTACAAAAGGCATGTTTCTGGATGTTTTTGCAAATTTTATTCAAAACCCAGACTTTTGTCAGGAATTTGCTTTAAAGCTGAGCCCACTTCTATATATAACCCCGACTTACACAGGGAGCAAAGGGCCTTGGACTAGTTTGAAGAATGTTTCCCTTGGAGAAAGAAGGAAGTAGCAAGTTTTGCACAGGTCCTCCCACTGTGTCTCCCAAGACAATGGCCACGATTTCCTCCACGTGAGAGGTGGTGTGGCAGAGTGAATAGAGAGTGGTTCAAGTCCCACCCTCACCAAATGCTGGCCACCTTTCAGGAGACTATCTATTACAGAGATGGTGCTGCTGACCTGTTCCTCTGCTAATCCCTAAGCCTTCCATTTATATGCTTACAAGTTATTTTTGTGCATTTTCTCATTTGTTCTAACCTATATTTTTACGTGGCAACTGAGAACCAGAGAGTTGAATGATATCCAAAGTCTTCTATCCAGTGTGATCTAGGATTAGAATCCAAGTCTTCATCATAAATGATTGAAGTGTAAGCCTGATGAGGACAGGAATTATGCCTTTTTTTAAAAACTTTTTATCTCCCTCAGCATCTAGCTCAGTGCTTTATAATACTTTATAATAGCTCTTAATAAATCTTTGCCCAATATATTGGGGGGCAAACTCTCCAAGATAAGCTGACTGCCTTTGGGCCCCACTTGGCCCATTTGAAATATAATGGCAGTCAGTGAATATTGACTAGGCACCTACTGTGGGTAAGCCACTGTGCTAAGTGCTAGGGATACAGAGAATGGTAAAAGACAGTCCCTGTTCTCTAGGAGCTCACCAAGTTCCTTTTCCATTTTTAACATTCTGTGATTTTATTATTTTCCTGTAACAAGTCAGAAGATGTGGTTTTCAAATCTAAACCTTTCTAAGATCAGCTCTGAGGTCTCAGCTGCATTTAAATTAGATGAAGAAGAAAAAAAAAAAAACCATGAGTAACAGACCAAAAAAACCTTCAAAATTGCTCACAGCTTGAAATGTTGAATAAACATTTGTGGTGCAGCCTCCTGGAAATCTCAGGTCTTTTTTTTTTCCCCCCAAACTCACTGAGTCGATTCATCTGTATTTGTATATGGACACTAGAGCAAATTATGGCCAGCTCCTGGTTATGTCTGCTAATGGAAGGGGCTGTTTGTATGCATAATCCAAGGAGGGGAACAGAGAGAGAGAAGCAAGGGAGCAAAGGAAGCTGGGGAAGGTTTCAGAGGAAGGTCCAGGATGGGGAAGAGGAAAACAACAGCACTCACAGAGCTAAACTACAATGTTGGCCAACTTACAACTCAATAGAGAGAAGATAAGTACTGGAAAGCTGGGGAACTAAAAGCCAGGTCTGGGCTCTGTTGCTAAGCTCTGGCTTTCAGTGTCCCTCCCGTTTCTAAGTCTATGATGATCCTGATGTCCTTCGATGAGAAGGACCATGTGATATTGCAAATAGCGTGAGATGTGCTAGAAGCAGAATTTATTAGTTAGAATCTTGACTTTGTTCCTTCCTCCCCGACGCTCCATTTCTCTCATCTGTAAGCACAAAGGGATTGCACTTGCAGTTCCAACAGTGTGTTCTAAGGTCTTCATCTGCGACACAGAAGCACAAAATTTCAGAGGTAAGAGGTAAATCAATCACTTTCTCCTCCAGTCCATTCCCTGGAAGTCCCTCCATGATCAACAAGTGGTTATCCCACCTTGCCTTGAAGGCCTTCAAAGGAGGGGGAGTCCACTATTTCCCAAAGTCCTTTACACTTCTGAACATTCTAGGGATGAAAGGCTTTTCCTGACCTATCAAAAACTTGCCTCTTTGTTATAACTGTCCACGTACTCCTAAATTCCTTTCCAACGAAATTCCCTCCCAGAATTCTATGGCCTAAAGTACCTGCCAGCTCCAACATTTTGGGTTCTGTGATTTCCTAGTCTTGCTGGGTGCTGATCGGGCCCCCCAACTAGACCACAAATTCCCCCAGGACAGAGAGCAGTTCTGCAGCTTGCACAGTCTCCCTCCAACAGTATCTAGCACACCTTGGGTACTCATTAAGGACTTGTAGAAAGAATGGGTCTCAGGAAAGATGCTGGGGGAAGCAGAGCCAGGCAGAGGCTAAGTGTTCATTAAGGTCTCCCCACCCCCACAGCCATGGAAGCAGTTTAGCCTCCCCCCCTTTCCCAGGGTTGGGATGGGAGGGTGCAAAAGTGGGGGGGTGGCCTTTCCCTAGTTAGTGGATAGAACAGTAGTGACACCCAGTGGTCAATAATTCCTTCAGTTCCAGCTCCCACTCCATCCCACTGGTTAACCTGCTCCCTTGGTCCCATGAAGCAAAAGGGAATTTCCCACCAGACTCTGGCTTCCTTCCCAAGGGATAATCTAAACTATTTAGCCTGGAACTCCAGGGCCTCTGCCTTCTGATCTCACACTGTCAGTTCCCCTATGGAAATTCTCTTCTCCAGATACCTGCTTATTTACTATTTCCCAAGCCCTCCTGATTCCCACCTCCATGACTTTGCTCATGCTGTTCCTTCCACCTGGAATAGCTTTTCTCTTTACATAAATCCTGCCCATCTTTGAATCTTGCTGCCTTCAGGAAACTTTCTATGCAAAATGAGCAAGTCACAAAGTTCTCTTCTAGTCCTAAAATCATGAGTCCTCTGACTATGGTACCTTTCTCTCCCCATATAGAAATCATCCCTCAGGACCCAGATGAAAATCCCATTTCACCAACTTTCCTACCATTGACTTCTATTCTCTTCAAATCAGTATGTATTAAGCAAATGTAACAAAGTAGAAAGAAAAGCAATCTTAGAATTAAATTTAGATTCAATTTTCAAATCCCAAACTTCTGAAAACCTAGGCATGTCAGTTCACCTCTTTGAGCCTCAGTTTCCCCATCTCTAAAAAGGGGATGATAGTCTAGTCAAATAAATTAGCAAGGTTATTGTACAGAGAGTGCTTTGTAAACCTTAAAGTATTGTGTAAATAAGAGTAGGCATGTCTAGCGGATTCTTGATTGTGATCCCTTCTCACAGGGGTTGTCTCTGCTATATAGGGTAGGATCTCATTATAAACTGTCAATTATTTCACAAATATTTATTAAGTACCTACCATGATCCATCACTGCACTAAGTACTGGGGATGCAAAAAAATATATATATATATATAAGATAATCTCTACACTCAAGGAGCTCAGTTTAATAGGGGAGACAACATGCAAAGAGCTACGTACAGGCAAGATACATAATAAAATGGAAATAATCGACAGAGGGAAGACATTAAAATTAAGGGGGAACAGGGGAGAATTGACAGAGAAGATGGAACTTTAGCTGCAAAGAAGCTAGGAGGTACAGATGAGCGAGTGCATTCCAGGCATGAGGAAAGGAAATAGTATTGTAGTGTACAGTAGTATTGTAAAGTATTGTAGATAACCTTCCCAAGGAATTTAGTCATAACAAGGAGTATAGTTATGGAATAATCGTGAGTAGGGATTGATGGATGGATGGTCGGCTGCAGGATGGATCAAGAGACAATTTTTTTTTGAGAATAGAGAAGACATGGGCACATTTATAAACAGTAAGGAAGCAGTTGGTGGACAGGAAGACAAGGAGGACAAAGGAGCAAAACATAGGATGGAATGGGATTCCTTGTGCATGTAGGAGGATTTTCCTTGGCAGGGAAAAGGGCTACCTCATTATGTGAGACAGGAGTGAAAGAGGAAACATTGGCAGAAGGCATCTATGTGATGTTGGTTGAGGATGCAAGAAGAAGAGGGAGTTCTTAGTATGTGATCTCAATTTTTTTCCAGTATATGATCTCAATTTTCCAAAATAGACAAAGTTCTCAGTTGAGAAAGTGGGAGAGGGAGAACAGAAGTCATGGAATTTTTGAGGAGGGGTGAAAAGGTTTAAAAGCTGCTGTGGTAAATAGGAGAGTGAATTTATTAGGCAGGAGTCTTGTTGTGGTTAGCAGCCATTTGAAGTTATATAACATAAATTTATATTGATCCAATTAGAATAATTTGGCAAGTTTCTCCAATTTCATTTAGCCGCTGGAGTAAAGGCAAAAGATGGTGGGAGTGACCCAAGGGTGAGATTTGGCAGAGCAAGATTGGTGGTAAAATCAGAAAGGGAGGAACTCAAGAGATAAGGACAATGTAGAGTGACATTGGTTCACTGAGGAATCAAAATGGGAAAAGGAGGAGAGTGTAGTTACTGTAGAGATGCTGGCCTAGGATGAAAAACTGAGGGGCTGATAGAGTTGAGATGTGAAGAGGATGAAGAACAGAGTTTGGGATAGAGGGCAGAGGGAGAAGTTTTGAGCAGCTAAAGGAATTTCAGTGTGTAGACATGGAAGTAGAGTATTTGTGAGTAATGGCAAGATCAAGGGTATGAAATCTATGTATGTGGCTAAAGTAAGGTGGAGGAGTAGACCTCAGTCTTCCACTAGCCAATTCTTATTCCCATTCCCCTCAACCTACTCTATCCTAAAATAGTCTTCTCTTGAACTAACCATCCCTTACAACGTGCTACCTGAAGCGCCTGCTCCATAAGCAACAACCTCACTTTCTTTTTAAAAAATATTTTATTTTTTTATTTAATTTTCCCCCAGTTATATTTAAAACAAATTTATTTTACATTTGTTTTTAAAAGTTTTGAGTTCTAGGTTTTCTTCCTTATCCCCACCCACAATTTAGGAACCACATGTGAATTATGCAAAACATTTCCAGATAAATCAAGTTGGGAAAGAAAACATAGGTCTCCCACTTCAGTGAAAACAAAAACCCTCAGGAAAGATTAAGTTTAAAAAAGAGAGAGATAGAAAGAGATAGTTCCTTCCCTGGATATGGATAGGATTTTTCATCACAAGTCCTTCAGAGTAGTCAACAAACTCATTTTATTCATAAATCTTCTCCTTTTCCAATCCTTCCATTTTCTGACTGTCAGTGAGATCTGGCTTTCTCCTGATGATATAGCTTCTCTGACCATGCCATCTAACACTGGCTACACTTTCACTCCCTCCCCTTGTCTCACTGGTAAGAGGATTGAGTTGAAATATTTTCCATTGCCACTCCCACATTCCCTCTATCACCATCACTTAGAAATCTCTTCATCTTTGAAGTGTTCATTCAATCTATATTTTCTACTTAGTCAAAATTCCATTGTCTCTATATAAATATACATATTATATACATATATAATAAAAATAAATATATTATATATAATAAATATTTATATAATATGTTATATAATATACATATTATATTATAATATATAATAATAATATAATATGTATATATAAATAGCCATTGTCTACCAACCTCCAGAATACTCTTTCTTCTTTGCTCAGTGAGTTTAATGCTTAGCTCACAGTCCTTCTCTTCTCCCCAGCTCCCACCCCCATGCTCCAGGATTTCAATATAGATGCTGATATTTCCTCAAACATCCTTATCCCACAGTTATTCAACTTAACCATTTCCAGTGCCTTACTCTTCCATCCTCCCTCAACCATGTACAAATATGTGCTCCTGATGTATTAGTTTCCTTAGAAAGAAGAGTCAGGATGAGAAGGGTCCAACAGAAGGCTATTAATTTAAGGACATTATAGCAAGAGGGAATATGAAGTAGAAATAGGAAGGTCTCCTTAAAACCTAGAAGGGAGAATTGAATTTAAAGAAAGGCACATCTCAGAACATCAAGGATCTGTGGTTTTCACCAGCATAGAGCCAGCCTGTCTACAGCTAAGAATTTCCAAAACCCTAAATGTTCCCACAGCTTCTAAATATCAGAGGTAGTATCAGAGGTAATTGATTTTTCAATGAATGACTTTGTCCCCAAGCCTTCTAGCCATTAGTACCAGTCGAGGGTTACACAATCCCAATATTTCTGTCCTGGGTCGCAAGAAGTTGAACAACATTGGAAAGGTAAGAGTGTGGCCAGGCGGACTGCCTCGGTGTCCATGAAGCCATTCCAATTGAAGTAGCATAATTCTTAACTCAGAGTTAAGAACCTAGGCAGTTCCATTTCTGAAATGGAAGGGTTAACTAGGCAGAACTTGGAGAGGCAACCCATTCCATTACTGGACAGCTTTAATTATTAAACTGTTCATTATGTTGAATGGAAATTTGCCTCCCTGGAACATCCCCAATTGGTCTTAGTTCTTCCCTCTAAATATATACACATAAGTCTATTCTCTCTAATGGCAACTCTTTAATTATTTGGGAATAGTAATCATATAGTCTCTGAGTCTTCTCTTCTTTAGACTAAATATTCCTAATTGTCTCTGAGTCAAGCCATGTCACAGGTTTTCATAGATTGTAAAAATGGAAAGGACCTTAGAAATCTCATAGAGCTCAACGATATACGGCCTTGGAGATAGTAGTTACTGATTTCTTTTGGTCTGGATACCTCTGTCCAACCTTGAATATAGTCTATCTTTCATTCAAGCCCTATTAGTTGAGACTCTTTAGTAAACTGTCCTCTTCCTTTCTTAGCTGAAGCTATAGTTATCTTCCTTCATCCCTGTCTGACCATGTCCAAATCACTTCTCCCTTTCTTCTACCAGGCAGAGTTTTCCTCCCCCAGATGCCTGAGGTGTCTGTCTTCTTGCCAATTCCAATCTTCTTCTGAATTTAAAACTCTTTATCTCTTTTTCAAACTTTTTTCTCTTGCCCAGAAACGAGGGTCTCTTTTGTCTGATTACTCTCTCAACCCAGAATCTGGAACAGAAAAGGAAATCTTGTCTTTTTTTTAAATACTTAACAATAAAAAAGGAATTTTATAATCTACATTGAAATCCTCCTCCATTACTTCTATTCCATTGTGTAAAGGACTCAAGCACATAAAGTAAGCCAGAAAAATACAACTCTACACTCCCCAGCAGATGATACTCATAACCTTCTCCTGGGGAAGCAGTTCCTATCAAGCTGGAAATGCTTCGAGAACAGAGCTGGCAGTGGATCATGTGTCTGTCAACAGCAAACTAGCGGAGCAAAGCTTGGGTAGCTCCTGACCAGAAAGTTGTCCACCACAGAAACTCCCGAACTCACTTGCTCGGACATGGAAGGAGTCAAGATCTGTAATAATGGAAAGAATAACCATACTGATACAGACATGGATCCTTGGAGGATTGGAGTAAATAATTCATCTAGAGACTCCCTCCTGACACAAAAGGCTCAAGGACCCTTTCAGGACCTTTACTTTCTCTGGGTTGTTCTTGGGTCTGGGAACATCCAGCTGAGGCACTTCACTTAAAGGTAGACACCAGCTCCCCTGATACAAACCAGACTCACAAAGCTCAAAACCAACTCATTTTCAAAATTTCGGCTACAAATAAGACTCGCCTTCAAGTATTCTGGGACTCACAAGTTTTCCTTCACTTAGTAAACAATTCTATTCCTCCTTCTCAATTTATGATTTATAGTATTGCCCTATAGCAGAGGGAGAAGGCCAGAGCTTTCTCCTCCCCAATTGCTTTCTACATCTGCCATTTCCCATCCCCACATACGGTAGATCTTGGTCTTTTTTCCTTTATGGATCTATCTTCTATAGCTCAGCTTCTAGAACCACCTTTCCTTGTAGTTCTATTTGCTATTGCTTCACTCCTAACAACCCTGTGACTCTGCCTCTTGAAGCACATCTTCTTCACTGACTCTACACTCCCCAGCAGATGATACTCATAACCTTCCTCTGGGGAATAGTTCCCTCTCAGCTGGTTTGTATGGAAGTTCCAATGTCAAGACATAATAATCAACCTTTGAGTCAGGCACCCCCCTTTTTAAAATACCTGGCTGCCACTTTTTAAAATTTTATTATTATTATTATTATTTAGCATATCCTCATCAGAACGTGGCAGTAAGGCTTCTTTCTTGCCCAATTTAAAATTTTTTTTGGTACATCTAGACAATTTAGGATTAACTGTCTTTTTTATTACCTCTTTCCCCTAGTTTCTTGGCAGTGTGTTCCCTCCCTCCCTAATTAATTTTAGCATCTACTACTAAATTTCACAGTTTGGCAGGGCATCTTTAATCTTATCACTTGTTTTTTTTTTCCCCTCCAGCTTCTGTCTTCATGAAGGGTGACTGGGATGAGGTATTTAAATTCTCCAAAGATCTTCAAAAAAGAAGGGAAAGTAGGCAGTATCAGTAGGAGAAGACCTACATGTATTAAATATTATGAAATGTAAGTCTACATTAACTAGACATTATATAAAAATTATTTAAAATTTTCAAAATTATCATTTACATATAGAAATATAAACCAATTGATTTGTTATTCCCTGCCTCCATATATTTATATGTATATATATGTATTTATATATATATATATATATATTTGCTTTTATGTAGTCTTTTTGTAGGCAGGAGTGAGTGATAAAAGATGAACTATCTGAATACTACATAGGCATCCATAAAAGAATAAATGAAGTTGAGAAGGACATTCAGAATATTAGGTAGATACTCTCTTTGTAGAGTGTAGGGAAATATAAAGCTACCAATTGTAGTGGAAGAGAAACATAAATAATTTTTGTTTTGAATCGGTGGAGGAGCACCCGCATTGCTGAGACAGAAGAAGCAAAGTAAATTACATAATTATAGGCAATGAATTAATGAATGAAAAACAATGACTATGTATTAGATACTGTGTTAAGTGTTGGGGACACAACATTTAAATAAAGACTGAGATAAACAGAGACAGAAAGAGAGATGGACACAGAGAGGGAGGTCTCAGGTTTTCTTCTGCATGAAAAGAACAGCAGTTGAAGGGAAATGTCTTGAGTGGGCAAATACTCTTTGTCCATTGAGCCCAGTTACAAAGGGAATGCTCCAGGAGAAGCCAGAAAAAGAGCAACCTCAAATAAAAAGATCAGGTGAGGAAACTGGGGATATTTATCCAGGAAAAGAGAAGGCTCAGGGGCACATGATAACTGACTTCCCCAGAAGTCCAAGCCAAGACCAAATGATCCACCATGTTGGAGAGGAATGAAAGGGGTCTCCGTCGGCTGATCTTCTGGTTTTCTATTATTTCCTACAAGTGTTTGCAGACATCATCACATTCTCCTTTAACAATAAACCGATGGATTTGGTCAGTTACCATTAGTGTCTGAAAATCACGGACAAGAACAATTACACCAAAGGTATTCAGATTCAGTCATGCAACAAATATCTATTGGGTGACAATGATGCGCTGCAGTGAGGGCAAGAAGGAAGAAGACCATGGGATTGAGACCATGGGAACCTGAGACCAGGTTCCAGCTCTGCCATTAGCCATTCTACAACATTAGGCAAGACATTTCAGACTCAGATTCTTTGTCTATAGGATGAGGAGGTTAAACTAGATCAGAAGTTTTTTGTTTATTTTTCTTTTTAACATGAGTTCCCTGAATTTTTTTTAATAATTTGATAACTATTTCAATATTATTATTTTCCTTAGTAAATCTATATATTTTATTTTATGCATTTAAAAATACTATTCTGTGAATAATTATGCACCAGACTGCAGAAAAGGTCTAGGACACATAAAAGGTTAAAACCCCCTGGACTAAAGGTTCTCTGAGAGTCTTTCCAACTCTGACATTCTTGGTTAACACAGTCTTTGTCCTAAGTCTTTCCTAGCTTTTGAATTCTATGTTTTAGGTTTCCTTTTCCCTCCAACATTTTACTAAGTTAAGACCTCTTCCAAATCTTACATTTTATGTTCTAAGATCCCTTCCAGTTCTGACATTCGTACTAAGGTTCCCTACAGATCTGATAGTCTACATTTCAATAACCTACGTTCTAAAGTCCCTTCCAGTACTGACTTCTTTGGTGGGATATGTACACAATCCTTCAGATACCTCCCTATCTGCCCAGATATGTGGGCAGGTAAGTAACACTTTTCAGTGAGAGATCTGCTTGGTGCAGGAGGAACAATCCAGGCAGTGAGAGCCCTGGACCTCGGTGGGGGACAGGAGCATTGTTGGACAACCCTGGAGCTGGCCCTTGTGCTGAGTAGTGAAGGGTCCCTGTTACAGTGGCTCACATCCCTGCTCCGTGACACGTTAGTCTGAGAAAGTCTCTTCTCACAGCTTCTAAACTTCCACAAAAGGGAGCCTCTCTGCCTCTTTGCTACTCAAGTCCTAATGACATTTCTAAATTTGGTCTAAAAGGCATGAAACTCATTAAGGTCATGGTCGAGTGCTCAGCTAATAAATTGGATTTCTCTAAACTCAGGGGTATCTGTCAAGTCATTGGGACAAATAGGACTTGCCTGCTGAACCTTATCAACCAGATCTTTGCATAAACACTCCACGGCTAGAGTGGTTTTTTTCCCTGACGATTCACTGGTGGTTGCTTTTGAAATAGATTAAAATTTGATTTTTCTCAAGAGCTGCTTTTCCAAAGCCAGTGTATGTGTAAGCAAACGTGTGGGTGACCCATGACTCCTGCCTTTGTTTCCAGTCAGCTTTGGCCCATGTAAAATTCCATTAAGAAGCTTAGGCTGGTGGAATGTCCTAGTTAGAAGGGGCCTTCAGAAGTAGCTAAAGATCTGGAGTCAGAAGGCCTGCATCTGTGCCCTAAATAGGCCACTTATACTCCCTGCCCCTCTTTTGTCTGCATATAGTAGAGCTTGGGATATGTTTGTTAGATGAAGGAAGGACTGCTGAATGAATTTTATAACTATAAATATAAAATTATATAAATAAATATAAATTATAAAATTTTGTAAATTTTATAAATAAATAAACACAGAGAGAGGAGGCAATTTGCTGAAGATTATCTAGCTCATCAACGGCAGAGCTGGAAACCACCTTCTCAAGGCTCCCTGTCTCCTGCAAACCCACTCTCCAAAAAAAAAACTCAAAACATTTCCCTCTGGTACTGAAGACCCTAACACTATAACTTTTTGCTCTTCAGCATCCTGCAGGATGGCCAGCCTCCTGAAGTCCTAAGATCAACAAGGAACACCTTCCTGCATCTATGCTTGTCCACACATGATACTTCAGTCTACCACATGCCTCGACTTTCTCATCTACCTATTCCCCAATTCAGAGTCCTTCCTGCTCCATCCATCAACAAGTCTTTATCAATTGCTTTCAATGTGCTTAGCAATGTCCTCCATACTCCAAGGGATGTGGAGAAATCATAGAACCACAGATCTTAGAACCTGAAGGGATCACAAGAGATCATCTGGTCCTTTCATCAAAATATTACTGTGAGAAATGACACTTTTCTCTATAGCAGATAGCCTGTGTGGAAGCCATCACCATCATCTTCCCCCACTCCCACCCTTGGATTCCACTCCTGTAACCACTTGCTGAGTTTCTACTTTATCTTGCTGGGAAGGGCCTCAGACATCATTTAATCCAGGGGTTCTTAACCTTTTATTGTCCTGAACCACACTGGTAGTTTGGTGAAGAAAATGGATGTCTTCCCAGAATAATATTTTCAAATGCATAAAATAAAATACACAAACTTACTAAGGAAAATGATAATATTGAAATATAAATATCAGAGTATTAAAAAATTTAGACTACATGTTAAAAAAAAATCCTCTGACCTAGTCCAACCTCCTTATCTCTTTCCATTAAGTCACACTACCCACATTACCCCTCTCTCTCTCTCTCTCTCTCTCTCTCTCTCTCTCTCTCTCTTACTCTCTTTCTCTCTCACTCTCTTTCTCTCTGTGTGTCTATTTCTTTCTCTCTCTCTCACTCTCTTTCTTTTTTTCTCTCTCTGTGTCTCTTTCTTTCTGTCTCTCTTTCTCTCTCTCTCACTCTCTCTCTCTCTCTCACTCTCTTTCTCTCTCTGTGTCTCTTTCTTTCTCTCTCTGTGTCTGTCTTTCTCTTTTTCTCTGTGTGTCTCTGTCTCTCTCTCTCTCTGTGTCTCTGTCTCTGTCTCTGTCTCTCTCTCTCTCTCTCTCTCATTCTCTCTTTCACACATATATACACACACACAATTGAAGACAATCTTATGGCATTGGTTCTAAAACTTTGTTTCAAACCTCTTGACACTTAAAATTATTTAATGCTCTCTTTTCATGTTGATTATAGTTATTGATGATTGCTATATTAGAAATTTAAACTGACTACTTTTTAAAATATGCATTAATTCTTTTAAAGCAATATTAGTAAACATGCTAACAGAAACATATTTATCAGAGCTGTCAACTCTGATACTGCTAAAGAGTTTTGAGCCAAGGATGCTGCCTTGTTACAAGAAGGACCGGAGCTGGATTTGAAAGGATGGTGAAGATTCTCCCAGCAGCTCTAGCTCATGCTGATTTCTCCTTTCTCTAAACACATTCGACAGTTATAGGTCACACTACCCAGTTTTGTATTCATCATTTTTTTCCTTTTTCCCATGCCATTTCAATGGTGTCTCTTACTCCCCAACTAGACTGAGCTTCTCGAAAATAGACAGTTTGCCTCCCCTTTTCTACCCCATTGTGCAGAACACAGGGCAGGTGTTTTTTTTAAAAGTTCTGCTAAATTGAACCAAAATATTTCCCAAGGGTTGATCTCAGAGAGTGGATCTCCAACAGCATAACGTTAATTTCCTGGCCCGGCTCCTAATGCAAAGCCTCCTTAGCAACCACATGTATGGTGGCTGGAGTTGTTAGTGACCAGGCCTTTGGAACACATGGCCTGCCGAGTTCTTTCCTGCTGTTCCCCGAGCTTGTTTGGAAAAGAACAGCTGGTCTCCCCAAGGATTCCATTACTCTCCATCAGGCCAAAAATACAGCGGAAAAGAGAGCCAATGTAATATGAATCATGCTTAAAAATCATAGAATTTCAGAGAGAGAAAAACTCCACTGGGATCATCTTGTTGAGCTTACCCCTCTGATACAGATAAAGAAATTGAGGCCGAGAGAGGGGAAATTACTTGCCCAAAGTCAGAAAGTAAATCAGTTGCTTGAAAAGGGAAGCTAGGAGATTGAGTACGTAGCAGAATGGATGTGAATCAGGAAAATCTGAATTCAAATCCTGTTTTGGACACTAGCTGAGTGAACCTGGCAAATCATTTTAGTCTCTTTTAGCATCAACCTCCTCCTCTAAAAAAATGGGAATAATAGTTGTGAGTTTGAATGAGATAACGCAAGTTATCTATAGGCTATGTAAATGATAACTATGATGATGGATGTCCTGGGTATGAAATCATTTTTTATATCCACATAAGACTTCCTCT